>NW_025725888.1:0-352605 GCF_021461395.2 Schistocerca americana
TTCTATGATTTGCACCTTTCCTGTGAGACCTGTTTTAGATTCCGATGCTTCACTTCCGGTTTACTGTATCCCGTGGACCTTCTTATTGATGATGAAGCACAGAAAATGCATCGGAATTAAAAAAAAAAGTCACAATGATGACCTAAGTACAAGAAGACTGACTCCTCTTTCTGTCTATTTTTTGAACCTTTCCGGTGAGACCAGTTTTTGATTCCGCTGCTTCATTTCAAGTTTATTGTATTCCTTGGCCCTTCTTATTGACGATGAAACACAGAAATAGCATAGGAATTAAATACAAAGGCACAACGATAACTTATGTACAAGAAGACTGACTCGTCTTACATTCTATGATTTGAGCCTTTCCTGTGAGACCAGTTTTAGATATCGAAGCTTCACTTCAGGTTTAATGTATCCCTTGGACCTTCTTATTGACGATGAAAAACAGAAATTGCATCGGAATTAAATACAAAAGACACAAGGCCGGCTTAAGTACAAGAAGGACTGACTCTTCTTACTGTCTATGATTTGAACCTTTCCGATTGAGACCAATTTTAGATTCCGATGCCTCACTTCAGGTTTACTGTATCCCTTGGACCTTCTTATTGACGATGAAACACAGAAATTGCACCCAAATTTAATACAATAGGCACAATGCCGACTTAAGTACAAAAGGACTTGACTCTCTAACTATCTATGATTTGAACCTCTCCTGTGAGTCCAGTTTTACATTCCGACGCTTGACTTCAGGTTTGCAGTATACCTCGGACCTTCTTATTGACGATGAAACACAGATATTGCATCCGAATTTAATACAAAAGCCACAATGCTGACTTAAGTACAAGAGGACTGACACTCCAACTTTCTATGATTTGAACCACTCCTGTGAGTCCAGTTTAAGATTCCGATGCATCACTTCAGGTTTACTGTATCCCTTGGACCTTCTTACTGACGATGAAACACAGAAATTGCATCCGAATTTAATACAAAAGGCACAATGCCGACTTAAGTACAAGAGGACTGACACTCTAACTTTCTACGATTTAAACCTCTCCTGTGAGTCCAGTTTTAGATTCCGATGTTTCACTTCAGGTTTACTGTATCCCTTGGACCTTCTTATTGACGATGAAACACAGAAATTGCATCCGAATTTAACACAAAAGGCAGAATGCCGACTTAAGTACCAGAGGACAGACACTCTCACTTTCTTTGATTTGAACCTCTCCTGTGATTCCAGTTTTAGATTCCAATGCTTCACTTCAGGTTTTCTTTATCCCTTGGACCTTCTTCTTCACGATGAAATACAGAAATTGCATCCGAATTTAATACAAAAGGCACAATGCCGACTTAAGTACAAGAGGACTGACACTCTAATTTTCTATGATTTGAACCTCACCTGTGAGCCCACTTTTAGATTCCGATGCTTCACTTCAGGTTTACTGTATACCTTGGACCTTCTTATTGACGATGAAACACAGAAATTGCATCCGAATTTATTACAAAAGGCACAATGCCGACTTAAGTACAAGAGGACTGACACTCTAACTTTCTATGATATGAACCTCTCCTGTGAGTCCAGTTTTAGATTCCGATGCTTCACTTCAGGTTTACTGTATCCCTTGGACCTTCTTATTGACGATGAAACACAGAAATTGCATCCGAATTTAATACAAAAGGCAGAATGCCGACTAAAGTACAAGAGGACTGACACTCTAACTTTCTTTGATTTGAACCTCTCCTGTGATTCCAGTTTTAGATTCCAATGCTTCACTTCAGGTTTTCTGTATCCCTTGGACCTTCTTATTGACGATGAAAAACAGAAATTGCATCGGAATTAAATACAAAAGACACAAGGCCGGCTTAAGTACAAGAAGACTGACTCTTCTTACTGTCTATGATTTGAACCTTTCCATTGAGACCAATTTTAGATTCCGATGCCTCACTTCAGGTTTACTGTATCCCTTGGACCTTCTTATTGACGATTAAACACAGAAATTGCACCCGAATTTAATACAGTAGGCACAATGCCGACTTAAGTACAAAAGGACTGACACTCTAACTATCTATGATTTGAACCTCTCCTGTGAGTCCAGTTTTACATTCCGATGCTTGACTTCAGGTTTGCAGTATACCTCGGACCTTCTTATTGACGATGAAACACAGATATTGCATCCGAATTTAATACAAAAGGCACAATGCTGACTTAAGTACAAGAGGACTGACACTCTAACTTTCTATGATTTGAACCACTCCTGTGAGTCCAGTTTAAGATTCCGATGCTTCTCTTCAGGTTTACTGTATCCCTTGGACCTTCTTACTGACGATGAAACACAGAAATTGCATCCGAATTTAATACAAAAGGCACAATGCCGACTTAAGTACAAGAGGACTGACACTCTAACTTTCTATGATTTAAACCTCTCCTGTGAGACCAGATTTAGATTCCGATGCTTCACTTCAGGTTTACTGTATCCCTTGGACCTTCTTATTGACGATGAAACACAGAAACTGCATCCGAATTTAATACAAAAGGCAGAATGCCGACTTAAGTACAAGAGGACTGACACTCTAACTTTCTTTGATTTGAACCTCTCCTGTGATTCCAGTTTTAGATCCCAATGCTTCACTTCAGGTTTTCTTCATCCCTTGGACCTTCTTATTGTCGATGAAATACAGAAATTGCATCCGAATTTAATACAAAAGGCACAATGCCGACTTAAGTACAAGAGGACTGACACTCTAATTTTCTATGATTTGAACCTCACCTGTGAGCCCAGTTTTAGATTCCGATGCTTCACTTCAGGTTTACTGTATACCTTGGACCTTCTTATTGACGATGAAACACAGAAATTGCATCCGAATTTATTACAAAAGGCACAATGCCGACTTAAGTACAAGAGGACTTACACTCTAACTTTCTATGATATGAACCTCTCCTGTGAGTACAATTTTAGATTCCGATGCTTCACTTCAGGTTTACTGCATCCCTTGGACCTTCTTATTGACGATGAAACACAGAAATTGCATCCGAATTTAACACAAATTGCACAATGCCGACTTAAGTACTAGAGGACTGACACTCAAACGTTCTATGATTTGAACCTCTCCTGTGAGTCCAGATTTAGATTCAGATGCTTCACTTCAGGTTTACTGTATCCCTTGGACCTTCTTATTGACGATGAAACACAGAAATTGCATCGGAATTAAATACAAAAGGCACAATGCCGACTTAAGTACAAGAAGCTGCCTCTTCTTACTGTCTATGTTTTGAACATTTCCTGTCACACTTGTTTTAGATTCCAAAGCTTCACTTCAAGTTTACTGTATCCCTAGGACCTACTTATTTACTTTGAAATACAGAGATCACATCGTAATTAAATACAAAAGGCACAATGCCGACTTAAGTACAAGAGGACTGACTCTTCTTACATTCTATGATTTGCACCTTTCCTGTGAGACCTGTTTTAGATTCCGATGCTTTACTTCCGGTTTACTGTATCCCGTGGACCTTCTTATTGATGATGAAGCACAGAAATTGCATCGGAATTTAAAAAAAAATGAACAATGTTGACCTAAGTACAAGAAGACTGACTCCTCTTTCTGTCTATTTTTTGAACCTTTCCGGTGAGACCAGTTTTTGATTCCGCTGCTTCACTTCATGTTTATTGTATTCCTTGGCCCTTCTTATTGACGATGAAACACAGAAATAGCATCGGAATTAAATACAAAAGACACAAGGCCGACTTAAGTACAAGAAGACTGACTCTTCTTACATTCTATGATTTGAACCTTTCCTGCGAGACCAGTTTTAGATTCCGATGCATCACTTCAGGTTTAATGTATCCCTTGGACCTTCTTATTGACGATGAAACACAGAAATTGCATCGGAATTAAATACAAAAGACACAAGGCCGACTTAAGTACAAGAAGACTGACTCTTCTTACTGTCTATGATTTGAACCTTTCCATTGAGACCAATTTTAGATTCCGATTCCTCACTTCAGGTTTACTGTATCTCTTGGACCTTCTTATTGACGATGAAACACAGAAATTGCATCCGAATTTAATACAATAGGCACAATGCCGACTTAAGTCCAAATTACTGACACTCTAACTATCTATGATTTGAACCTCTCCTGTGAGTCCAGTTTTACATTCCGATGCTTGACTTCAGGTTTGCAGTATACCTCGGACCTTCTTATTGACGATGAAACACAGATATTGCATCCGAATTTAATACAAAAGGCACAATGCTGACTTAAGTACAAGAGGACTGACAATCTAACTTTCTAAGGTTTGAACGACTCCTGTGAGTCCAGTTTAAGATTCCGATGCTTCACTTCAGGTTTTTTGTATCCCTTGGACCTTCTTACTGACGATGAAACACAGAAATTGCATCCGAATTTAATACAAAAGGCACACTGCCGACTTAAGTACAAGACGACTGACACTCTAACTTTCTATGATTTAAACCTCTCCTGTGAGTCCAGTTTTAGATTCCGATGCTTCACTTCAGGTTTACTGTATCCCTTGGACCTTCTTATTGACGATGAAACACAGAAATTGCATCCGAATTTAATACAAAAGGCAGAATGCCGACTAAAGTACAAGAGGACTGACACTCTAACTTTCTTTGATTTGAACCTCTCCTGTGATTCCAGTTTTAGATTCCAATGCTTCACTTCAGGTTTTCTGTATCCCTTGGACCTTCTTATTGACGATGAAAAACAGAAATTGCATCGGAATTAAATACAAAAGGCACAATGCCGACTTAAGTACAAGAAGACTGCCTCTTCTTACTGTCTATGTTTTGAACATTTCCTGTCACACCTGTTTTAGATTCCAAAGCTTCACTTCAAGTTTACTGTATCCCTAGGACCTACTTATTTACTTTGAAATACAGAGATCACTTCGTAATTAAATACAAAAGGCACAATGCCGACTTAAGTACAAGAGGACTGACTCTTCTTACATTCTATGATTTGCACCTTTCCTGTGAGACCTGTTTTAGATTCCGATGCTTCACTTCCAGTTTACTGTATCCCGTGGACCTTCTTATTGATGATGAAGCACAGAAATTGCATCGGAATTTTAAAAAAAATGCACAATGATGACCTAAGTACAAGAAGACTGACTCCTCTTTCTGTCTATTTTTTGAACCTTTCCGGTGGGACCAGTTTTTGATTCCGCTGCTTCACTTCAAGTTTATTGTATTCGTTGGCCCTTCTTATTGACGATGAAGCACAGAAATAGCATCGGAATTAAATACAAATTCAGAATGATAACTTATGTACAAGAAGACTGACTCGTCTTACATTCCTTGATTTGAGCCTTTCCTGTGAGACCAGTTTTAGATATCGAAGCTTCACTTCAGGTTTACTGTATCCCTGGGATCTTCTTATTGACGATGAAACAGATAAATATCGGAATTAAATACAAAAGGCACAATGCTGACTTAGGTACAAGAAATGGCTTCGGAATTTAATACAAAAGGCACAATGCCTTCTTAAGTACAAGAAGACTGACTCTTCATACTGTCTATGATTTGAACCTTTCCATTGAACCAATTTTAGATTCCGATGCCTCACTTCAGGTTTACTGTATCCCTTGGACCTTCTTATTGACGATGAAACACAGAAATTGCATCCGAATTTATTACAAAAGGCACAATGCTGACTTAAGTACAAGAGGACTGACACTCTAACTTTCTATGATTTGAACCACTCCTGTGAGTCCAGTTTAAGATTCCGATTCTTCACTTCAGGTTTACTGTATCCCTTGGACCTTCTTATTGACGATGAAACACAGAAATTGCATCCGAATTTAATACAAAAGTCACAATGCCGACTTAAGTACAAGAGGACTGACACTCTAACTTTCTCTGTTTTGAACCTCTCCTGTGAGTCCAGTTTTAGATTCCGATGCTTCACTTCAGGTTTACTGTATCCCTTGGACCTTCTTATTGACGATGAGGAACAGAAATTGCATCGGAATTAAATACAAAAGCCACAATGCCGACTTAAGTACAAGAAGACTGCCTCTTCTTACTGTCTATGTTTTGAACATTTCCTGTCACACCTGTTTTAGATTCCAAAGCTTCACTTCAAGTTTACTGTATCACTAGGACCTACTTATTTACTTTGAAATACAGAGATCACATCGTAATTAAATACAATAGGCACAATGCCGACTTAAGTACAAGAGGACTGACTCTTCTTACATTCTATGATTTGCACCTTTCCTGTGAGACCTGTTTTAGATTCCGATGCTTCACTTCCGGTTTACTGTATCCCGTGGACCTTCTTATTGATGATGAAGCACAGAAAATGCATCGGAATTAAAAAAAAAAGTCACAATGATGACCTAAGTACAAGAAGACTGACTCCTCTTTCTGTCTATTTTTTGAACCTTTCCGGTGAGGCCAGTTTTTGATTCCGCTGCTTCATTTCAAGTTTATTGTATTCCTTGGCCCTTCTTATTGACGATGAAACACAGAAATAGCATAGGAATTAAATACAAAGGCACAACGATAACTTATGTACAAGAAGACTGACTCGTCTTACATTCTATGATTTGAGCCTTTCCTGTGAGACCAGTTTTAGATATCGAAGCTTCACTTCAGGTTTAATGTATCCCTTGGACCTTCTTATTGACGATGAAAAACAGAAATTGCATCGGAATTAAATACAAAAGACACAAGGCCGGCTTAAGTACAAGAAGACTGACTCTTCTTACTGTCTATGATTTGAACCTTTCCATTGAGACCAATTTTAGATTCCGATGCCTCACTTCAGGTTTACTGTATCCCTTGGACCTTCTTATTGACGATGAAACACAGAAATTGCACCCAAATTTAATACAATAGGCACAATGCCGACTTAAGTACAAAAGGACTGACTCTCTAACTATCTATGATTTGAACCTCTCCTGTGAGTCCAGTTTTACATTCCGACGCTTGACTTCAGGTTTGCAGTATACCTCGGACCTTCTTATTGACGATGAAACACAGATATTGCATCCGAATTTAATACAAAAGCCACAATGCTGACTTAAGTACAAGAGGACTGACACTCTAACTTTCTATGATTTGAACCACTCCTGTGAGTCCAGTTTAAGATTCCGATGCATCACTTCAGGTTTACTGTATCCCTTGGACCTTCTTACTGACGATGAAACACAGAAATTGCATCCGAATTTAATACAAAAGGCACAATGCCGACTTAAGTACAAGGGGACTGACACTCTAACTTTCTACGATTTAAACCTCTCCTGTGAGTCCAGTTTTAGATTCCGATGTTTCACTTCAGGTTTACTGTATCCCTTGGACCTTCTTATTGACGATGAAACACAGAAATTGCATCCGAATTTAATACAAAAGGCAGAATGCCGACTTAAGTACCAGAGGACAGACACTCTCACTTTCTTTGATTTGAACCTCTCCTGTGATTCCAGTTTTAGATTCCAATGCTTCACTTCAGGTTTTCTTTATCCCTTGGACCTTCTTCTTCACGATGAAATACAGAAATTGCATCCGAATTTAATACAAAAGGCACAATGCCGACTTAAGTACAAGAGGACTGACACTCTAATTTTCTATGATTTGAACCTCACCTGTGAGCCCACTTTTAGATTCCGATGCTTCACTTCAGGTTTACTGTATACCTTGGACCTTCTTATTGACGATGAAACACAGAAATTGCATCCGAATTTATTACAAAAGGCACAATGCCGACTTAAGTACAAGAGGACTGACACTCTAACTTTCTATGATATGAACCTCTCCTGTGAGTACAATTTTAGATTCCGATGCTTCACTTCAGGTTTGCTTCATCCCTTGGACCTTCTTATTGACGATGAAACACAGAAATTGCATCCGAATTTAACACAAATTGCACAATGCCGACTTAAGTACTAGAGGACTGACACTCAAACGTTCTATGATTTGAACCTCTCCTGTGAGTCCAGATTTTGATTCCGATGCTTCACTTCAGGTTTACTGTATCCCTTGGACCTTCTTATTGACGATGAAAGACAGAAATTGCATCCGAATTTAATACAAAAGGCACAATGCCGACTTAAGTACAAGAGGACTGACACTCTAACTTTCTCTGTTTTGAACCTCTCCTGTGAGTCCAGTTTTAGATTCCGATGCTTCACTTCAGGTTTACTGTATCCCTTGGAACTTCTTATTGACGATGAAAAACAGAAATTGCATCGGAATTAAATACAAAAGGCACAATGCCGACTTAAGTACAAGAAGACTGCCTCTTCTTACTGTCTATGTTTTGAACATTTCCTGTCACACTTGTTTTAGATTCCAAAGCTTCACTTCATGTTTACTGTATCCCTAGGACCTAGTTATTTACTTTGAAATACAGAGATCACATCGAAATTGAGTACAAAAGGCACAATGCCGACTTAAGTACTAGAAGACTGACTCTTCTTACATTCTATGATTTGCACCTTTCCTGTGAGACCTGTTTTAGATTCCGATGCTTCACTTCCGGTTTACTGTATCCCGTGGACCTTCTTATTGATGATGAAGCACAGAAATTGCATCGGAATTTAAAAAAAAATGCACAATGATGACCTAAGTACAAGAAGACTGACTCCTCTTTCTGTCTATTTTTTGAACCTTTCCGGTGAGACCAGTTTTTGATTCCGCTGCTTCACTTCAAGTTTATTGTATTCCTTGGCCCTTCTTATTGACGACGAAACACAGAAATAGCATCGGAACTAAATACAAAGGCACAATGATAACTTATGTACAAGAAGACTGACTCGTCTTACATTCTATGATTTGAGCCTTTCCTGTGAGACCAGTTTTAGATATCGAAGCTTCACTTCAGGTTTACTGTATCCCTGGGATCTTCTTATTGACGATGAAACAGGTAAATATCGGAATTAAATACAAAAGGCACAATGCCGACTTAGGTACAAGAAATGGCTTCGGAAGTAAATACAAAAGGCACAATGCCTTCTCAAGTACAAGAAGACTGACTCTTCTTACATACTATGATTTGAACCTTTCCTGCGAGACCAGTTTTAGATTCCGATGCATCACTTCAGGTTTAATGTATCCCTTGGACCTTCTTATTGACGATGAAACACAGAAATTGCATCGGAATTAAATACAAAAGACACAAGGCCGACTTAAGTACAAGAAGACTGACTCTTCATACTGTCTATGATTTGAACCTTTCCATTGAACCAGTTTTAGATTCCGATGCCTCACTTCAGGTTTACTGTATCCCTTGGACCTTCTTATTGACGATGAAACACAGAAATTGCATCCGAATTTAATGCAAAAGGCACAATGCCGACTTAAGTACAAAAGGACTGACACTCTAACTATCTATGATTTGAACCTCTCCTGTGAGTCCAGTTTTACATCCGATGCTTGACTTCAGGTTTGCAGTATACCTCGGACCTTCTTATTGACGATGAAACACAGATATTGCATCCGAATTTAATACAAAAGGCACAATGCTGACTTAAGTACAAGAGGACTGACACTCTAACTTTCTATGATATGAACAACTCCTCTGAGTCCAGTTTAAGATTCCGATGCTTCACTTCAGGTTTACTGTATCCCTTGGACCTTCTTATTGACGATGAAACACAGAAATTGCATCCGAATTTAATACAAAAGGCAGAATGCCGACTTAAGTACAAGAGGACTGACACTCTAGATTTCTTTGATTTGAACCTCTCCTGTGATTCCAGTTTTAGATTCCAATGCTTCACTTCAGGTTTACTGTATACCTTGGACCTCCTTATTGACGATGAAACACAGAAATTGCATCCGAATTTATTACAAAAGGCACAATGCCGACTTAAGTACAAGAGGACTGACACTCTAACTTTCTATGATATGAATCTCTCCTGTGAGTCGAATTTTAGATTCCGATGCTTCACTTCAGGTTTACTGCATCCCTTGGACCTTCTTATTGACGATGAAACACAGAAATTGCACCCGAATTTAATACAACAGGCACAATTCCGACTTAAGTACAAGAGGACTGACACTCTAACTTTCTATGATTTGAACCACTCCTGTGAGTCCAGTTATAGATTCCGATCCTTCACGTCAGGTTTACTGTATCCCTTCGACCTTCTTATTGACGATGAAACACAGAAATTGCATCCGAATTTAATACAACAGGCACAATGCCGACTTAAGTACAAGGGGACTGACACTCTAACTTTCTATGATTTGAACCACTCCTGTGAGTCCAGTTATAGATTCCGATCCTTCACGTCAGGTGTACTGTATCCCTTCGACCTTCTTATTGACGATGAAACACAGAAATTGCATCCGAATTTAATACAAAAGGCACAATGCCGACTTAAGTTCAAGAGGACTGACACTCAAACTTTCTATGATTTGAACCTCACCTGTGAGTCCAGTTATAGATTTCAATGCTTCACTTCAGGTTTACTGAATCCCTTGTACCTTCTTATTGACAATGAAACACAGAAATTGGATCCGAATTTAATACAAAAGTCACAATGCCGACTTAAGTACAAGAGGATTGACACTCTAAGTTTCTCTGATTTGAACCTCTCCTGTGCGTCCAGTTTTAGATTCCGATGCCTCACTTCAGGTTTACTGTATCCCTTGGACCTTCTTATTGACGATGAAGCACAGAAATTGCATCCGATTTTAATACAAAAGGCACAATGCCGACTTAAGTACAAAAGGACTGACACTCTAATTTTCTATGATTTGAACCTCTCCTGTGAGTCCAGTTTTAGATATCGAAGCTTCACTTCAGGTTTAATGTATCCCTTGGACCTTCTTACTGACGATGAAACACAGAAATTGCATCGGAATTAAATACAAAAGACACAAGGCCGGCTTAAGTACAAGAAGACTGACTCTTCTTACTGTCTATGATTTGAACCTTTCCATTGAGACCAATTTTAGATTCCGATGCCTCACTACAGGTTAACTGTATCCCTTGGACCTTCTTATTGACGATGAAACACAGAAATTGCACCCGAATTTAATACAATAGGCACAATGCCGACTTAAGTACAAAAGGACTGACACTCTAACTATCTATGATTTGAACCTCTCCTGTGAGTCCAGTTTTACATTCCGATGCTTGACTTCAGGTTTGCAGTATACCTCGGACCTTCTTATTGACGATGAAACACAGATATTACATCCGAATTTAATACAAAAGGCACAATGCTGACTTAAGTACAAGAGGACTGACACTCTAACTTTCTATGATTTGAACCACTCCTGTGAGTCCAGTTTAAGATTCCGATGCTTCACTTCAGGTTTACTGTATCCCTTCGACCTTCTTACTGACGATGAAACACAGAAATTGCATCCGAATTTAATACAAAAGGCACAATGCCGACTTAAGTACAAGAGGACTGACACTCTAACTTTCTATGATTTAAACCTCTCCTGTGAGTCCAGTTTTAGATTCCGATGCTTCACTTCTGGTTTACTGTATCCCTTGGACGTTCTTATTGACGATGAAACACAGAAATTGCATCCGAATTTAATACAAAAGGCACAATGCCGACTTAAGTACAAGAGGACTGACACTCTAACTTTCTCTGTTTTGAACCTCTCCTGTGAGTCCAGTTTTAGATTCCGATGCTTCACTTCAGGTTTACTGTATCCCTTGGACCTTCTTATTGACGATGAAACACAGAAATTGCATCCGAATTTAACACAAATTGCACAATGCCGACTTAAGTACTAGAGGACTGACACTCAAATGTTCTATGATTTGAACCTCTCCTGTGAGTCCAGATTTAGATTCCGATGCTTCACTTCAGGTTTACTGTATCCCTTGGACCTTCTTATTGACGATGAAACACTGAAATTGCATCCGAATTTAATACAAAAGACACAATGAAGACTTAAGTACAAGAGGACTGACACTCTAACTTTCTCTGTTTTGAACCTCTCCTGTGAGTCCAGTTTTAGATTCCGATGCTTCACTTCAGGTTTACTGTATCCCTTGGACCTTCTTATTGACGATGAAAAACAGAAATTCCATCGGAATTAAATACAAAAGGCACAATGCCGACTTAAGTACAAGAAGACTGCCTCTTCTTACTGTCTATGTTTTGAACATTTCCTGTCACACTTGTTTTAGATTCCAAAGCTTCACTTCAAGTTTACTGTATCCCTAGGACCTACTTATTTACTTTGAAATACAGAGATCACATCGTAATTAAATACAAAAGGCACAATGCCGACTTAAGTATAAGAGGACTGACTCTTCTTACATTCTATGATTTGCACCTTTCCTGTGAGACCTGTTTTAGATTCCGATGCTTCACTTCCGGTTTACTTTATCCCGTGGACCTTCTTATTGATAATGAAGCACAGAAATTGCATCGGAATTTAAAAAAAAAAGCACAATGATGACCTAAGTACAAGAAGACTGACTCCTCTTTCTGTCTATTTTTTGAACCCTTCCGGTGAGACCAGTTTTTGATTCCGCTGCTTCACTTCAAGTTTATTGTATTCGTTGGCCCTTCTTATTGACGATGAAACACAGAAATACCATCGGAATTAAATACAAAGGCACAATGATAACTTATGTACAAGAAGACTGACTCGTCTTACATTCTATGATTTGAGCCTTTCCTGTGAGACCAGTATTAGATATCGAAGCTTCACTTCAGGTTTACTGTATCCCTGGGATCTTCTTATTGACGATGAAACAGATAAATATCGGAATTAAATACAAAAGGCACAGTGCCGACTTAGGTACAAGAAAAGGCTTCGGAATTAAATACAAAAGGCACAATGCCTTCTTAAGTACAAGAAGACTGACTCTTCTTATATACTATGATTTGAACCTTTCCTGCGAGACCAGTTTTAGATTCCGATGCATCACTTCAGGTTTAATGTATCCCTTGGACCTTCTTATTGACGATGAAACACAGAAATTGCATCGGAATTAAATACAAAAGACACAAGGCCGTCTTAAGTACAAGAAGACTGACTCTTCATACTGTCTATGATTTGAACCTTTCCATTGAACCAATTTTAGATTCCGATGCCTCACTTCTGGTTTACTGTATCCCTTGGACCTTCTTATTGACGATGAAACACAGAAATTGCATCCCAATTTAATACAAAAGGCACAATGCCGACTTAAGTACAAAAGTACTGACACTCTTACTATCTATGATTTGAACCTCTCCTGTGAGTCCAGTTTTACATTCCGATGCTTGACTTCTGGTTTGCAGTATACCTCGGACCTTCTTATTGACGATGAAACACAGATATTGCATCCGAATTTAATACAAAAGGCACAATGCTGACTTAAGTACAAGAGGACTGACACTCTAACTTTCTATGATTTGAACCACTCCTGTGAGTCCAGTTTAACATTCCGATGCTTCACTTCAGGTTTACTGTATCCCTTGGACCTTCTTATTGACGATAAAACACAGAAATTGCATCAGAATTTAATACCAAAGGCAGAATGCCGACTTAAGTACAAGAGGACTGACACTCTAACTTTCTTTGATTTGAACCTCTCCTGTGATTCCAGTTTTAGATTCCAATGCTTCACTTCAGGTTTACTGTATACCTTGGACCTCCTTATTGACGATGAAACACAGAAATTGCATCCGAATTTATTACAAAAGGCACAATGCCGACATAAGTACAAGAGGACTGACACTCTAACTTTCTATGATATGAATCTCTCCTGTGAGTCGAATTTTAGATTCCGATGCTTCACTTCAGGTTTACTGCATCCCTAGGACCTTCTTATTGATGATGAAACACAGAAATTGCACCCGAATTTAATACAACAGGCACAATTCCGACTTAAGTGCAAGAGGACTGACACTCTAACTTTCTATGATTTGAACCACTCCTGTGAGTCCAGTTATAGATTCCGATCCTTCACGTCAGGTTTACTGTATCCCTTCGACCTTCTTATTGACGATGAAACACAGAAATTGCATCCGAATTTAATACAACAGGCACAATGCCGACTTAAGTACAAGAGGACTGACACTCTAACTTTCTATGATTTGAACCACTCCTGTGAGTCCAGTTATAGATTCCGAACCTTCACGTCAGGTGTACTGTATCCCTTCGACCTTCTTATTGACGATGAAACACAGAAATTGCATCCGAATTTAATACAAAAGGCACAATGCCGACTTAAGTACAAGAGGACTGACACTCAAACTTTCTATGATTTGAACCTCACCTGTGAGTCCAGTTATAGATTTCGATGCTTCACTTCAGGTTTACTGAATCCCTTGTACCTTCTTATTGACAATGAAACACAGAAATTGCATCCGAATTTAATACAAAAGTCACAATGCCGACTTAAGTACAAGAGGATTGACACTCTAAGTTTCTCTGATTTGAACCTCTCCTGTGCGTCCAGTTTTAGATTCCGATGCCTCACTTCAGGTTTACTGTATCCCTTGGAGCTTCTTATTGACGATGAAGCACAGAAATTGCATCCGATTTTAATACAAAAGGCACAATGCCGACTTAAGTACAAAGGAACTGACACTCTAATTTTCTATGATATGAACCTCTCCTGTGAGTCTAGTTTTAGATGCCGAGGCTTCACTTCAGGTTTACTGTATCCCTTGGACCTTCTTATTGACGATGAAACACAGAAATTGCATCCGAATTTAATACAAAAGGCACAATGCCGACTTAAGTACAAGAGGACTGACACTCTAACTTTCTATGATTTGAACCTCTCCTGTGAGTCCAGTTTTAGATTCCGATGCTTCACTTCAGTTTCACAGTATCCCTTGGACCTTCTTATTGACAATGAAACACAGAAATTGCATCCGAATTTAATACAAAAGGCACAATGCCGACTTAAGTACAAGAGGACTGACACTCTAACATTCTATGATTCGAATCACTCCTGTGAGTCCAGTTTTTGATTCCGATGCTTAACTTCCGGTTTACTGTATCCCTTGGACCTTCTTATTGAGGATGAAACACAGAAATTGCATCCGAATTTAATACAAAAGGCACAATGCCGACTTAAGTACAAGAGGACTGACACTCTAACTTTCTCTGTTTTGAACCTCTCCTGTGAGTCCAGTTTTAGATTCCGATGCTTCACTTCAGGTTTACTGTATCCGTTGGACCTTCTTATTGACGATGATGCACAGAAATTGCATCCGATTTTAATACAAAAGTCACAATGCCGACTTCAGTACAAGAGGACTAACACTCTAACTTTCTATGATTTGAACCTCTCCTGTGAGGCCAGTTTCAGATGCCGTGGCTTCACTTCAGGTTTACTGTATCCCTTGGACCTTCTTATTGACGATGAAAAAACAGAAATTGCATCGGAATTAAATACAAAAGGCACAATGCCGACTTAAGTACAAGAAGACTGCCTCTTCTTACTCTCTATCTTTTGAACATTTCCTGTCACACCTGTTTTAGATTCCAAAGCTACACTTCAAGTTTACTGTATCCCTAGGACTTTCTTATTTACTTTGAAATACAGAGATCACATCGTAATTAAATACAAAAGGCACAATGCCGACTTAACTACAAGAGGACTGACTCTTCTTACATTCCATGATTTGCACCTTTCCTGTGAGACCTGTTTTAGATTCCGATGCTTCACTTCCGGTTTACTGTATCCCGTGGACCTTCTTATTAATGATGAACCACAGAAATTGCATCGGAATTAAAAAAAATGCACAATGATGACCTAAGTACAAGAAGACTGACTCCTCTTTCAGTCTATTTTTTGAACCTTTCCGTTGAGACCAGTTTTTGATTCCGCTGCTTCATTTCAAGTTCACTGTATTCCTTGGCCCTTCTTATTGACGATGAAACACAGAAATAGCATCGGAATTAAATACAAAGGCACAATGATAACTTACGTACAAGAGGACTGACTCGTCTTACATTCTATGATTTGAGCCTTTCCTGTGAGACCAGTTTTAGATATCGAAGCTTCACTTCAGGGTTATTATATCCCTGGGATCTTCTTATTGACGATGAAACAGATAAATATCGGAATTAAATACAAAAGGCACAATGCCGACTTAGATACAAGAAATGGCTTCGGAATTAAATACAAAATGCACAATGCCTTCTTAAGTACATGAAGACTGACTCTTCTTACATTCTATGATTTGAACCTTTCCTGCGAGACCAGTTTTAGATTCCGATGCATCACTTCAGGTTTAATGTATCCCTTGGACCTTCTTATTGACGATGAAACACAGAAATTGCATCGGAAATAAATACAAAAGACACAAGGCCGACTTACGTACAAGAAGACTGACTCTTCATACTGTCTATGATTTGAACCTTTCCATTGAACCAGTTTTAGATTCCGATGCCTCACTTCAGGTTTACTGTATTCCTTGGACCTTCTTATTGACGATGAAACACAGAAATTGCATCCGAATTTAATACAAAAGGCACAATGCCGACTTAAGTACAAAAGGACTGACACTCTAACTATCTATGATTTGAACCTCTCCTGTGAGTCCAGTTTTACATTCCGATGCTTGACTTCAGGTTTGCAGTATACCTCGGACCTTCTTAATGACGATGAAACACAGATATTGCATCCGAATTTAATACAAAAGGCACAATGCTGACTTAAGTACAAGAGGACTGACACTCTAACTTTCTATGATTTGAACCACTCCTCTGAGTCCAGTTTAAGATTCCGATGCTTCACTTCAGGTTTACTGTATCCCTTGGACCTTCTTATTCACGATGAAACACAGAAATTGCATCCGAATTTAATACAAAAGGCACAATGCCGACTTAAGTACAAGAGGACTGATACTCTAACTTTCTTTGATTTAAACCTCTCCTGTGATTCCAGTTTTAGATTCCAATGCTTCACTTCAGGTTTACTGTATACCTTGGACCTCCTTATTGACGATGAAACACAGAAATTGCATCCGAATTTATTACAAAAGGCACAATGCCGACTTAAGTACAAGAGGACTGACACTCTAACTTTCAATGATATGAATCTCTCCTGTGAGTCGAATTTTAGATTCCGATGCTTCACTTCAGGTTTACTGCATCCCTTGGACCTTCTTATTGACGATGAAACAGAGAAATTGCACCCGAATTTAATACAACAGGCACAATGCCGACTTAAGTACAAGAGGACTGACACTCTAACTATCTATGATTTGAACCACTCCTGTGAGTCCAGTTATAGATTCCGATCCTTCACGTCAGGTTTACTGTATCCCTTCGACCTTCTTATTGACGATGAAACACAGAAATTGCATCCGAATTTAATACAACAGGCACAATGCCGACTTAAGTACAAGGGGACTGACACTCTAACTTTCTATGATTTGAACCACTCCTGTGAGTCCAGTTTTAGATTCCGATGCCTCACTTCAGGTTTACTGTATCCCTTGGACCTTCTTATTGACGATGAAGCACAGCAATTGCATCCAATTTTAATACAAAAGGCACAATGCCGACTTAAGTACAAAAGGACTGACACTCTAATTTTCTATGATTTGAACCTCTCCTGTGAGTCCAGTTTTAGATATCGAAGCTTCACTTCAGATTTAATGTATCCCTTGGACCTTCTTATTGACGATGAAACACAGAAATTGCATCGGAATTAAATACAAAAGACACAAGGCCGGCTTAAGTACAAGAAGACTGACTCTTCTTACTGTCTATGATTTGAACCTTTCCATTGAGACCAATTTTAGATTCCGGTGCTTCACTACAGGTTAACTGTATCCCTTGGACCTTCTTATTGACGATGAAACACAGAAATTGCACCCGAATTTAATACAATAGGCACAATGCCGACTTAAGTACAAAAGGACTGACACTCTAACTATCTATGATTTGAACCTCTCCTGTGAGTCCAGTTTTACATTCCGATGCTTGACTTCAGGTTCGCAGTATACCTCGGACCTTCTTATTGACGATGAAACACAGATATTACATCCGAATTTAATACAAAAGGCACAATGCTGACTTAAGTACAAGAGGACTGACACTCTAAATTTCTATGATTTAAACCTCTCCTGTGAGTCCAGTTTTAGATTCCAATGCTTCACTTCAGGTTTACTGTATCCCTTGGACGTTCTTATTGACGATGAAACACAGAAATTGCATCCGAATTTAATACAAAAGGCACAATGCCGACTTAAGTACAAGAGGACTGGCACTCTAACTTTCTCTGTTTTGAACCTCTCCTGTGAGTCCAGTTTTAGATTCCGATGCTTCACTTCAGGTTTACTGTATCCCTTGGACCTTCTTATTGACGATGAAACAGAGAAATTGCATCCGAATTTAACACAAATTGCACAATGCCGACATAAGTACTAGAGGACTGACACTCAAACGTTCTATGATTTGAACCTCTCCTGTGAGTCCAGATTTAGATTCCGATGCTTCACTTCAGGTTTACTGTATCCCTTGGACCTTCTTATTGACGATGAAACACAGAAATTGCATCCGAATTTAATACAAAAGGCACAATGCCGACTTAAGTACAAGAGGACTGACACTCTAACTTTCTCTGTTTTGAACCTCTCCTGTGAGTCCAGTTTTAGATTCCGATGCTTCACTTCAGGTTTACTGTATCCCTTGGACCTTCTTATTGACGATGAAAAACAGAAATTGCATCGGAATTAAATACAAAAGGCACAATGCCGACTTAAGTACAAGAAGACTGCCTCTTCTTACTGTCTATGTTTTGAACATTTCCTGTCCTACTTGTTTTAGATTCCAAAGCTTCACTTCAAGTTTACTGTATCCCTAGGACCTACTTATTCACTTTGAAATACAGAGATCACATCGTAATTAAATACAAAAGGCACAATGCCGACTTAAGTATAAGAGGACTGACTCTTCTTACATTCTATGATTTGCACCTTTCCTGTGAGACCTGTTTTAGATTCCGATGCTTCACTTCCGGTTTACTTTATCCCGTGGACCTTCTTATTGATAATGAAGCACAGAAATTGCATCGGAATTTAAAAAAAAAAGCACAATGATGACCTAAGTACAAGAAGACTGACTCCTCTTTCTGTCTATTTTTTGAACCTTTCCGGTGAGACCAGTTTTTGATTCCGCTGCTTCACTTCAAGTTTATTGTTTTCGTTGGCCCTTCTTATTGACGATGAAACACAGAAATACCATCGGAATTAAATACAAAGGCACAATGATAACTTATGTACAAGAAGACTAACTCGTCTTACATTCTATGATTTGAGCCTTTCCTGTAAGACCAGTATTAGATATCGAAGCTTCACTTCAGGTTTACTGTATCCCTGGGATCTTCTTATTGACGATGAAACAGATAAATATCGGACTTAAATACAAAAGGCACAATGCCGACTTAGGTACAAGAAATGGCTTCGGAATTAAACACAAAAGGCACAATGCCTTCTTAAGTACAGGAAGACTGACTCTTCTTACATACTATGATTTGAACCTTTCCTGCGAGACCAGTTTTAGATTCCGATGCATCACTTCAGGTTTAATGTATCCCTTGGACCTTCTTATTGACGATGAAACACAGAAATTGCATCGGAATTAAATACAAAAGACACAAGGCCGACTTAAGTACAAGAAGACTGACTCTTCATACTGTCTATGATTTGAACCTTTCCATTGAACCAATTTTAGATTCCGATGCCTCACTTCTGGTTTACTGTATCCCTTGGACCTTCTTATTGACGATGAAACACAGAAATTGCATCCCAATTTAATACAAAAGGCACAATGCCGACTTAAGTACAAAAGTACTGATACTCTAACTATCTATGATTTGAACCTCTCCTGTGAGTCCAGTTTTACATTCCGATGCTTGACTTCAGGTTTGCTGTATACCTCGGACCTTCTTATTGACGATGAAACACAGATATTGCATCCGAATTTAATACAAAAGGCACAATGCTGACTTAAGTACAAGAGGACTGACACTCAAACTTTCTATGATTTGAACCACTCCTGTGAGTCCAGTTTAACATTCCGATGCTTCACTTCAGGTTTACTGTATCCCTTGGACCTTCTTATTGACGATAAGACACAGAAATTGCATCCGAATTTAATACCAAAGGCAGAATGCCGACTTAAGTACAAGAGGACTGACACTCTAACTTTCTTTGATTTGAACCTCTCCTGTGATTCCAGTTTTAGATTCCAATGCTTCACTTCAGGTTTACTGTATACCTTGGACCTCCTTATTGACGATGAAACACAGAAATTGCATCCCAATTTATTACAAAAGGCACAATGCCGACATAAGTACAAGAGTACTGACACTCTAACTTTCTATGATATGAATCTCTCCTGTGAGTCGAATTTTAGATTCCGATGCTTCACTTCAGGTTTACTGTATCCCTTCGACCTTCTTATTGACGATGAAACACAGAAATTGCATCCGAATTTAATACAACAGGCACAATGCCGACTTAAGTACAAGAGGACTGACACTCTAACTTTCTATGATTTGAACCACTCCTGTGAGTCCAGTTATAGATTCCGATCCTTCACGTCAGGTGTACTGTATCCCTTCGACCTTCTTTTTGACGATGAAACACAGAAATTGCATCCGAATTTAATACAAAAGGCACAATGCCGACTTAAGTACAAGAGGACTGACACTCAAACTTTCTATGATTTGAACCTCACCTGTGAGTCCAGTTATAGATTTCGATGCTTCACTTCAGGTTTACTGAATCCCTTGTACCTTCTTATTGACAATGAAACACAGAAATTGCATCCGAATTTAATACAAAAGTCACAATGCCGACTTAAGCACAAGAGGATTGACACCCTAAGTTTCTCTGATATGAACCTCTCCTGTGCGTCCAGTTTTAGATTCCGATGCCTACTTCAGGTTTACTGTATCCCTTGGAGCTTCTTATTGACGATGAAGCACAGAAATTGCATCCGATTTTAATACAAAAGGCACAATGCCGACTTAAGTACAAAAGAACTGACACTCTAATTTTCTATAATATGAACCTCTCCTGTGAGTCTAGTTTTAGATGCCGAGGCTTCACTTCAGGTTTACTGTATCCCTTGGACCTTCTTATTGACGATGAAACACAGAAATTGCATCCGAATTTAATACAAAAGGCACAATGCCGACTTAAGTACAAGAGGACTGACACTCTAACTTTCTATGATTTGAACCTCTCCTGTGAGTCCAGTTTTAGATTCCGATGCTTCACTTCAGTTTCACTGTATCCCTTGGACCTTCTTATTGACAATGAAACACAGAAATTGCATCCGAATTTAATACAAAAGGAACAATGCCGACTTAAGTACAAGAGGACTGACACTCTAACTTTCTATGATTCGAATCACTCCTGTGAGTCCAGTTTTTGATTCCGATGCTTAACTTCCGGTTTACTGTATCCCTTGGACCTTCTTATTGAGGATGAAACACAGAAATTGCATCCGAATTTAGTACAAAACGCACAATGCCGACTTAAGTACAGGAGGACTGACACTCTAACTTTCTCTGTTTTGAACCTCTCCTGTGAGTCCAGTTTTAGATTCCGATGCTTCACTTCAGGTATACTGTATCCGTTGGACCTTCTTATTGACGATGATGCACAGAAATTGCATCCGATTTTAATACAAAAGTCACAATGCCGACTTCAGTACAAGAGGACTGAAACTCTAACTTTTTATGATTTGAACCTCTCCTGTGAGGCCAGTTTCAGATGCCGTGGCTTCACTTCAGGTTTACTGTATCCCTTGGACCTTCTTATTGACGATGAAAAAACAGAAATTGCATCGGAATTAAATACAAAAGGCACAATGCCGACTTAAGTACAAGAAGACTGCCTCTTCTTACTCTCTATCTTTTGAACATTTCCTGTCACACCTGTTTTAGATTCCAAAGCTGCACTTCAAGTTTACTGTATCCCTAGGACTTTCTTATTTACTTTGAAATACAGAGATCACATCGTAATTAAATACAAAAGGCACAATGCCGACTTAAGTACAAGAGGACTGACTCTTCTTACATTCCATGATTTGCACCTTTCCGATGAGTCCAGTTTTTGATTCCGCTGCTTCATTTCAAGTTTACTGTATTCCTTGGCCCTTCTTATTGACGATGAAACACAGAAATAACATCGGAATTAAATACAAAGGCACAATGATAGCTTATGTACAAGAGGACTGACTCGTCTTACATTCTGTGATTTGAGCCTTTCCTGTGAGACCAGTTTTAGATATCGAAGCTTCACTTCAGGTTTACTATATCCCTGGGATCTTCTTAGTGACGATGAAACAGATAAATATCGGAATTAAATACAAAAGGCACAATGCCGACTTAGATACAAGAAATGGCTTCGGAATTAAATACAAAATGCACAATGCCTGCTTAAGTACATGAAGACTGACTCTTCTTACATTCTATGATTTGAACCTTTCCTGCGAGACCAGTTTTAGATTCCGATGCATCACTTCAGGTTTAATGTATCCCTTGGACCTTCTTATTGACGATGAAACACAGAAATTGCATCGGAAATAAATACAAGAGACACAAGGCCGACTTAAGTACAAGAAGACTGACTCTTCTTACTGTCTATGGTTTGAACCTTTCCATTGAGACCAATTTTAGATTCCGATGCCTCACTTCAGGTTTACTGTATCCCTTGGACCTTATTATTGACGATGAAACACAGAAATTGCATCCGAATTTAATACAAAAGGCACAATGCCGACTTAAGTACAAAAGGACTGACTCTCTAACTATCTATGATTTGAACCTCTCCTGTGAGTCCAGTTTGACATTCCGATGCTTGACTTCAGGTTTGCAGTATACCTCGGACCTTCTTATTGACGATGAAACACAGATATTGCATCCGAATTTAATACAAAAAGCACAATGCCGACTTAAGTAAAAGAGGACTGACACTCTAACTTTCTATGATTTGAACCACTCCTGTGAGTCCAGTTTAAGAATCCGATGCTTCACTTCAGGTTTACTGTATACCTTGGACCTTCTTATTGACGATGAAACACAGAAATTGCATCCGAATTTAATACAAAAGGCACAATGCCGACTTAAGTACAAGAGGACTGACACTCTAACTTTCTATGATTAGAACCTCTCCTGTGAGTACAATTTTAGATTCCGATGCTTCACTTCAGGTTTACTGCATCCCTTACACCTTCTTATTGACGATGAAACACAGATATTGCATCCGAACTTAATACAAAAGGCACAATGCCGACTTAAGTACAAGAGGACTGACACTCTCACTTTCTATGATTTGAACCACTCCTGTGAGTCCAGTTTAAGATTCCGATGCTTCACTTCAGGTTTACTGTATCCCTTGGACCTTCTTATTGACGATGATGCACAGAAATTGCATCCGTTTTTAATACAAAAGTCACAATGCCGACTTCAGTACAAGAGGACTGACACTCTAACTTTCTATGATTTGAACCTCTCCTGTGAGGCCAGTTTCAGATGCCGAGGCTTCACTTCAGGTTTACTGTATCCCTTGGACCTTCTTGTCGACGATGAAAAACAGAAATTGCATCGGAATTAAATACAAAAGGCACAATGCCGACTTAAGTACAAGAAGACTGCCTCTTCTTACTCTCTATCTTTTGAACATTTCCTGTCACACCTGTTTTAGATTCCAAAGCTTCACTTAAAGTTTACTGTATCCCTAGGACTTTCTTATTTACTTTGAAATACAGAGATCACATCGTAATTAAACACAAAAGGCACAATGCCGACTTAAGTACAAGAGGACTGACTCTTCTTACATTCTATGAATTGCACCTTTCCCGTGAGACCTGTTTTAGATTCCGATGCTTCACTTCCGGTTTACTGTATCCCGTGGACTTTCTTATTGATGATAAAGCACAGAAATTGCATCGGAATTAAAAAAAATGCACAATGATGACCTAAGTACAAGAAGAATGACTCCTCTTTCAGTCTATTTTTTGAACCTTTGCGATGAGACCAGTTTTTGATTCCGCTGCTTCACTTCAAGTTTACTGTATTCCTTGGCCCTTCTTATTGACGATGAAATACAGAAATAGCATCGGAATTAAATACAAAGGCACAATGATAACTTATGTACAAGAGGACTGACTAGTCTTACATTCTATGATTTGAGCCTTTCCTGCGAGACCAGTTTTAGATTCCGATGCATCACTTCAGGTTTAATGTATCCCTTGCACCTTCTTATTGACGATGAAACACAGAAATTGCATCGGAAATAAATACAAAAGACACAAGGCCGACTTAAGTACAAGAAGACTGACTCTTCTTACTGTCTATGGTTTGAACCTTTCCATTGAGACCAATTTTAGATTCCGATGCCTCACTTCAGGTTTACTGTATCCCTTGGACCTTCTTATTGACGATGAAACACAGAAATTGCATCTGAATTTAATACAAAAGGCACAATGCCGACTTAAGTACAAAAGGACTGACTCTCTAACTATCTATGATTTGAACCTCTCCTGTGAGTCCAGTTTTACATTCCGATGCTTGATTTCAGGTTTGCAGTATACCTCGGACCTTCTTATTGACGATGAAACACAGATATTGCATCCGAATTTAATACAAAAGGCACAATGGCGACTTAAGTAAAAGAGGACTGACTCTCTAACTTTCTATGATTTGAACCACTCCTTTGAGTCCAGTTCAAGATTCCGATGCTTCACTTCAGGTTTACTGTATACCTTGGACCTTCTTATTGACGATGAAACACAGAAATTGCATCCGAATTTATTACAAAAGGCACAATGCCGACTTAAGTACAAGAGGACTGACTATCTAACTTTCTATGATATGAACCTCTCCTGTGAGTACAATTATAGATTCCGATGCTTCACTTCAGGTTTACTGCATCCCTTGGACCTTCTTATTGACGATGAAACACAGAAATTGCATCAGAATTTAATACAAAAGGCACAATGCCGACTTAAGTACAAGAGGACTGACACTCTAACTTTTTATGATTTGAACCACTCATGTGAGTCCAGTTATACATTCCGATGCTTCACTTCAGGTTTACTGTATCCCTTGGACCTTCTTATTGACGATGAAACACAGAAATTGCATCAGAATTTAATACAAAAGGCACAATGCCCACTTAAGTACAGGAGGACTGACACTCAAACTTTCTATGATTTGAACCTCACCTGTGAGTCCAGTTTTATATTTCGATGCTTCACTTCAGGTTTACTGAATCCCTTGTACATTCTTATTGACAATGAAACACAGAAATTGCATCCGAATTTAATACAAAAGGCACATTACCGACTTAAGTACAAGAGGACTGACACTCTAAGTTTCTCTGATTTGAACCTCTCCTGTGAGTCCAGTTTTAGATTCCGATGCTTCACTTCAGGTTTACTGTATCCCTTGGACCTTCTTATTGACGATGAAGCACAGAAATTGCATCCGATTTTAATATAAAAGGCACAATGCCGACTTAAGTACAAAAGGACTGACACTCTAATTTTCTATGATTTGAACCTCTTCTGTGAGTCCAGTTTTAGATGCCGAGGCTTCACTTCAGGTTTACTGTATCCCTTGGACCCTCTTATTATCGATGAAACACAGAAATTGCATCCGAATTTAATACAAAAGGCAAAATGCTGACTTAAGTACAAGAGGACTGACACTCTAACTTTCTATGATTTGAAACCACTTCTGTGAGTCCCGTGTTAGATTCCGATGCTTCACTTCAGGTTTACTGTATCCCTTGGACCTTCTTATTGACGATGAAACACAGAAACTGTATCCGAATTTAATACAAAAGGCACAATGCCGACTTAAGTACAAGAGGACTGACACTCTAACTTTCTATGGTTTAAACCTCTCCTGTGAGTCCAGTTTTAGATTCCGATGCTTCACTTCAGGTTTACTGTATCCCTTGGACCTTCTTATTGACGATGAAACACAGAAATTGCATCCGAATTTAATACAAAAGGCACAATGCCGACTTAAGTACAAGAGGACTGACACTCTGGCACTCTAACTTTCTTTGATTTGAACCTGTCCTGTGATTCCAGTTATAGATTCCGATGCTTCACTTCAGGTTTTCTGTATCCCTTGGACCTTCTTATTGACGATGAAACACAGAAATTGCATCCGAATTTAATACAAAAGGCACAATGCCGACTTAAGTACAAGAGGACTGACACTCTAACTTTCTATGATTTAAACCTCACCTGTGAGTTCAGTTTAAGAATCCTATGCTTCACTTCAGGTTTACTGTATACCTTGGACCTTCTTATTGACGATGAAACACAGAAATTGCATCCGAATTTAATACAAAAGGCACAATGCCGACTTAAGTACAAGAGGACTGACACTCTAACTTTCTATGATAAGAATCTCTCCTGTGAGTACAATTTTAGATTCCGATGCTTCACTTCAGGTTTACTGCATCCCTTACACCTTCTTATTGACGATGAAACACAGATATTGCATCCGAATTTAATACAAAAGGCACAATGCCGACTTAAGTACAAGAGGACTGACACTCTAACTTTATATGATTTGAACCACTCCTGTGAGTCCAGTTTAAGATTCCGATGCTTCACTTCAGGTTTACTGTATCCCTTGGACCTTCTTATTGACGATGAAACACAGAAATTGCATCCAAATTTAATACAAAATGCACAATGCCGACATAAGTACAAGAGGACTGACACTCTAACTTTCTATGATTTGAACCTCACCTGTGAGTCCAGTTTTAGATTCCGATGCTTCACTTCAGGTTTATTGTATATCTTGGACCTTCCTATTGACGATGAAACACAGAAATTGCATCCGAATTTATTACAAGAGGCACAACAACGACTTAAGTACAAGAGGACTGACACTCTAACATTCCATGATATGAACCTCTCCTGTGAGTACAATTTTAGATTCCGATGCTTCACTTCAGGTTTACTGCATCCCTTGGACCTTCTTATTGTGGATGAAACACAGAAATTGCATCCGAATTTAATACAACAGGCACAATGCCGACTTAAGTACAAGAGGACTGACACTCTAACTTTTTATGATTTTAACCACTCCTGTGAGTCCAGTTATAGATTCCGATGCTTCACTTCAGGGTTTACTGTATCCCTTGGACCTTCTTATTGACGATGAAACACAGAAATTGCATCCGAATTTAATACAAAATGCACAATGCCCACTTAAGTACAAGAGGACTGACACTCAAACTTTCTATGATTTGAACCTCAGCTGTGAGTCCAGGTTTAGATTTTGATGCTTCACTTCAGGTTTACTGAATTCCTTGTACCTTCTTATTGACAATGAAACACAGAAATTGCATCTGAATTTAATACAAAAGGCACATTGCCGACTTAAGTACAAGAGGACTGACACTCAAAGTTTCTAGGATTTGAACCACTCCTGTGAGTCCCGTGTTAGATTCCGATGCTTCACTTCAGGTTTACTGTATCCCTTGGACCTTCTTATATACGATGAAACACAGAAATTACATCCGAATTTAATACAAAACGCACAATGCCGACCTAAGTACAAGTGGACTGACACTCTGACACTCTAACTTTCTTTGATTTGAACCTCTCCTGTGATTCCAGTTGTAGATTCCGATGCTTCACTTCAGGTTTTCTGTATCGCTTGGACCTTCTTATTTACGATGAAACACAGAAATTGCATCCGAATTTAATACAAAAGGCACAATGCCGACTTAAGTTCAAGAGGACTGACACTCTAACTTTCTATGATTTGAACCTCACCTGTGAGTCCAGTTTAAGATTCCGATGCTTCACTTCAGGTTTACTGTATAACTTGGACCTTCTTATTGACGATGAAACACAGAAATTGCATCCGAATTTAATACAAAAGGCACAATGCCGACTTAAGTACAAGAGGACTGACACTCTAACTTTCTATGATAAGAACCTCTCCTGTGAGTACAATTTTAGATTCCGATGCTTCACTTCAGGTTTTCTGCATCCCTTACACCTTCTTATTGACGATGAAACACAGATATTGCATCCGAATTTAATACAAAAGGCACAATGCCGACTTAAGTACAAGAGGACTGACACTCTAACTTTCTATGATTTGAACCACTCCTGTGAGCCCAGTTTAAGATTCCGATGCTTCACTTCAGGTTTACTGTATCCCTTGGACCTTCTTATTGACGATGAAACACAGAAATTGCATCCGAATTTAATACAAAAGGCACAATGCCGACTTAAGTACAAGAGGACTGACACTCTAACTTTCTATGATTTGAACCTCACCTGTGAGTCCAGTTTTAGATTCCGATGCATCACTTCAGGTTTATTGTATATCTTGGACCTTCTTATTGACGATGAAACACAGAAATTGCACCCGAATTTATTACAAAAGGCACAATGCCGACTTAAGTACGAGAGGACTGACACTCTAACATTCCATGATATGAACCTCTCCTGTGAGTACAATTTTAGATTCCGATGCTTCACTTCAGGTTTACTGCATCCCTTGGACCTTCTTGTTGACGATGAAACACAGAAATTGCATCCGAATTAAATACAACAGGCACAATGCCGACTGAAGTACAAGAGGACTGACACTCTAACTTTCTATGATTTGAACCACTACTGTGAGTCCAGTTATAGCTTCCGATGTTTCACTTCAGGTTTACTGTATCCCTTCGACCTTCTTATTGACGATGAAACACAGAAATTACATCCGAATTTAATACAAAAGGCACAATGCCGACTTAAGTACAAGAGGACTGACACTCAAACTTTCTATGATTTGAACCTCACCTGTGAGTCCAGTTTTAGATTTCGATGCTTCACTTCAGGTTTACTGAATCCCTTGTACCTTCTTATTGACAATGAAACACAGAAATTGCATCCGAATTTAATACAAAAGGCACAATGCCGACTTAAGTACAAGAATACTGACACTCTAAGTTTCTCTGATTTGAACCTCTCCTGTGAGTCCAGTTTTAGATGCCGAGGCTTCACTTCAGGTTTACTGTATCCCTTGGACCTTCTTATTGTCGATGAAACACAGAAATTGCATCCGAATTTAATACAAAAGGCACAATGCTGACTTAAGTACAGGAGGACTGACACTCTAACTTTCTATGATTTGAACCACACCCGTGAGTCCCGTGTTAGATTCCGATACTTCACTTCAGGTTTACTGTATCCCTTGGACCTTCTTATAAACGATGAAACACAGAAATTACATCCGAATTTAATACAAAATGCACAATGCCGACCTTAGTACAAGAGGACTGACACTATAACTTTCTATGATTTGAACCTCTCCTGTGAGTCCAGTTTTAGATTGCGATGCTTCACTTCAGGTTTACTGTATCCCTTGGACCTTCTTATTGACGATGAAACACAGAAACTGCATCAGAATTTAATACAAAAGGCACAATGCCGACTTAAGTACAAGAGGACTGACACTCTAATTTTCTATGGTTTAAACCTCTCCTGTGAGTCCAGTTTTAGATTCCGATGCTTCACTTCAGGTTTACTGTATCCCTTGGACCTTCTTATTGACGATGAAACACAGAAATTGCATCCGAATTTAATACAAAAGGCACAATGCCGACTTAAGTACAAGAGGACTGACACTCTAACTTTCTATGATAAGAACGTCTCCTGTGAGTACAATTTTAGATTCCGATGCTTCACTTCAGGTTTACTGCATCCCTTACACCTTCTTATTGACGATGAAACACAGATATTGCATCTGAATTTAATACAAAAGGCACAATGCCGACTTAAGTACAAGAGGACTGACACTCTAACAATCTATGATTTGAACCACTCCTTTGAGTCCAGTTTAAGATTCCGATGCTTCACTTCAGGTTTACTGTATCCCTTGGACCTTCTTATTGACGATGAAACACAGAAATTGCATCCGAATTTAATACAAAAGGCACAATGCCGACTTAAGTACAAGATGACTGACACTCTAACTTTCTATGATTTGAACCTCACCTGTGAGTCCAGTTTTAGATTTTGATGCTTCACGTCAGGTTTATTGTATATCTTGGACCTTCCTATTGACGATGAAACACAGAAGTTGCATCCAAATTAATTACAAAAGGCACAATGCCGACTTAAGTACAAGAGGACTGACACTCTAACATTCAATGATATGAACCTCTCCTGTGAGTACAATTTTAGATTCCGATGCTTCACTTCAGGTTTACTGCATCCCTTGGACTTTCTTATTGATGATGAAACACAGAAATTGCATCCAAATTTAATACAACAGGCACAATGCCGACTTAAGTACAAGAGGACTGACACTCTAACTTTTTATGATTTTAACCACTCCTGTGAGTCCAGTTATAGATTCCGATGCTTCACTTCAGGTTTACTGTATCCCTTGGACCTTCTTATTGACGATGAAACACAGAAATTGCATCCGAATTTAATACAAAAGGCACAATGCCCACTTAAGTACAAGAGGACTGACACTCAAACTTTCTATGATTTGAACCTCACCTGTGAGTCCAGTTTTAGATTTCGATGCTTCACTTCAGGTTTACTGAATCCCTTGTACCTTCTTATTGACAATGAAACACAGAAATTGCATCCGAATTTAATACAAAAGGCACAAAGCTGACTTAAGTACAAGAGGACTGACACTCCAACTTTCTGTGATTTGAACCACTCCTGTGACTCCCGTGTTAGATTCCGAAGCTTCACTTCAGGTTTTCTGTATCCCTTGGACCTTCTTATTGACAATGAAACACAGAATTTGCATCCGAATTTAATACAAAAGGCACAATGCCGACTTAAGTACAAGAGGACTGACACTCTAACTTTCTATGATTTGAACCTCTCCTGTGAGTCCAGTTTTCGATTCCGATGCTTCACTTCAGGTTAACTGTATCCCTTGGACCTTCTTATTGATGATGAAACACAGAAATTGCATCCGAATTTAATACAAAAGGCACAATTCCGACTTAAGTACAAGAGGCCTGACACTCCAACTTTCTTTGATTTGAACCTCTCCTGTGATTCCAGTTTTAGATTCCGATGCTTCACTTCAGGTTTTCTGTATCCCTTGGACCTTCTTATTGACGATGAAACACCGAAATTGCATCCGAATTTAATACAAAAGGCACAATGCCGACTTAAGTACAAGAGGACTGATAATCTAACTTTCTATGATTTGAACCTCACATGTGAGTCCAGTTTAAGATTCCGATGCTTCACTTCAGGTTTACTGTATACCTTGGACCTTCTTATTGACGATGAAACACAGAAATTACATCCGAATTTAATACAAAAGGCACAATGGCGACTTAAGTACAAGAGGACTGAAACTCTAACTGTCTATGATAAGAACCTCTCCTGTGAGTACAATTTTAGATTCCGATGCTTGACTTCAGGTTTACTGCATCCCCTAAAACCTTCTTATTGACGATGAAACACAGATATTGCATCCGAATTTAATACAACTGGCACAATGCCTACTTAAGTACAAGAGGACTGACACTCTAACTTTCTATGATTTGAACCACTCCTGTGAGTCCAGTTTAAGATTCCGATGCTTCACTTCAGGTTTACTGTATCCCTTGGACCTTCTTATTGACGATGAATCACAGAATTTGCATCCGAATTTAATACAAAAGGCACAATGCCGACTTAAGTACAAGAGGACTGACACTCTAACTTTCTATGAATTGAACCTCACCTGTGAGTCCAGTTTTAGATTCCGATGCTTCACTTCAGGTTTATTGTATATCTTGGACTTTCTTATTGACGATGAAACACAGAAATTGCATCCGAATTTATTACAAAAGGCACAATGCCGACTTAAGTACAAGAGGACTGACACTCTAACATTCCATGATATGAACCTCTCCTGTGAGTACAATTTTAGATTCCGATGCTTCACTTCAGGTTTACTGCATCCCTTGGACCTTCTTATTGACGATGAAACACAGAAATTGCATCCGAATTTAGTACAAAAGGCACAATGCCGACTTAAGTACAAGAGGACTGACACTCTAACTTTCTATGATTTGAACCACTCCTGTGACTCCAGTTATAGATTCCGATGTTTCACTTCAGGTTTACTGTATCCCTTCGACCTTCTTATTGACGATGAAACACAGAAATTGCATCCGAATTTAATACAAAAGGCACAATGCCGACTTAAGTACAAGAGGACTGACACTCAAACTTTCTATGATTTGAACCTCACCTGTGAGTCCAGTTTTAGATTCCGATGCTTCACTTCAGGTTTACTGTATCCCTTGGACCTTCTTATTGACGATGAAACACAGAAATTGCATCCGAATTTAATACAAAAGGCACAATGCCCACTTAAGTACAAGAGGACTGACACTCAAACTTTCTATGATTTGAACCTCACCTGTGGGTCCAGTTTTAGAATTCGATGCTTCACTTCAGGTTTACTGAATACCTTGTACCTTCTTATTGACAATGAAACACAGAAATTGCATCCGAATTTAATACAAAAGGCACATTGCCGACTTAAGTAGAAGAGGACTGCCACTCTAACTTTCTCTGTTTTGAACCTCTCCTGTGAGTCCAGTTTTAGATTCCGATGCTTCACTTCAGGTTTACTGTATCCCTTGGACCTTCTTATTGACGATGAAACACAGAAATTGCATCCGAATTTAATACAAAAGGCACAATGCCCACTCAAGTACAAGAGGACTGACACTCTAACTTTCTATGATTTGAACCTCTCCTGTGAGGCCAGTTTCAGATGCCGAGGCTTCACTTCAGGTTTACTGTATCTCTTGGACCTTCTTATTGACGATGAAAAACAGAAATTGCTTCGGAAATAAATACAAAAGGCACAATGCCGACTTAAGTACAAGAAGACCGCCTCTTCTTACTCTCTATCTTTTGAACATTTCCTGTCACACCTGTTTTAGATTCCAAAGCTTAACTTCAAGTTTACTGTATCCCTAGGACTTTCTTATTTACTTTGAAATACAGAGATCACATCGTAATTAAATACAAAAGGCACAATGCCGACTTAAGTACAAGAGGACTGACTCTTCTTACATTCTATGATTTGCACCTTTCCTGTAAGACCTGTTTTAGATTCCGATGCGTCACTTCCGGTTTACTGTATCCCGTGGACCTTCTTATTGATGATGAAGCACAGAAATTGCATCGGAATTAAAAAAAATGCACAATGATGACCTAAGTACAAGAAGACTGACTCCTCTTTCAGACTATTTTTTGAACCTTTCCGATGAGACCAGTTTTTGATTCCGCTGCTTCACTTCAAGTTTACTGTATTCCTTGGCCCTTCTTATTGACGATGAAACGCAGAAATAGCATCGGAATTAAATACAAAGGCACAATGATAACTTATGTACAAGAGGAGTGACTCGTCTTACATTCTATGATTTGAGCCTTTCCTGTGAGGCCAGTTTTAGATATCGAAGCTTTACTTCAGGTTTACTATATCCCTGGGATCTTCTTAATGACGATGAAACAGATAAATATCGGAATTAAATACAAAAGGCACAATGCCGACTTAGGTACAAGAAATGGCTTCGGAATTAAATACAAAAGGCACAATGCCTTCTTAAGTACAAGAAGACTGACTCTTCTTACATTCTATGATTTGAACCTTTCCTGCGAGACCAGTTTTAGATTCCGATGCATCACTTCAGGTTTAATGTATCCCTTGGACCTTCTTATTGACGATGAAACACAGAAATTGCATCGGAAATAAATACAAAAGACACAAGTCCGACTTAAGTACAAGAAGACTGACTCTTCTTACTGTCTATGGTTTGAACCTTTCCATTGAGACCAATTTTAGATTCCTATGCCTCACTTCAGGTTTACTGTATCCCTTGGACCTTCTTATTGACGATGAAACACAGAAATTGCATCCGAATTTAATACAAAAGGCACAATGCCGACTGAAGTACAAAAGGACTGACTCTCTAACTATCTATGAATTGAACCTCTCCTGTGAGTCCAGATTTACATTCCGATGCTTGACTTCAGGTTTGCAGTATACCTCGGACCTCCTTATTGACGATGAAACACAGATATTGCATCCGAATTTAATACAAAAGGCACAATGCCGACTTAAGTAAAAGAGGACTGACACTCTAACTTTCTATGATTTGAACCACTCCTGTGAGTCCAGTTTAAGATTCCGATGCTTCACTTCAGGTTTACTGTATCCCTTGGACCTTCTTATTGACGATGAAACACAGAAATTGCATCCGAATTTAACACAAAAGTCACAATGCCGACTTAAGTACAAGAGGACTGACACTCTAACTTTCTATGATTTAAACCTCTCCTGTGAGTCCAGTTTTATATTTCGATGCTTCACTTCAGGTTTACTGAATCCCTTGTACCTTCTTATTGACAATGAAACACAGAAATTGCATCCGAATTTAATACAAAAGGCACATTGCCGACTAAAGTACAAGAGGACTGACACTCTAAGTTTCTCTGATTTGAACCTCTCCTGTGAGTCCAGTTTTAGATTCCGATGCTTCACTTCAGGTTTACTGTATCCCTTGGGCCTTCTTATTGACGATGAAGCACTGAAATTGCATCCGATTTTAATATAAAAGGCACAATGCCGACTTAAGTACAAAAGGACTGACACTCTAATTTTCTACGATTTGAACCTCTTCTGTGAGTCCAGTTTTAGATGCCGAGGCTTCACTTCAGGTTTACTGTATCCCTTGGACCTTCTTATTGACGATGAAACACAGAAATTGCATCCGAATTTAATACAAAAGGCACAATGCCGACTTAAGTACAAGAGGACTGACACTCTAACTTTCTATGATAAGAACCTCTCCTGTGAGTACAATTTTAGATTCCGATGCTTCACTTCAGGTTAACTGCATCCCTTACACCTTCTTATTGACGATGAAACACAGATATTGCATCCGAATTTAATACAAAAGGCACAATGCCGACTTAAGTACAAGAGGACTGACACTCTAACTTTCTATGATTTGAACCACTCCTGTGAGTCCAGTTTAAGATTCCGATGCTTCACTTCAGGTTTACTGTATCCCTTGGACCTTGTTATTGACGCTGAAACACAGAAATTGCATCCGAATTTAATACAACAGGCACAAAGCCGACTTAAGTACAAGAGGACTGACACTCTAACTTTCTATGATTTGAACCTCACCTGTGAGTCCAGTTTTAGATTCCGATGCTTCACTTCAGGTTTATTGTATATCTTGGACCTTCTTATTGACGATGAAACACAGAAATTGCATCCGAATTTATTACAAAAGGCACAATGCCCACTTAAGTACAAGAGGACTGCCTCTTCTTACTCTCTATCTTTTGAACATTTCCTGTCACACCTGTTTTAGATTCCAAAGCTTAACTTCAAGTTTACTGTATCCCTAGGACTTCCTTATTTACTTTCAAATACAGAGATCACATCGTAATTAAATACAAAAGGCACATTGCCGACTTAAGTACAAGAGGACTGACTCTTCTTACATTCTATGATTTGCACCTTTACTGTAAGACCTGTTTTAGATTCCGATGCTTCACTTCCGGTTTACTGTATCCCGTGGACCTTCTTACTGATGATGAAGCACAGAAATTGCATCGGAATTTAAAAAAATGCACAATGATGACCTAAGTACAAGAAGACTGACTCCTCTTTCAGACTATTTTTTGAACCTTTCCGATGAGACCAGTTTTTGATTGCGCTGCTTCACTTCAAGTTTACTGTATTCCTTGGCCCTTCTTATTGACGATGAAACACAGAAATAGCATCGGAATTAAATACAAAGGCACAATGATAACTTATGTACAAGAGGAGTGACTCGTCTTACATTCTATGATTTGAGCCTTTCCTGTGAGACCAGATTTAGATATCGAAGCTTTACTTCAGGTTTACTATATCCCTGGGATCTTCTTATTGACGATGAAACAGATAAATATCGGAATTAAATACAAAAGGCACAATGCCGACTTAGGTACAAGAAATGGCTTCGGAATTAAATACAAAAGGCACAATGCCTTCTTAAGTACAAGAAGACTGACTCTTCTTACATTCTATGATTTGAACCTTTCCTGCGAGACCAGTTTTAGATTCCGATGCATCACTTCAGGTTTAATGTATCCCTTGGACCTTCTTATTGACGATGAAACACAGAAATTGCATCGGAAATAAATACAAAAGACACAAGGCCGACTTAAGTACAAGAAGACTGACTCTTCTTACTGTCTATGGTTTGAACCTTTCCATTGAGACCAATTTTAGATTCCTATGCCTCACTTCAGGTTTACTGTACCCCTTGGACCTTCTTATTGACGATGAAACACAGAAATTGCATCCGAATTTAATACAAAAGGCACAATGCCGACTGAAGTACAAAAGGACTGACTCTCTAACTATCTATGATTTGAACCTCTCCTGTGAGTCCAGTTTTACATTCCGATGCTTGACTTCAGGTTTGCAGTATACCTCGGACCTCCTTATTGACGATGAAACACAGAAATTGCATCCGAATTTAATACAAAAGGCACAATGCCGACTTAAGTAAAAGAGGACTGACACTCTAACTTTCTATGATTTGAACCACTCCTGTGAGTCCAGTTTAAGATTCCGATGCTTCACTTCAGGTTTACTGTATCCCTTGGACCTTCTTATTGACGATGAAACACAGAAATTGCATCCGAATTTAATACAAAAGTCACAATGCCGACTTAAGTACAAGAGGACTGACACTCTAACTTTCTATGATTTAAACCTCTCCTGTGAGTCCAGTATTATATTTCGATGCTTCACTTCAGGTTTACTGAATCCCTTGTACCTTCTTATTGACAATGAAACACAGAAATTGCATCCGAATTTAATACAAAAGGCACATTGCCGACTAAAGTACAAGAGGACTGACACTCTAAGTTTCTCTGATTTGAACCTCTCCTGTGAGTCCAGTTTTAGATTCCGATGCTTCACTTCAGGTTTACTGTATCCCTTGGGCCTTCTTATTGACGATGAAGCACTGAAATTGCATCCGATTTTAATATAAAAGGCACAATGCCGACTTAAGTACAAAAGGACTGACACTCTAATTTTCTACGATTTGAACCTCTCCTGTGAGTCCAGTTTTAGATGCCGAGGCTTCACTTCAGGTTTACTGTATCCCTTGGACCTTCTTATTGACGATGAAACACAGAAATTGTATCCGAATTTAATACAAAAGGCACAATGCCGACTTAAGTACAAGAGGACTGACACTCTAACTTTCTTTGATTTGAACCTCACCTGTGAGTCCAGTTAAAGAATCCGATGCTTCACTTCAGGTTTACTGTATACCTGGGACCTTCTTATTGACGATGAAACACAGAAATTGCATCCGAATTTAATACAAAAGGCACAATGCCGACTTAAGTACAAGAGGACTGACACTCTAACTTTCTATGATAAGAACCTCTCCTGTGAGTACAATTTTAGATTCCGATGCTTCACTTCAGGTTAACTGCATCCCTTACACCTTCTTATTGACGATGAAACACAGAAATTGCATCCGAATTAATTACAAAAGGCACAATGCCGACTTAAGTACAAGAGGACTGACACTCTAACATTCAATGATATGAACCTCTCCTGTGAGTACAATTTTAGATTCCGATGCTTCACTTCAGGTTTACTGCATCCCTTGGACTTTCTTATTGACGATGAAACACAGAAATTGCATCCAAATTTAATACAACAGGCACAATGCCGACTTAAGTACAAGAGGACTGACACTCTAACTTTTTATGATTTGAACCACTCCTGTGAGTCCAGTTATAGATTCCGATGCTTCACTTCAGGTTTACTGTATCCCTTGGACCTTCTTATTGACAATGAAACACAGAAATTGCATCCGAATTTAATACAAAAGCACATTGCCGACTTAAGTACAAGAGGACTCACACTCTAAGTTTCTGTGATTTGAAACTCTCCTGTGAGTCCAGTTTTAGATTCCGATGCTTCACTTCAGGTTTACTGTATCCCTTGGACCTTCTTATTGACGATGAAACACAGAAATTGCATCCGATTTTAATATAAAAGGCACAATGCCGACTTAAGTACAAAAGGACTGACACTATAAATTTGTATGATTTGAACCTCTCCTGTGAGTCCAGTTTTAGCTGCCGAGGCTTCACTTCAGGTTTACTGTATCCCTTGGACCTTCTTATTGTCGATGAAACACAGAAATTGCATCCGAATTTAATACAAAAGGCACAATGCCGACCTAAGTACAAGAGGCCTGACACTCTAACTTTCTATGATTTGAACCTCTCCTGTGAGTCCAGTTTTAGATGCCGATGCTTCACTTCAGGTTTACTGTATCCCTTGGACCTTCTTATTGACGATGAAATACAGAAATTGCATCCGAATTTAATACAAAAGGCACAATGCTGACTTAAGTACAAGAGGACAGACACTCTAACTTTCTGTGATTTGAACCACTCCTGTGAGTCCCGTGTTAGATTCCGATGCTACACTTCAGGTTTACTGTATCCCTTGGACCTTCTTATAAACGATGAAACACAGAAATTGCATCCGAATTTAATACAAAAGGCACAATGCCGACCTAAGTACAAGAGGACTGATACTCTAACTTTCTATGATTTGAACCTCTCCTGTGAGTCCAGTTTTAGATTCCAATGCTTCACTTCAGGTTTACTGTATCCCTTGGACCTTCTTATTGACGATGAAACACAGAAATTGCATCCGAATTTAATACAGAAGGCACAATTCCGACTTAAGTACAAGAGGCCTGACACTCCAACTTCCTTTGATTTGAACCTCTCCTGTGATTCCAGTTTTAGATTCCGATGCTTCACTTCAGGTTTTCTGTATCCCTTGGACCTTCTTATTGACGATGAAACACAGAAATTGCATCCGAATTTAATACAAAAGCCACAATGCCGACTTAAGTACAAGAGGACTGACACTCTAACTTTCTATGATTTGAACCTCACCTGTGAGTCCAGTTTAAGATTCCGATGCTTCACTTCAGGTTTACTGTATACCTTGGACCTTCTTATTGACGATGAAACACAGAAATTTCATCCGAATTAATTACAAAAGGCACAATGCCGACTTAAGTACAAGAGGACTGACACTCTAACTTTCTATGATAAGAACCTCTCCTGTGAGTACAATTTTAGATTCCGATGCTTCACTTCAGGTTTACTGCATCACTTACACCTTCTTATTGACGATGAAACACAGATATTGCATCCGTATTTAATACAACTGGCACAATGCCTACTTAAGTACAAGAGGACTGACACTCTAACTTTCTATGATTTGAACCACTCCTGTGAGTCCAGTTTAAGATTCCGATGCTTCACTTCAGGTTTACTGTATCCCTTGGACCTTCTTATTGACGATGAAACACAGAAATTGCATCCGAATTTAATAAAAAAAACACAATGCCGACTTAAGTACAAGAGGACTGACACTCTAACTTTCTATGATTTGAACCACTCCTGTGACTCCAGTTATAGATTCCGATCTTTCACTTCAGGTTTACTGTATCCCTTCGACCTTCTTATTGACGATGAAACACAGAAATTGCATCCGAATTTAATACAAAAGGCACAATGCCGACTTAAGTACAAGAGGACTGACACTCAAACTTTCTATGATTTGAACCTCACCTGTGAGTCCAGTTTTAGATTTCGATGCTTCACTTCAGGTTTACTGAATCCCTTGTACCTTCTTATTGACAATGAAACACAGAAATTGCATCCGAATTTAATACAAAAGGCACAATGCCGACTTAAGTACAAGAGGACTGACACTCTAAGTTTCTCTGATTTGAACCTTTCCTGTGAGTCCAGTTTTAGATTCCGATGCTTCACTTCAGATTTACTGTATCCCTTGGACCTTCTTATTGAGGATGAAACACAGAAATTGCATCCGAATTTAATACAAAGGAACAATGCCCACTTAAGTACAAGAAGACTGACACTCAAATTTTCTATGATTTGAACCTCACCTGTGAGTCCAGTTTTAGATTTCGATGCTTCACTTCAGGTTTACTGAATCCCTTGTACCTTCTTATTGACAATGAAACACAGAAATTGCATCCGAATTTAATACAAAATGCACATTGCAGACTTAAGTACAAGAGGACTGATACTCTAAGTTTCTGTGATTTGAACCTCTCCTGTGAGTCCAGTTTTAGATTCCGATGCTTCACTTCAGGTTTACTGTATCCCTTGGACCTTCTTATTGACGATGAAGCACAGAAATTGCATACGATTTCAATATAAAAGGCACAATGCCGACTTAAGTACAAAAGGACTGACACTCTAATTTTCTATGATTTGAACCTCTCCTGTGAGTCCAGTTTTAGATGCCGAGGCTTCACTTCAGGTTTACTGCATCCCTTGGACCTTCTTATTGACGATGAAACACAGAAATTGCATCCGAATTTAATACAAAAGGCACAATGCCGACTTAAGTACAAGAGGACTGACACTCTAACTTTCTATGATTTGAACCACTCCTGTGACTCCAGTTATAGATTCCGATCTTTCACTTCAGGTTTACTGTATCCCTTCGACCTTCTTATTGACGATGAAACACAGAAATTGCATCCGAATTTAATACAAAAGGCACAATGCCGACTTAAGTACAAGAGGACTGACACTCTAACTTTCTATGATTTGAACCTCTCCTGTGAGTCCAGTTTTAGATGCCGATGCTTCACTTCAAGTTTACTGTATCCCTTGGACCTTCTTATTGACGATGAAACACAAAAATTGCATCTGAATTTAATACAAAAGGCACAATGCTGACTTAAGTACAGGAGGACTGACACTCTAACTTTCTGTGATTTGAACACTCCTGTGAGTCCCGTGTTAGATTCCGATGCTTCACTTCAGGTTTACTGTATCCCTTGGACCTTCTTATAAACGATGAAACACAGAAATTGCATCCGAATTTAATACAAAAGGCACAATTCAGACTTAAGTACAAGAGGCCTGACACTCCAACTTTCTTTGATTTGGACCTCTCCTGTGATTCCAGTTTTAGATTCCGATGCTTCACTTCAGGTTTTCTGTATCCCTTGGACCTTCTTATTGACGATGAAACACAGAAATTGCATCCGAATTTAATACAAAAGGCACAATGCCCACTTAAGTACAAGAGGACTGACACTCTAACTTTCTATGATTTGAACCTCACCTGTGAGTCCAGTTTAAGATTCCGATGCTTCACTTCAGGTTTACTGTATACCTTGGACCTTCTTATTGACGATGAAACACAGAAATTGCATCCGAATTTAATACAAAAGGCACAATGCCGACTAAGGTACAAGAGGAGTGACACTCTAACTTTCTATGATAAGAACCTCTCCTGTGAGTACAATTTTAGATTCCGATGCTTCACTTCAGGTTTACTGCATCCCTTACACCTTCTTATTGACGATGAAACACAGATATTGCATCCGAATTTAATACAAAAGGCACAATGCCGACATAAGTATAAGAGGACTAACACTCTAACTTTCAATGATTTGAACCACTCCTGTGAGTCCAGTTTAAGATTCCGATGCTTCACCTCAGGTTTACTGTATCCCTTGGACCTTCTTATTGGCGATGAAGCACAGAAATTGCATCCGATTTTAATATAAAAGGCACAATGCCGACTTAAGTACAAAAGGAATGACACTCTAATTTTCTATTATTTGAACCTCTCCTGTGAGTCCAGTTTTAGATGCCGAGGCTTCACTTCAGGTTTACTGTGTCCCTTGAACCTTCTTATTGTCGATGAAACACAGAAATTGCATCCGAATTTAATACAAAAGGCACAATGCCGACTTAAGTACAAGAGGACTGACACTCTAACTTTCTATGATTTGAACCTCTCCTGTGAGTCCAGTTTTAGATGCCATGCTTCACTTCAGGTTTACTGTATCCCTTGGACCTTCTTATTGACGATGAAACACAGAAATTGCATCCGAATTTAATACAAAAGGAACAATGCTGACTTAACTACAAGAGGACTGACACTCTAACTTTCTGTGATTTGAACCACTCCTGTGAGTCCCGTGTTAGATTCCGATGCTTCACTTCAGGTTTACTGTATCCCTTGGACCTTCTTATAAACGATGAAACACAGAAATTACATCCGAATTTAATACAAAAGGCGCAATGCCGACCTAAGTACAAGAGGACTGATACTCTAACTTTCTATGATTTGAACCTCTCCTGTGAGTCCAGTTTTAGATTCCGATGCTTCACTTCAGGTTTACTGTATCCCTTGGACCTTCTTATTGACGATGAAACACAGAATTTGCATCCGAATTTAATACAAAAGGCACAATGCCGACTTAAGTACAAGAGGACTGACACTCTAACTTTCTATGATTTGAACCTCTCCCGTGAGTCCAGTTTTCGATTCCGATGCTTCACTTCAGGTTAACTGTATCCCTTGGACCTTCTTATTGACGATGAAACACAGAAATTGCATCCGAATTTAATACAAAAGGCACAATTCCGACTTAAGTACAAGAGGCCTGACACTCCAACTTTCTTTGATTTGAACCTCTCCTGTGATTCCAGTTTTAGATTCCGATGCTTCACTTCAGGTTTTCTGTATCCCTTGGACCTTCTTATTGACGATGAAACACAGAAATTGCATCCGAATTTAATACAAAAGGCACAATGCCGACTTAAGTACAAGAGGACTGACACTCTAACTTTCTATGATTTGAACCTCATCTGTGAGCCCAGTTTAAGATTCCGATGCTTCACTTCAGGTTTACTGTATACCTTGGACCTTCTTATTGACGATGAAACACAGAAATTGCATCCGAATTTAATACAACAGGCACAATGCCGACTTAAGTACAAGAGGACTGACACTCGCACTTTTTATGATTTGAACCACTCCTGTGAGTCCAGTTATAGATTCCGATGCTTCACTTCAGGTTTACTGTATCCCTTGGACCTTCTTATTGACGATGAAACAAAGAAATTGCATCCGAATTTAATACAAAAGGCACAATGCCTACTGAAGTACAAGAGGACTGACACTCAAACTTTCTATGATTTGAACCTCACCTGTGAGTCCAGTTTTAGATTTCGATGCTTCACTTCAGGTTTACTGAATCCCTTGTACCTTCTTATTGACAATGAAACACAGAAATTGCATCCGAATTTAATACAAAAGGCTCATTGCCGACTTAAGTACAAGAGGACTGACACTCTAAGTTTCTGTGATTTGAACCTCTCCTGTGAGTCCAGTTTTAGATTCCGATGCTTCACTTCAGGTTTACTGTATACCTTGGACTTTCTTATTGACGATGAAGCACAGAAATTGCATCCGATTTTAATATAAAAGGCACAATGCCGACTTAAGTACAAAAGGACTGACACTCTAATTTTCTATGATTTGAACCTCTCCTGTGAGTCCAGTTTTAGATGCCGAGGCTTCACTTCAGGTTTACTGTATCCCTTGGACCTTCTTATTGTCGATGAAACACAGAAATTGCATCCGAATTTAATACAAAAGGCACAATGCCGACTTAAGTACAAGAGGACTGACACTCTGACTTTCTATGATTTGAACCTCTCCTGTGAGTCCAGTTTTAGATGCCGATGCTTCACTTCAAGTTTACTGTATCCCTTGGACCTTCTTATTGACGATGAAACACAAAAATTGCATCTGAATTTAATACAAAAGGCACAATGCTGACTTAAGTACAAGAGGACTGACACTCTAACTTTCTGTGATTTGAACCACTCCTGTGAGTCCCGTGTTAGATTCCGATGCTTCACTTCAGGTTTACTGTATCCCTTGGACCTCCTTATAAACGATGATACACAGAAATTACATCTGAATTTAATACAAAAGGCACAATGCCGACCTAAGTACAAGAGGACTGATACTCTAACTTTCTATGATTTGAACCTCTCCTGTGAGTCCAGTTTTAGATTCCGATGCTTCACTTCAGGTTTACTGTATCCCTTGGACCTTCTTATTGACGATGTAACACAGAATTTGCATCCGAATTTAATACAAAAGGCACAATGCCGACTTAAGTACAAGTGGACTGACACTCTAACTTTCTATGATTTGAACCTCTCCTGTGAGTCCAGTTTTCGATTCCGATGCTTCACTTCGGGTTAACTGTATCCCTTGGACCTTCTTATTGACGATGAAACACAGAAATTGCATCCGAATTTAATACAAAAGGCACAATTCCGACTTAAGTACAAGAGGCCTGACACTCCAACTTTCTTTGATTTGGACCTCTCCTGTGATTCCAGTTTTAGATTCCGATGCTTCACTTCAGGTTTTCTGTATCCCTTAGACCTTCCTATTGACGATGAAACACAGAAATTGCATCCGAATTTAATACAAAAGGCACAATGCCCACTTAAGTACAAGAGCACTGACACTCTAACTTTCTATGATTTGAACCTCACCTGTGAGTCCAGTTTAAGATTCCGATGCTTCACTTCAGGTTTACTGTATACCTTGGACCTTCTTATTGACGATGAAACACAGAAATTGCATCCGAATTTAATACAAAAGGCACAATGCCGACTTAAGTACAAGAGGACTGACACTCTAAGTTTCTGTGATTTGAACCTCTCCTGTGAGTCCAGTTTTAGATTCCGATGCTTCACTTCAGGTTTACTGTCTACCTTGGACTTTCTTATTGACGATGAAGCACAGAAATTGCATCCGATTTTAATATAAAAAGCACAATGCCGACTTAAGTACAAAAGGACTGACACTCTAATTTTCTATGATTTGAACCTCTCCTGTGAGTCCAGTTTTAGATGCCGAGGCTTCACTTCAGGTTTACTGTATCCCTTGGACCTTCTTATTGTCGATGAAACACAGAAATTGCATCCGAATTTAATACAAAAGGCACAATGCCGACTTAAGTACAAGAGGACTGACACTCTAACTTTCTATGATAAGAACCTCTCCTGTGAGTCCAGTTTTAGATGCCGATGCTTCACTTCAAGTTTACTGTATCCCTTGGACCTTCTTATTGACGATGAAACACAAAAATTGCATCTGAATGTAATACAAAAGGCACAATGCTGACTTAAGTGCAAGAGGACTGACACTCTAACTTTCTGTGATTTGAACCACTCCTGTGAGTCCCGTGTTAGATTCCGATGCTTCACTTCAGGTTTACTGTATCCCTTGGACCTTCTTATAAACGATGAAACACAGAAATTACATCTGAATTTAATACAAAAGGCACAATGCCCACTTAAGTACAAGAGCACTGACACTCCAACTTTCTATGATTTGAACCTCACCTGTGAGTCCAGTTTAAGATTCCGATGCTTCACTTCAGGTTTACTGTATACCTTGGACCTTCTTATTGACGATGAAACACAGAAATTGCATCCGAATTTAATACAAAAGGCACAATGCCGACTTAAGTACAAGAGGACTGACACTCTAACTTTCTATGATAAGAACCTCTCCTGTGAGTACAATTTTAGATTCCGATGCTTCACTTCAGGTTTACTGCATCCCTTAAACCTTCTTATTGACGATGAAACACAGATATTGCATCCGAATTTAGTACAAAAGGCACAATGCTGACTTAAGTACAAGAGGACTAACACTCTAACTTTCAATGATTTGAACCACTCCTGTGAGTCCAGTTTAAGATTCCGATGCTTCACCTCAGGTTTACTGTATCCCTTGGACCTTCTTATTGACGATGAAGCACAGAAATTGCATCCGATTTTAATATAAAAGGCACAATGCCGACTTAAGTACAATAGGAATGACACTCTAATTTTCTATGATTTGAACCTCTCCTGTGAGTCCAGTTTTAGATGCCGAGGCTTCACTTCAGGTTTACTGTGTCCCTTGAACCTTCTTATTGTCGATGAAACACAGAAATTGCATCCGAATTTAATACAAAAGGCACAATGCCGACTTAAGTACAAGAGGACTGACACTCTAACTTTCTATGATTTGAACCTCTCCTGTGAGTCCAGTTTTAGATGCCATGCTTCACTTCAGGTTTACTGTATCCCTTGGACCTTCTTATTGACGATGAAACACAGAAATTGCATCCGAATTTAATACAAAAGGCACAATGCTGACTTAACTACAAGAGGACTGACACTCTAACTTTCTGTGATTTGAACCACTCCTGTGAGTCCCGTGTTAGATTCCGATGCTTCACTTCAGGTTTACTGTATCCCTTGGACCTTCTTATAAACGATGAAACACAGAAATTACATCCGAATTTAATACAAAAGGCACAATGCCGACCTAAGTACAAGAGGACTGATACTCTAACTTTCTATGATTTGAACCTCTCCTGTGAGTCCAGTTTTAGATTCCGATGCTTCACTTCAGGTTTACTGTATCCCTTGGACCTTCTTATTGACGATGAAACACAGAATTTGCATCCGAATTTAATACAAAAGGCACATTGCCGACTTAAGTACAAGAGGAGTGACACTCTAACTTTCCATGATTTGAACCTCTCCTGTGAGTCCAGTTTTCGATTCCGATGCTTCACCTCAGGTTAACTGTATCCCTTGGACCTTCTTATTGACGATGAAACACAGAAATTGCATCCGAATTTAATACAAAAGGCACAATTCCGACTTAAGTACAAGAGGCCTGACACTCCAACTTTCTTTGATTTCAACCTCTCCTGTGATTCCAGTTTTAGATTCCGATGCTTCACTTCAGGTTTTCTGTATCCCTTGAACCTTCTTATTGACGATGAAACACAGAAATTGCATCCGAATTTAATACAAAAGGCACAATGCCGACTTAAGTACAAGAGGACTGACACTCTAACTTTCTATGATTTGAACCTCATCTGTGAGCCCAGTTTAAGATTCCGATGCTTCACTTCAGGTTTACTGTATACCTTGGACCTTCTTATTGACGATGAAACACAGAAATTGCATCCGAATTTAATACAACAGGCACAATGCCGACTTAAGTACAGGAGGACTGACACTCGCACTTTTTATGATTTGAACCACTCCTGTGAGTCCAGTTATAGATTCCGATGCTTCACTTCAGGTTTACTGTATCCCTTGGACCTTCTTATTGACGATGAAACGCAGAATTTGCATCCGAATTTAATACAAAAGGCACAATGCCCACTGAAGTACAAGAGGACTGACACTCAAACTTTCTATGATTTGAACCTCACCTGTGAGTCCAGTTGTAGATTTCGATGCTTCACTTCAGGTTTACTGAATCCCTTGTACCTTCTTATTGACAATGAAACACAGAAATTGCATCCGAATTTAATACAAAAGGCTCATTGCCGACTTAAGTACAAGAGGACTGACACTCTAAGTTTCTGTGATTTGAACCTCTCCTGTGAGTCCAGTTTTAGATTCCGATGCTTCACTTCAGGTTTACTGTATACCTTGGACTTTCTTATTGCCGATGAAGCACAGAAATTGCATCCGATTTTAATATAAAAGGCACAATGCCGACTTAAGTACAAAAGGACTGACACTCTTATTTTCTATGATTTGAACCTCTCCTGTGAGTCCAGTTTTAGATGCCGAGGCTTCACTTCAGGTTTACTGTATCCCTTGGACCTTCTTATTGTCGATGAAACACAGAAATTGCATCCGAATTTAATACAAAAGGCACAATGCCGACTTAAGTACAAGAGGACTGACACTCTAACTTTCTATGATTTGAACCTCTCCTGTGAGTCCAGTTTTAGATGCCGATGCTTCACTTCAAGTTTACTGTATCCCCTGGACCTTCTTATTGACGATGAAACACAAAAATTGCATCTGAATTTAATACAAAAGGCACAATGCTGACTTAAGTACAAGAGGACTGACACTCTAACTTTCTGTGATTTGAACCACTCCTGTGAGTCCCGTGTTAGATTCCGATGCTTCACTTCAGGTTTACTGTATCCCTTGGACCTTCTTATAAACGATGAAACACAGAAATTACATCTGAATTTAATACAAAAGGCACAATGCCGACCTAAGTACAAGAGGACTGATACTCTAACTTTCTATGATTTGAACCTCTCCTGTGTGTCCAGTTTTAGATTCCGATGCTTCACTTCAGGTTTACTGTATCCCTTGGACCTTCTTATTGACGATGTAACACAGAATTTGCATCCGAATTTAATACAAAAGGCACAATGCCGACTTAAGTACAAGTGGACTGACAGTCTAACTTTCTATGATTTGAACCTCTCCTGTGAGTCCAGTTTTCGATTCCGATGCTTCACTTCGGGTTAACTGTATCCCTTGGACCTTCTTATTGACGATGAAACACAGAAATTGCATCCGAATTTAATACAAAAGGCACAATTCCGACTTAAGTACAAGAGGCCTGACACTCCAACTTTCTTTGATTTGGACCTCTCCTGTGATTCCAGTTTTAGATTCCGATGCTTCACTTCAGGTTTTCTGTATCCCTTGGACCTTCTTATTGACGATGAAACACAGAAATTGCATCCGATTTAATACAAAAGGCACAATGCCCACTTAAGTACAAGAGCACTGCCACTCTAACTCTCTATGATTTGAACCTCAACTGTGAGTCCAGTTTAAGAATCCGATGCTTCACTTCAGGTTTACTGTATACCTTGGACCTTCTTATTGACGATGAAACACAGAAATTGCATCCGAATTTAATACAAAAGGCACAATGCCGACTTAAGTACAAGAGGACTGACACTCTAACTTTCGATGATAAGAACCTCTCCTGTGAGTACAATTTTAGATTCCGATGCTTCACTTCAGGTTTACTGCATCTCTTACACCTTCTTATTGACGATGAAACACAGATATTGCATCCGAATTTAATACAAAAGGCACAATGCCGACTTAAGTACAAGAGGACTAACACTCTAACTTTCAATGATTTGAACCACTCCTGTGAGTCCAGTTTAAGATTCCGATGCTTCACTTCAGGTTTACTGTATCCCTTGGACCTTCTTATTGACGATGAAGCACAGAAATTGCATCCGATTTTAATATAAAAGGCACAATGCCGACTTAAGTACAAAAGGACTGACACTCTAATTTTCTATGATTTGAACCTCTCCTGTGAGTATAGTTTTAGATGCCGAGGCTTCACTTCAGGTTTACTGTATCCCTTGAACCTTCTTATTGTCGATGAAGCACAGAAATTGCATCCGAATTTAATACAAAAGGCACAATGCCGACTTAAGTACAAGAGGACTGACACTCTAACTTTCTATGATTTGAACCTCTCCTGTGAGTCCAGTTTTAGATGCCATGCTTCACTTCAGGTTTACTGTATCCCTTGGACCTTCTTATTGACGATGAAACACAGAAATTGCATCCGAATTTAATACAAAAGGCACAATGGTGACTTAACTACAAGAGGACTGACACTCTAACTTTCTGTGATTTGAACCACTCCTGTGAGTCCCGTGTTAGATTCCGATGCTTCACTTCAGGTTTACTGTATCCCTTGGACCTTCTTATAAACGATGAAACACAGAAATTACATCCGAATTTAATACAAAAGGCACAATGCCGACCTAAGTACAAGAGGACTGATACTCTAAATTTCTATGATTTTAACCTCTCCTGTGAGTCCAGTTTTAGATTCCGATGCTTCACTTCAGGTTTACTGTATCCCTTGGACCTTCTTATTGACGATGAAACACAGAATTTGCATCCGAATTTAATACAAAAGGCACAATGCCGACTTAAGTACAAGAGGACTGACACTCTAACTTTCTATGAATTGAACCTCTCCTGTGAGTCCAGTTTTCGATTCCGATGCTTCACTTCAGGTTAACTGTATCCCTTGGACCTTCTTATTGACGATGAAACACAGAAATTGCATCCGAATTTAATACAAAAGGCACAATTCCGACTTAAGTACAAGAGGCCTGACACTCCAACTTTCTTTGATTTGAACCTCTCCTGTGATTCCAGTTTTAGATTCCGATGCTTCACTTCAGGTTTACTGTATCCCTTGGACCTTCTTATTGACGATGAAACACAGAATTTGCATCCGAATTTAATACAAAAGGCACAATGCCGACTTAAGTACAAGAGGACTGACACTCTAACTTTCTATGAATTGAACCCCTCCTGTGAGTCCAGTTTTCGATTCCGATGCTTCACTTCAGGTTTACTGTATCCCTTGGACCTTCTTATAAACGATGAAACACAGAAATTACATCCGAATTTAATACAAAAGGCACAATGCCGACTTAAGTACAAGAGGAGTGACACTCTAACTTTCTATGATAAGAACCTCTCCTGTGAGTACAATTTTAGATTCCGATGCTTCACTTCAGGTTTACTGTATATCTTGGACCTTCTTATTGACGATGAAACACAGAAATTGCATCCGAATTAATTAAAAAGGCACAATGCCGACTTAAGTACAAGAGGACTGACACTCTAACATTCAATGATATGAACCTCTCCTGTGAGTACCATTTTAGATTCCGATGCTTTACTTCAGGTTTACTGCATCCCTTGGACTTTTTTATTGACGATGAAACACAGAAATTGCATCCAAATTTAATACAACAGGCACAATGCCGACTTAAGTACAAGAGGACTGACACTCGCACTTTTTATGATTTGAACCACTCCTGTGAGTCCAGTTATAGATTCCGATGCTTCACTTCAGGTTTACTGTATCCCTTGGACGTTCTTATTGACGATGAAACGCAGAAATTGCATCCGAATTTAATACAAAAGGCACAATGCCCACTGAAGTACAAGAGGACTGACACTCAAACTTTCTATGATTTGAACCTCACCTGTGAGTCCAGTTTTAGATTTCGATGCTTCACTTCAGGTTTACTGAATCCCTTGTACCTTCTTATTGACAATGAAACACAGAAATTGCATCCGAATTTAATACAAAAGGCTCATTGCCGACTTAAGTACAAGAGGACTGACACTCTAAGTTTCTGTGATTTGAACCTCTCCTGTGAGTCCAGTTTTAGATTCCGATGCTTCACTTCAGGTTTACTGTATCCCTTGGACTTTCTTATTGACGATGAAGCACAGAAATTGCATCCGATTTTAATATAAAAGGCACAATGCCGACTTAAGTACAAAAGGACTGACACTCTAATTTTCTATGATTTGAACCTCTCCTGTGAGTCCAGTTTTAGATGCCGAGGCTTCACTTCAGGTTTACTGTATCCCTTGGACCTTCTTATTGTCGATGAAACACAGAAATTGCATCCGAATTTAATACAAAAGGCACAATGCCGACTTAAGTACAAGAGGACTGACACTCTAACTTTCTATGATTTGAACCTCTCCTGTGAGTCCAGTTTTAGATGCCGATGCTTCACTTCAAGTTTACTGTATCCCTTGGACCTTCTTATTGACGATGAAACACAAAAATTGCATCTGAATTTAATACAAAAGGCACAATGCTGACTTAAGTACAAGAGGACTGACACTCTAACTTTCTGTGATTTGAACCACTCCTGTGAGTCCCGTGTTAGATTCCGATGCTTCACTTCAGGTTTACTGTATCCCTTGGACCTTCTTATAAACGATGAAACACAGAAATTACATCTGAATTTAATACAAAAGGCACAATGCCGACCTAAGTACAAGAGGACTGATACTCTAATTTTCTATGATTTGAACCTCTCCTGTGAGTCCAGTTTTAGATTCCGATGCTTCACTTCAGGTTTACTGTATCCCTTGGACCTTCTTATTGACGATGTAACACAGAATTTGCATCCGAATTTAATACAAAAGGCACAATGCCGACTTAAGTACAAGTGGACTGACACTAACTTTCTATGATTTGAACCTCTCCTGTGAGTCCAGTTTTCGATTCCGATGCTTCACTTCAGGTTAACTGTATCCCTTGGACCTTCTTATTGACGATGAAACACAGAAATTGCATCCGAATTTAATACAAAAGGCACAATTCCGACTTAAGTACAAGAGGCCTGACACTCCAACTTTCTTTGATTTGGACCTCTCCTGTGATTCCAGTTTTAGATTCCGATGCTTCACTTCAGGTATTCTGTATCCCTTGGACCTTCTTATTGACGATGAAACACAGAAATTGCATCCGAATTTAATACAAAAGGCTCAATGCCCACTTAAGTACAAGAGGACTGACACTCTAACTTTCTATGATTTGAACCTCACCTGTGAGTCCAGTTTAAGATTCCGATGCTTCACTTCAGGTTTACTGTATCCCTTGGACCTTCTTATTGACGATGAAACACAGAATTTGCATCCGAATTTAATACAAAAGGCACAATGCCGACTTAAGTACAAGAGGACTGACACTCTAACTTTCTATGAATTGAACCTCTCCATTGAGTCCAGTTTTCGATTCCGATGCTTCACTTCAGGTTAACTGTATCCCTTGGACCTTCTTATTGACGATGAAACACAGAAATTGCATCCGAATTTAATACAAAAGGCACAATTCCGACTTAAGTACAAGAGGCCTGACACTCCAACTTTCTTTGATTTGAACCTCTCCTGTGATTCCAGTTTTAGATTCCGATGCTTCACTTCAGGTTTTCTGTATCCCTTGGACCTTCTTATTGACGATGAAACACAGAAATTGAATCCGAATTTAATACAAAAGGCACAATGCCGACTTAAGTACAAGAGGACTGACACTCTAACTTTCTATGATTTGAACCTCACCTGTGAGTCCAGTTTAAGATTCCGATGCTTCACTTCAGGTTTACTGTATACCTTGGACCTTCTTATTGACGATGAAACACAGACATTGCATCCGAATTTAATACAAAAGGCACAATGCCGACTTAAGTACAAGAGGAGTGACACTCTAACTTTCTATGATAAGAACCTCTCCTGTGAGTACAATTTTAGATTCCGATGCTTCACTTCAGGTTTACTGTATATCTTGGACCTTCTTATTGACGATGAAACACAGAAATTGCATCCGAATTAATTAAAAAGGCACAATGCCGACTTAAGTACAAGAGGACTGACACTCTAACATTCAATGATATGAACCTCTCCTGTGAGTACCATTTTAGATTCCGATGCTTTACTTCAGGTTTACTGCATCCCTTGGACTTTTTTATTGACGATGAAACACAGAAATTGCATCCAAATTTAATACAACAGGCACAATGCCGACTTAAGTACAAGAGGACTGACACTCGCACTTTTTATGATTTGAACCACTCCTGTGAGTCCAGTTATAGATTCCGATGCTTCACTTCAGGTTTACTGTATCCCTTGGACGTTCTTATTGACGATGAAACGCAGAAATTGCATCCGAATTTAATACAAAAGGCACAATGCCCACTGAAGTACAAGAGGACTGACACTCAAACTTTCTATGATTTGAACCTCACCTGTGAGTCCAGTTTTAGATTTCGATGCTTCACTTCAGGTTTACTGAATCCCTTGTACCTTCTTATTGACAATGAAACACAGAAATTGCATCCGAATTTAATACAAAAGGCTCATTGCCGACTTAAGTACAAGAGGACTGACACACTAAGTTTCTGTGATTTGAACATCTCCTGTGAGTCCAGTTTTAGATTCCGATGCTTCACTTCAGGTTTACTGTATCCCTTGGACTTTCTTATTGACGATGAAGCACAGAAATTGCATCCGATTTTAATATAAAAGGCACAATGCCGACTTAAGTACAAAAGGACTGACACTCTAATTTTCTATGATTTGAACCTCTCCTGTGAGTCCAGTTTTAGATGCCGAGGCTTCACTTCAGGTTTACTGTATCCCTTGGACCTTCTTATTGTCGATGAAACACAGAAATTGCATCCGAATTTAATACAAAAGGCACAATGCCGACTTAAGTACAAGAGGACTGACACTCTAACTTTCTATGATTTGAACCTCTCCTGTGAGTCCAGTTTTAGATGCCGATGCTTCACTTCAAGTTTACTGTATCCCTTGGACCTTCTTATTGACGATGAAACACAAAAATTGCATCTGAATTTAATACAAAAGGCACAATGCCGACCTAAGTACAAGAGGACTGATACTCTAACTTTCTATGATTTGAACCTCTCCTGTGAGTCCAGTTTTAGATTCCGATGCTTCACTTCAGGTTTACTGTATCCCTTGGACCTTCTTATTGACTATGTAACACAGAATTTGCATCCGAATTTAATACAAAAGGCACAATGCCGACTTAAGTACAAGTGGACTGACACTAACTTTCTATGATTTGAACCTCTCCTGTGAGTCCAGTTTTCGATTCCGATGCTTCACTTCAGGTTAACTGTATCCCTTGGACCTTCTTATTGACGATGAAACAGAGAAATTGCATCCGAATTTAATACAAAAGGCACAATTCCGACTTAAGTACAAGAGGCCTGACACTCCAACTTTCTTTGATTTGGACCTCTCCTGTGATTCCAGTTTTAGATTCCGATGCTTCACTTCAGGTATTCTGTATCCCTTGGACCTTCTTATTGACGATGAAACACAGAAATTGCATCCGAATTTAATACAAAAGGCTCAATGCCCACTTAAGTACAAGAGGACTGACACTCTAACTTTCTATGATTTGAACCTCACCTGTGAGTCCAGTTTAAGATTCCGATGCTTCACTTCAGGTTTACTGTATACCTTGGACCTTCTTATTGACGATGAAACACAGAATTTGCATCCGAATTTAATACAAAAGGCACAATGCCGACTTAAGTACAAGAGGACTGACACTCTAACTTTCTATGAATTGAACCTCTCCATTGAGTCCAGTTTTCGATTCCGATGCTTCACTTCAGGTTAACTGTATCCCTTGGACCTTCTTATTGACGATGAAACACAGAAATTGCATCCGAATTTAATACAAAAGGCACAATTCCGACTTAAGTACAAGAGGCCTGACACTCCAACTTTCTTTGATTTGAACCTCTCCTGTGATTCCAGTTTTAGATTCCGATGCTTCACTTCAGGTTTTCTGTATCCCTTGGACCTTCTTATTGACGATGAAACACAGAAATTGAATCCGAATTTAATACAAAAGGCACAATGCCGACTTAAGTACAAGAGGACTGACACTCTAACTTTCTATGATTTGAACCTCACCTGTGAGTCCAGTTTAAGATTCCGATGCTTCACTTCAGGTTTACTGTATACCTTGGACCTTCTTATTGACGATGAAACACAGACATTGCATCCGAATTTAATACAAAAGGCACAATGCCGACTTAAGTACAAGAGGAGTGACACTCTAACTTTCTATGATAAGAACCTCTCCTGTGAGTACAATTTTAGATTCCGATGCTTCACTTCAGGTTTACTGTATATCTTGGACCTTCTTATTGACGATGAAACACAGAAATTGCATCCGAATTAATTAAAAAGGCACAATGCCGACTTAAGTACAAGAGGACTGACACTCTAACATTCAATGATATGAACCTCTCCTGTGAGTACCATTTTAGATTCCGATGCTTTACTTCAGGTTTACTGCATCCCTTGGACTTTTTTATTGACGATGAAACACAGAAATTGCATCCAAATTTAATACAACAGGCACAATGCCGACTTAAGTACAAGAGGACTGACACTCGCACTTTTTATGATTTGAACCACTCCTGTGAGTCCAGTTATAGATTCCGATGCTTCACTTCAGGTTTACTGTATCCCTTGGACGTTCTTATTGACGATGAAACGCAGAAATTGCATCCGAATTTAATACAAAAGGCACAATGCCCACTGAAGTACAAGAGGACTGACACTCAAACTTTCTATGATTTGAACCTCACCTGTGAGTCCAGTTTTAGATTTCGATGCTTCACTTCAGGTTTACTGAATCCCTTGTACCTTCTTATTGACAATGAAACACAGAAATTGCATCCGAATTTAATACAAAAGGCTCATTGCCGACTTAAGTACAAGAGGACTGACACTCTAAGTTTCTGTGATTTGAACATCTCCTGTGAGTCCAGTTTTAGATTCCGATGCTTCACTTCAGGTTTACTGTATCCCTTGGACTTTCTTATTGACGATGAAGCACAGAAATTGCATCCGATTTTAATATAAAAGGCACAATGCCGACTTAAGTACAAAAGGACTGACACTCTAATTTTCTATGATTTGAACCTCTCCTGTGAGTCCAGTTTTAGATGCCGAGGCTTCACTTCAGGTTTACTGTATCCCTTGGACCTTCTTATTGTCGATGAAACACAGAAATTGCATCCGAATTTAATACAAAAGGCACAATGCCGACTTAAGTACAAGAGGACTGACACTCTAACTTTCTATGATTTGAACCTCTCCTGTGAGTCCAGTTTTAGATGACGATGCTTCACTTCAAGTTTACTGTATCCCTTGGACCTTCTTATTGACGATGAAACACAAAAATTGCATCTGAATTTAATACAAAAGGCACAATGCCGACCTAAGTACAAGAGGACTGATACTCTAACTTTCTATGATTTGAACCTCTCCTGTGAGTCCAGTTTTAGATTCCGATGCTTCACTTCAGGTTTACTGTATCCCTTGGACCTTCTTATTGACTATGTAACACAGAATTTGCATCCGAATTTAATACAAAAGGCACAATGCCGACTTAAGTACAAGTGGACTGACACTAACTTTCTATGATTTGAACCTCTCCTGTGAGTCCAGTTTTCGATTCCGATGCTTCACTTCAGGTTAACTGTATCCCTTGGACCTTCTTATTGACGATGAAACAGAGAAATTGCATCCGAATTTAATACAAAAGGCACAATTCCGACTTAAGTACAAGAGGCCTGACACTCCAACTTTCTTTGATTTGGACCTCTCCTGTGATTCCAGTTTTAGATTCCGATGCTTCACTTCAGGTATTCTGTATCCCTTGGACCTTCTTATTGACGATGAAACACAGAAATTGCATCCGAATTTAATACAAAAGGCTCAATGCCCACTTAAGTACAAGAGGACTGACACTCTAACTTTCTATGATTTGAACCTCACCTGTGAGTCCAGTTTAAGATTCCGATGCTTCACTTCAGGTTTACTGTATACCTTGGACCTTCTTATTGACGATGAAACACAGAAATTGCATCCGAATTTAATACAAAAGGCACAATGCCGACTTAAGTACAAGAGGACTGACACTCTAACTTTCTATGTATGAACATCCCCTGTGGGTACAATTTTAGATTCCAATGCTTCACTTAAGGTTTACAGCATCCCTTGGACCTTCTTATTGACGATGAAACACAGAAATTGCATCCGAATTTAATACAACAGGCACAATGCCGACTTAAGTACAAGAGGACTGACACTCTAACTTTCTATGATTTGAACCTCTCCTGTGAGTCCAGTTTTAGATTTCGAGGCTTCACTTCAGATTTACTGTATACCTTGGACCTTCTTATTGACGATGAAACACAGAAATTGCATCGGAATTTAATACAAAAGGCACAATGCCGACTTAAATACAAGAGGACTGACACTTTAACTTTCTATGATTTGAACCACTCCTGTGAGTCCCGTGTTAGATTCCGATGCTTCACTTCAGGTTTACTCTATCACTTGGACCTCCTTATAAACGATGAAACACAGAAATTACATCCGAATTTAATACAAATGGCACAATGCCGACCTAAGTACAAGAGGACTGACACTCTAACTTTCTATGATTTGAACCTCTCCTGTGAGTCCAGTTTTAGATTCCGATGCTTCACTTCAGGTTTACTGTATCCCTTGGACCTTCTTATTGACGATGACACACAGAAACTGCATCCGAATTTAATACAAAAGGCACAATGCCGACTTAAGTACAAGAGGACTGACACTCTAACTTTCTATGATTTGAACCTCTGCTGTGAGTCCAGTTTTCGATTCCGATGCTTCCCTTCAGGTTTACTGTATCCCGTGGACCTTCTTATTGACGATGAAACACAGAAATTCCATCCGAATTTAATACAAAAGGCACATTGCCGACTTAAGTACAGGAGGACCGACACTCTAAATTTCTATGTTTTGAACCACTCCTGTGAGTCCAGTTTAAGGTTCCGATGCTTCACTTCTGGTTTACTGTATCCCTTGCACCTTCTTATTGACGATGAAACACAGAAATTGCATCCGAATTTAATACAAAAGGCACAATACCGACTTAAGTACAAGAGGACTGACATTCTATCTTTCTATGATTTGAACCTCTCCTGTTAGTCCAGTTTTAGATTCCGATGCTTCACTTCAGGTTTACTGTATCCCTTGGACCTTCTTATTGGCGATGAAACACAGAAATGGCATCCGAATTTAATACAAAAGGCACAATGCCGACTTAAGTACAAGAGGACTGACACTCCAACTTTCTTTGATTTGAACCTCTCCTGTGATTCCAGTTTTAGATTTCGATGCTTCACTTCAGGTTTTCTGTATCCTTGGACCTTCTTATTGACGATGAAACACAGAAATTGCATCCGAATTTAATACAACAGGCACAATGCCGACTTAAGTACAAGAGGACTGACACTATAACTTTCTATGATTTGAGCCACTCCTGTGAGTCCAGTTATAGATTCCGATGCTACACTTCAGGTTTACTGTATCCCTTCGACCTTCTTATTGACGATGAAACACAGAATTTGCATACGAATTTAATACAAAAGGCACAATGCCGACTTAAGTACAAGAGGACTGACACTTTAACTTTCTATGATTTGAACCTCTCCTGTGAGTCCAGTTTTAGATGCCGATGCTTCACTTCAAGTTTACTGTATCCCTTGGACCTTCTTATTGACGATGAAACACAAAAATTGCATCTGAATTTAATACAAAAGGCACAATGCTGACTTAAGTACAAGAGGACTGACACTCTAACTTTCTGTGATTTGAACCACTCCTGTGAGTCCCGTGTTAGATTCCGATGCTTCACTTCAGGTTTACTGTATCCCTTGGTCCTTCTTATAAACGATGAAACACAGAAATTACATCTGAATTTAATACAAAAGGCACAAAGCTGACCTAAGTACAAGAGGACTGATACTCTAACTTTCTATGATTTGAACCTCTCCTGTGAGTCCAGATTTAGATTCCGATGCTTCACTTCAGGTTTACTGTATCCCTTGGACCTTCTTATTGACGATGTAACACAGAATTTGCATCCGAATTTAATACAAAAGGCACAATGCCGACTTAAGTACAAGTGGACTGACACTCTAACTTTCTATGATTTGAACCTCTCCTCTGAGTCCAGTTTAAGATTCCGATGCTTCACTTCAGGTTTACTGTATACCTTGGACCTTCTTATTGACGAAGAAACACAGAAATTGCATCCGAATTTAATACAAAAGGCACAATGCCGACTTAAGTACAAGAGGACTGACACTCTAACTTTCTATGTATGAACATCCCCTGTGGGTACAATTTTAGATTCCAATGCTTCACTTCAGGTTTACAGCATCCCTTGGACCTTCTTATTGACGATGAAACACAGAAATTGCATCCAAATTTAGTACAACAGGCACAATGCCGACTTAAGTACAAGAGGACTGACACTCTAACTTTCTATGATTTGAACCTCTCCTGTGAGTCCAGTTTTAGATTTCGAGGCTTCACTTCAAATTTACTGTATCCCTTGGACCTTCTTATTGACGATGAAACACAGAAATTGCATCCGAATTTAATACAAAAGTCACAATGCCGACTTAAATACAAGAGGACTGACACTCTAACTTTCTATGATTTGAACCACTCCTGTGAGTCCCGTGTTAGATTCCGATGCTTCACTTCAGGTTTACTCTATCACTTGGACCTCCTTATAAACGATGAAACACAGAAATTACATCCGAATTTAATACAAATGGCACAATGCCGACCTAAGTACAAGAGGACTGACACTCTAACTTTCTATGATTTGAACCTCTCCTGTGAGACCAGTTTTAGATTCCGATGCTTCACTTCAGGGTTACTGTATCCCTTGGACCTACTTATTGACGATGACACACAGAAACTGCATCCGAATTTAATACAAAAGGCACAATTCCGACTTAAGTACAAGAGGACTGACACTCTAACTTTCTATGATTTGAACCTCTGCTGTGAGTCCAGTTTTCGATTCCGATGCTTCCCTTCAGGTTTACTGTATCCCTTGGACCTTCTTATTGACGATGAAACACAGAAATTGCATCCGAATTTAATACAAAAGGCACATTGCCGTCTTAAGTACAGGAGGACCGACACTCAAACTTTCTATGTTTTGAACCACTCCTGTGAGTCCAGTTATAGATTCCGATGCTTCACTTCAGGTTCACTGTATCCCTTCGACCTTCTTATTGACGATGAAACACAGAAATTGCATCCGAATTTAATACAAAAGGCACTATGCCGACTTAAGTACAAGAGGACTGACACTTTAACTTTCTATGATTTGAACCTCACCTGTGAGTCCAGTTTTAGATTTCGATGCTTCACTTCAGGTTTACTGAATCCCTTGGACCTTCTTATTGACGATGAAACACAAAAAATTGCATCCGAATTTAATACAAAATGCACTATGCCGACTTAAGTACAAGAGGACTGACACACTATCTTTCTACGATTTGAACCTCTCCTGTGAGTCCAGTTTTAGATTCCGATGCTTCACTTCAGGTTTACTGTATCCCTTGGATCTTCTTATTGACGATGAAACACAGAAATTGCATACGAATGTAATAGAAAAGGCACAATGCCGACTTAAGTACAAGAGGACTGACACTCTAACTTTCTATGATTTGAACATCTCCTGTGAGTCCAGTTATAGATTCCGATGCCTCACTTCAGGTTTACTGTATCCCTTGGACCTTCTTATTGACGATGAAACACAGAAATTGCATCCGAATTTAATACAAAAGGCACAATGCTGACTTAAGTACAAGAGGACTGACACTCTAACTTTCTATGATTTGAACCTCTCCTGTGAGTCCAGTTTTAGATGCCGAGGTTTCACTTCAGGTTTACTGTATCCCTCGGACCATCTTATTGACGATGAAACACAGAAATTGCATCCGAATTTAATACAAAAGCACAATGCCGACATAAGTACAAGAGGACTGACACTCTAACTTTCTATGATTTGAACCACTCCTGTGAGTCCAGTTTAAGATTCCGATGCTTCACTTCAGGTTTACTGTATCCCTTGGACCTTCTTATTGACGATGAAACACAGAAATTGCATCCGAATTTAATACAAAAGGCACAATACCGACTAAAGTACAAGAGGACTGACATTCTAACTTTCTATGATTTGAACCTCTCCTGTTAGTCCAGTTTTAGATTCCGATGCTTCACTTCAGGTTTACTGTATCTCTTACACCTTCTTATTGACGATGAAACACAGATATTGCATCCGAATTTAATACAAAAGGCACAATGCCGACTTAAGTACAAGAGGACTGACACTCTAACTTTCTATGATTTGAACCAATCCTGTAAGTCCAGTTTAAGATTCCGATGCTTCACTTCAGGTTTACTGTATCCCTTGGACCTTCATATTGACGATGAAACACAGAAATTGCATTCGAATTTAATACAAAAGGCACAATGCCGACTTAAGTACAAGAGGACTGACACTCTAACTTTCTATGATTTGAACCTCACCTGTGAGTCCAGTATTAGATTCCGATGCTTCACTTCAGGTTTATTGTATATCTTGGACCTTCTTATTGACGATGAAACACAGAAATTACATCCGAATTTATTACAAAAGGCACAATGCCGACTTAAGTACAAGAGGACTGACACTCTAACAATCCATGCTATGAACCTCTCCTGTGAGTACAATTTTAGATTCCGATGCTTCACTTCAGGATTACTGCATCCCTTGGACCTTCTTATTGACGATGAAACACAGAAATTGCATCCGAATTTAATACAACAGGCACAATGCCGACTTAAGTACCAGAGGACTAACACTCTAACTTTTTATGATTTGAACCACTCCTGTGAGTCCAGTTATAGGTTCCGATGCTTCACTTCAGGTTTACTGTATCCCTTAGACCTTCTTATTGACGATGAAACACAGAAATTGCATCCTAATTTAATACAAAAGGCACAATGCCCACTTAAGTACAAGAATACTGACACTCAAACTTTCTATGATTTGAACCTCACCTGTGAGTCCAGTTTTAGATTTCGATGCTTCACTTCAGGTTTACTGAATCCCTTGTACCTTCTTATTGACAATGAAACACAGAAATTGCATCCGAATTTAATACAAAAGGCACATTGCCGACTTAAGTACAAGAGGACTGACACTCTAAGTTTCTGTGATTTGAACCTCTCCTGTGAGTCCAGTTTTAGATTCCGATGCTTCACTTCAGGTTTACTGTATCCCTTGGACCTTCTTATTGTCGATGAAACACAGAATTTGCATCCGAATTTAATATAAAAGGCACAATGCCGACTTAAGTACAAGAGGACTGACACTCTAACTTTCTATGGTTTAAACCTCTCCTGTGAGTCCAGTTTTAGATTCCGATGCTTCACTTCAGGTTTACTGTATCCCTTGGACCTTCTTATTGACGATGAAACACAGAAATTGCATCCGAATTTAATACAAAAGGCACAATGCCGACTTAAGTACAAGAGGACTGACACTCTGACACTCTAACTTTCTTTGATTTGAACCTCTCCTGTGATTCCAGTTTTAGATTCCGATGCTTCACTTCAGGTTTTCTGTATCCCTTGGACCTTCTTATTGACGATGAAACACAGAAATTGTATCCGAATTTAATACAAAAGGCACAATGCCGACTTAAGTACAAGAGGACTGACACTCTAACTTTCTATGATAAGAACCTCTCCTGTGAGTACAATTTTAGATTCCGATGCTTCACTTCAGGTTTACTGCATCCCTTGGACCTTCTTATTGACGATGAAACACAGAAATTGCATCCGAATTTAATACAACAGGCACAATGCCGACTTAAGTACCAGAGGACTAACACTCTAACTTTTTATGATTTGAACCACTCCTGTGAGTCCAGTTATAGGTTCCGATGCTTCACTTCAGGTTTACTGTATCCCTTAGACCTTCTTATTGACGATGAAACACAGAAATTGCATCCTAATTTAATACAAAAGGCACAATGCCCACTTAAGTACAAGAATACTGACACTCAAACTTTCTATGATTTGAACCTCTCCTGTTAGTCCAGTTTTAGATTCCGATGCTTCACTTCAGGTTTACTGTATACCTTGGACCTTCTTATTGACGATGAAACACAGAAATTGCATCCGAATTTAATACAAAAGGCACAATTCCGACTTAAGTACAAGAGGACTGACACTCCAACTTTCTTTGATTTGAACCTCTCCTGTGATTCCAGTTTTAGATTCCGATGCTTCACTTCAGGTTTTTTGTATCCCTTGGACCTTCTTATTGACGATGAAACACAGAAATTGCATCCGAATTTAATACAAAAGGCACAATGCTGACTTAAGTACAAGAGGACTGACACTCTAACTTTCTATGATTTGAACCTCACCTGTGAGTCCAGTTTAAGATTCCGATGCTTCACTTCAGGTCTACTGTATACCTTGGACCTTCTTATTGACGATGGAACACAGAAATTGCATCCAAATTTAATACAAAAGGCACAATGCCGACTTAAGTACAAGAGGACTGACACTCTAACTTTCTATGTATGAACATCCCCTGTGAGTACAATTTTAGATTCCGATGCTTCACTTCAGGTTTACAGCATCCCTTGGACCTTCGTATTGACGATGAAACACAGAAATTGCATCCTAATTTAATACAACAGGCACAATGCCGACTTAAGTACAACAGGACTGACACTATAACCTTCTATGATTTGAGCCACTCCTGTGAGTCCAGTTATAGATTCCGATGCTTCACTTCAGGTTTATTGTATCCCTTCGACCTTCTTATTGACGATGAAACAAAGAATTTGCATCCGAATGTAATACAAAAGGCACAATGCCGACTTAAGTACAAGAGGACTGACACTTTAACTTTCTATGATTTGAACCTCACCTGTGCGTCCAGTTTTAGATTTCGATGCTTCCCTTCAGGTTTACTGAATCCCTTGGACCTTCTTATTGACGATGAAACACAGAAATTGCATCCGAATTTAATAAAAAATGCACAATGCCAACTTAAGTACAAGAGGACTGACACACTAACTTTCTACGGTTTGAACCTCTCCTGTGAGTCCAGTTTTAGATTCCGATGCTTCACTTCTGGTTTACTGTATACCTTTGATCTTCTTATTGACGATGAAACACAGAAATTGCATACGAATTTAATACAAAAGGCACAATGCCGACTTAAGTACAAGAGGACTGACACTCTAACTTTCTATGATTTGAACCTCACCTGTGAGTCCAGTTTGAGATTCCGATGCTTCACTTCAGGTTTACTGTATCCCTTGGACCTTCTTATTGACGATGAAACACAGAAATTGCATCCGAATTTAATACAAAAGGCGCAATGCCGACTTAAGTACAAGAGGACTGACACTCTAAGTTTCTCTGATTTGAACTTCTCCTGTGTTTCCAGTTTTAGATTCCGATGCTTCACTTCAGGTTTACTGTATCCCTTGGACCTTCTTATTGACGATGAAACACAGAAATTGCATCCGAATTTAATACAAAAGGCACAATGCCGACTTATGTACAAGAGGACTGACACTCTAACTTTCTATGATATGAACATCTCCTGTGAGTACAATTTTAGATTCCGATGCTTCACTTCAGGTTTACAGCATCCCTTGGACCTTCTTATTGACGATGATACACAGAAATTGCATCCGAATTTAATACAAGAGGCACAATGCCGACTTAAGTACAAGAGGACTGACACTATAACTTTCTATGATTTGAGCCACTCCTGTGAGTCCAGTTATAGATTCCGATGCTTCACTTCAGGTTTACTGTATCCCTTCGACCTTCTTATTGACGATGAAACACAGAAATTGCATCCGAATTTAATACAAAAGGCACTATGCCGACTTAAGTACAAGAGTACTGACACTTTAACTTTCTATGATTTGAACCTCACCTGTGAGTCCAGTTTTAGATTTCGATGCTTCACTTCAGGTTTACTGAATCCTTGGACCTTCTTATTGACGATGAAACACAAAAAATTGCGTCCGAATTTAATGCAAAATGCACTATGCCGACTTAAGTACAAGAGGACTGACACACTAACTTTCTACGATTTGAACCTCTCCTGTGAGTCCAGTTTTACATTCCGATGCTTCACTTCAGGTTTACTGTATCCCTTGGATCTTCTTATTGACGATGAAACACAGAAATTGCATACGAATGTAATACAAAAGGCACAATGCCGACTTAAGTACAAGAGGACTGACACTCTAACTTTCAATGTTTGAACATCTCCTGTGAGTCCAGTTTTAGATTCCGATGCTTCACTTCAGGTTTACTGTATCCCTTGGACCTTCTTATTGACGATGAAACACAGAAATTGCATCCGAATTTAATACAAAAGGCACAATGCCGACTTAAGTACAAGAGGACTGACACTCTAACTTTCTATGATTTGAACCTCTCCTGTGAGTCCAGTTTTAGATGCCGAGGTTTCACTTCAGGTTTACTGTATCCCTCAGACCTTCTTATTGACGATGAAACACAGAAATTGCATCCGAATTTTATACAAAAGCACAATGCCGACTTAAGTACAAGAGGACTGACACTCTAACTTTCTATGATTTGAACCACTCCTGTGAGTCCAGTTTAAGATTCCGATGCTTCACTTCAGGTTTACTGTATCCCTTGGACCTTCTTATTGACGATGAAACACAGACATTGCATCCGAATTTAATACAAAAGGCACAATACCGACTAAAGTACAAGAGGACTGACATTCTAACTTTCTACGATTTGAACCTCTCCTGTTAGTCCAGTTTTAGATTCCGATGCTTCACTTCAGGTTTACTGTATCTCTTACACCTTCTTATTGACGATGAAACACAGAAATTGCATCCGAATTTAATACAAAAGGCACAATGCCGACTTAAGTACAAGAGGACTGACACTCTAACTTTCTTTGATTTGAACCTCACCTGTGAGTCCAGTTTAAGATTCCGATGCTTCACTTCAGGTTTACTGTATCCCTTGGACCTTCTTATTGACGATGAAACACAGAAATTGCATCCGAATTTAATACAAAAGGCACAATGCCGACTTAAGTACAAGAGGACTGTCACTCTAACTTTCTATGATTTGAACCTCACCTGTGAGACCAGTTTTAGATTCCGATGCTTCACTTCAGGTTTATTGTATATCTTGGACCTTCTTATTGACGATGAAACACAGAAATTGCATCCGAATTTATTACAAAAGGCACAATGCCGACTTAAGTACAAGAGGACTGACACTCTAACATTCCATGCTATGAACCTCTCCTGTGAGTACAATTTTAGATTCCGATGCTTCACTTCATGTTTACTGCATCCCTTGGACCTTCTTATTGACGATGAAACACAGAAATTGCATCCGAATTTAATACAACAGGCACAATGCCGACTTAAGTACAAGAGGACTAACACTCTAACTTTTTATGATTTGAACCACTCCTGTGAGTCCAGTTATAGGTTCCGATGCTTCACATCAGGTTTGCTGTATCCCTTAGACCTTCTTATTGACGATGAAACACAGAAATTGCATCCTAATTTAATACAAAATGCACAATGCCCACTTAAGTACAAGAGGACTGACACTCAAACTTTCTATGATTTGAACCTCACCTGTGATTCCAGTTTTAGATTCCGATGCTTCACTTCAGGTTTACTGTATCCCTTGGACCTTCTTATTGACGATGAAACACAGAAATTGCATCCGAATTTAATACAAAAGGCACAATGCCGACTTAAGTACAAGAGGACTGACACTCTAACTTTCAATGTTTGAACATCTCCTGTGAGTCCAGTTTTAGATTCCGATGCTTCACTTCAGGTTTACTGTATCCCTTGGACCTTCTTATTGACGATGAAACACAGAAATTGCATCCGAATTTAATACAAAAGGCACAATGCCGACTTAAGTACAAGAGGACTGACACTCTAACTTTCTATGATTTGAACCTCTCCTGTGAGTCCAGTTTTAGATGCCGAGGTTTCACTTCAGGTTTACTGTATCCCTCAGACCTTCTTATTGACGATGAAACACAGAAATTGCATCCGAATTTAATACAAAAGCACAATGCCGACTTAAGTACAAGAGGACTGACACTCTAACATTCTATGATTTGAACCACTCCTGTGAGTCCAGTTTAAGATTCCGATGCTTCACTTCAGGTTTACTGTATCCCTTGGACCTTCTTATTGACTATGAAACACAGAAATTGCATCCGAATTTAATACAAAAGGCACAATACCGACTAAAGTACAAGAGGACTGACATTCTAACTTTCTATGATTTGAACCCCTCCTGTTAGTCCAGTTTTAGATTCCGATGCTTCACTTCAGGTTTACTGTATCTCTTACACCTTCTTATTGACGATGAAACACAGAAATTGCATCCGAATTTAATACAAAAGGCACAATGCCGACTTAAGTACAAGAGGACTGACACTCTAACTTTCCTTGATTTGAACCTCACCTGTGAGTCCAGTTTAAGATTCCGATGCTTCACTTCAGGTTTACTGTATCCCTTGGACCTTCTTATTGACGATGAAACACAGAAATTGCATCCGAATTTAATACAAAAGGCACAATGCCGACTTAAGTACAAGAGGACTGACACTAACTTTCTATGATTTGAACCTCACCTGTGAGTCCAGTTTTAGATTCTGATGCTTCACTTCAGGTTTATTGTATATCTTGGACCTTCTTATTGACGATGAAACACAGAAATTGCATCCGAATTTATTACAAAAGGCATAATGCCGACTTAAGTACAAGAGGACTGACACTCTAAGTTTCTGTGATTTGAACCTCTCCTGTGAGTCCAGTTTTAGATTCCGATGCTTCAGTTCAGGTATACTGTATCCCTTGGACCTTCTTATTGACGATGAAGCACAGAAATTGCATCCGATTTTAATATAAAAGGCACAATGCCGACTTAAGTACAAAAGGACTGACACTCTAATTTTCTATGATTTGAACCTCTCCTGTGAGTCCAGTTTTAGATGCCGAGGCTTCACTTCAGGTTTACTGTATCCCTTGGACCTTCTTATTGTCGATGAAACACAGAAATTGCATCCGAATTTAATACAAAAGGCACAATGCCGACTTAAGTACAAGAGGACTGACACTCTTACTTTCTATGATTTGAACCTCTCCTGTGAGTCCAGTTTTAGATTCCGAGGCTCCACTTCAGACATACTGTATCCCTTGGACCTTCTTAATGACGATGAAACACAGAAATTGCATCCGAATTTAATACAAAAGGCACTATGCTGACTTAAGTACAAGAGGACTGACACTCTAACTTTCTATGATTTGAACCAATCCTGTGACTCCCGTGTTAGATTCCGATGCTTCACTTCAGGTTTACTGTATCCCTTGGACCTTCTCATAAACGATGAAACACAGAAATTACATCCGAATTTAATACAAAAGGCACAATGCCGACTTAAGTACAGGAGGACTGACACTCTAACTTTCTATGATAAGAACCTCTCCTGTGAGTACAATTTTAGATTCCGATGCTTCACTTCAGGTTTACTGCATCCCTTACACCTTCTTATTGACGATGAAACACAGATATTGCATCCGAATTTAATACAAAAGGCACAATGCCGACTTAAGTACAAGAGGACTGACACTCTAACTTTCTATGATTCGAACCACTCCTGTGAGGCCAGTTTAAGATTCCGATGCTTCACTTCAGGTTTTCTGTATCCCTTGGACCTTCTTATTAACGATGAAACACAGAAACTGCATCCAAATTTAATACAAAAGGCACAATACCGACTTAAGTACAAGGGGACTGACACTCTAACTTTCTATGGTTTAAACCGCTCCTGTGAGTCCAGTTTTAGAGTCCGATGCTTCACTTCAGGTTTACTGTATCCCTTGGACCTTCTTATTGACGATGAAACACAGAAATTGCATCCGAATTTAATACAAAAGGCACAATGCCGACTTAAGTACAAGAGGACTGACACTCTGACACTCTAACTTTCTTTGATTTGAACCTCTCCTGTGATTCCAGTTTTAGATTCCGATGCTTCACTTCAGGTCTTCTGTATCCCTTGGACCTTCTTATTGACGATGAAACACAGAAATTGCATCCGAATTTAATACAAAAGGCACAATGCCGACTTAAGTACAAGAGGACTGACACACTAACTTTCTATGATTTGAACCTCACCTGTGAGTCCAGTTTAAGATTCCGATGCTTCACTTCAGGTTTACTGTATACCTTGGACCTTCTTATTGACGATGGAACACAGAAATTGCATCCGAAATTAATACAAAAGGCACAATGCCGACTTAAGTACAAGAGGACTGACACTCTAACTTTCTATGATAAGAACCTCTCCTGTGAGTACAATTTTAGATTCCGATGCTTCACTTCAGGTTTACTGCATCCCTTACACATTCTTATTGACGATGAAACACAGATATTGCATCCGAATTTAATACAAAAGGCACAATACCGACTTAAGTACAAGAGGACTGACACTCTAACTTTCTATGATTTGAAACACTCCTGTGAGTCCAGTTTAAGATTCCGATGCTTCACTTCAGGTTTACTGTATCCCTTGGACCTTCTTATTGACGATGAAACACAGAAATTGCATCCGAATTTAATACAAAAGGCACAATGCCGACTTAAGTACAAGAGGACTGACACTCTATCTTTCTATGATTTGAACCTCACCTGTGAGTCCAGTTATAGATTCCGATGCTTCACTTCAGGTTTATTGTATATCTTGGACCTTCTTATTGACGATGAAACACAGAAATTGCATCCGAATTTATTACAAAAGGCACAATGCCGACTTAAGTACAAGAGGACTGACACTCTAACATTCCATGATATGAACCTCTCCTGTGAGTACAATTTTATATTTCGATGCTTCACTTCAGGTTTACTGAATCCCTTGTACCTTCTTATTGACAATGAAACATAGAAATTGCATCCGAATTTAGTACAAAAGGCACATTGCCGACTTAAGTACAAGAGGACCGAAACTCTAACTTTCTATGATTTGAACCACTCCTGTGAGTCCAGTTTAAGATTCCGATGCTTCACTTCAGGTTTACTGTATCCCTTGCACCTTCTTATTGACGATGAAACACAGAAATTGCATCCGAATTTAATACAAAAGGCACAATACCGACTTAAGTACAAGCGGACTGACATTCTATCTTTCTGTGATTTGAACCTCTGCTGTTAGTCCAGTTTTAGATTCCGATGCTTCACTTCAGGTTTACTGTATCCCTTGGACCTTCTTATTGACGATGAAACACAGAATTTGCATTTGAATTTAATACAAAATGCACAATGCCGACTTAAGTACAAGAGGACTGACACTTTAACTTTCTATGATATGAACATCCCCTGTGAGTACAATTTTAGATTCCGATGCTTCACTTCAGGTTTACAGCATCCCTTGGACCTTCTTATTGACGACGAAACACAGAAATTGCATACGAATTTAATACAACAGGCACAATGCCGAATTAAGTACAAGAGGACTGACACTATAACTTTCTATGATTTGAGCCACTCCTGTGAGTCCAGTTATAGATTCCGATGCTTCACTTCAGGTTTACTGTATCCCTTCGACCTTCTTATTGACGATGAAACACAGAATTTGCATCCGAATGTAATACGAAAGGCACAATGCCGACTTAAGTACAAGAGAACTGACACTTTAACTTTCTATGATTTGAACCTCACCTGTGAGTCCAGATTTAGATTTCGATGCTTCACTTCAGGTTTACTGAATCCCTTGGACCTTCTTATTGACGTTGAAACACAGAAATTGCATCCGAATTTAATGCAAAATGCACAATGCCGACTTAAGTACAAGAGGACTGACACACTAACTTTCTACGATTTGAACCTCTCCTGTGAGTCCAGTTTCAGATTCCGATGCTTCACTTCAGGTTTACGGTATCCCTTGGATCTTCTTATTGACGATAAAACACAGAAATTGCATACGAATTTAATACAAAAAGCACAATGCCGACTTAAGTACAAGAGGACTGACACTCCAACTTTCTATGATTTGAACCTCTCCTGTGAGTCCAGTTTTAGATTCCGATGCTTCACTTCTGGTTTACTGTATCCCTTGGACCTTCTTATTGACGATGAAACACAGAAATTGCATCCGAATTTCATACAAAAGGCACAATGCCGTCTTAAGTACAAGAGGACTGACACTCTAACTTTCTATTATTTGAACCTCTCCTGTGATTCCAGTTTTAGATGCCGAGGCTTCACTTCAGGTTTAATGTATCCCTCGGATCTTCTTATTGACGACGAAACACAGAAATTGCATCCGAATTTAATACAAAAGGCACAATGCCGACATAAGTACAAGAGGACTGACACTCTAACTTTCTATGATTTGAACCTCTCCTGTGAGCCTAGTTTTCGATTCCGATGCTTCACTTCAGGTTTACTGTATCCCTTGGACCTTCTTGTTGACGATGAAACAGAGAAATTTTATCCGAATTTAATACAAATGCACAATGCCGACTTAAGTACAAGAGGACTGACACTCTAACTTTGTATGATTTGAACCACTCCTGTGAGTCCAGTTTAAGATTCCGATGCTTCACTTCAGGTGTACTGTATCCCTTCGACCTTCTTATTGACGATGAAACACAGAATTTGCATCCGAATTTAATACGAAAGGCACAATGCCGACTTAAGTACAAGAGGACTGACACTTTAACTTCCTATGATTTGAACCTCACCTGTGAGTCCAGATTTAGATTTCGATGCTTCACTTCAGGTTTACTGAATCCCTTGGACCTTCTTATTGACGTTGAAACACAGAAATTGCATCCGAATTTAATACGAAATGCACAATTCCGACTTAAGTACAAGAGGACTGACACACTAACTTTCTACGATTTGAACCTCTCCTGTGAGTCCAGTTTTAGATTCCGATGCTTCACTTCAGGTTTACGGTATCCCTTGGATCTTCTTATTGACGATAAAACACAGAAATTGCATACGAATTTAATACAAAAGGCACAATGCCGACTTAAGTACAAGAGGACTGACACTCTAACTTTCTATGATTTGAACCTCTCCTGTGAGTCCAGTTTTAGATTCCGATGCTTCACTTCTGGTTTACTGTATCCCTTGGACCTTCTTATTGACGATGAAACACAGAAATTGCATCCGAATTTAATACAAAAGGCACAATGCCGTCTTAAGTACAAGAGGACTGACACTCTAACTTTCTATTATTTGAACCTCTCCTGTGATTCCAGTTTTAGATGCCGAGGCTTCACTTCAGGTTTAATGTATCCCTCGGATCTTCTTATTGACGACGAAACACAGAAATTGCATCCAAATTTAATACAAAAGGCACAATGCCGACATAAGTACAAGAGGACTGACACTCTAACTTTCTATGATTTGAACCTCTCCTGTGAGTCCAGTTTTCGATTCCGATGCTTCACTTCAGGTTTACTGTATCCCTTGGACCTTCTTGTTGACGATGAAACAGAGAAATTGCATCCGAATTTAATACAAATGCACAATGCCGACTTAAGTACAAGAGGACTGACACTCTAACTTTCTATGATTTGATCCACTCCTGTGAGTCCAGTTTAAGATTCCGATGCTTCACTTCAGGTGTACTGTATCCCTTGGACCTTCTTATTGACGATGAAACACAGAAATTGCATCCGACTTTAATACAAAAGGCACAATACCGACTTAAGTACAAGAGGACTGACATTCTAACTTTCTATGATTTGAACCTCTCCTGTTAGTCCAGTTTTAGATTCCGATGCTTCACTTCAGGTTTACTGTATACCTTGGAACTTCTTATTGACGATGAAACACAGAAATTGCATCCGAATTTAATACTAAAGGGACAATGCCGACTTAAGTACAAGAGGACTGACACTCTAACTTTCTATGATATGAACATCCCCTGTGAGTACAATTTTAGATTCCGATGCATCACTTCAGGTTTACAGCATCCCTTGGACCTTCTTATTGACGATGAAACATAGAAATTGCATCCGAATTTAATACAACAGGCACAATGCCGACTTAAGTACAAGAGGACTGACACTATAACTTTCTCTGATTTGAGCCACTCCTGTGAGTCGAGTTATAGATTCCGATGGTTCACTTCAGGTTTACTGGGCCCCTTCGACCTTCTTATTGACGATGAAACACAGAATTTGCATCCGAATTTAATACGAAAGGCACAATGCCGACTTAAGTACAAGAGGACTGACACTTTAACTTTCTATGATTTGAACCTCACCTGTGAGTCCAGTTTTAGATTTCGATGCTTCACTTCAGGTTTACTGAATCCCTTGGACCTTCTTATTGACGATGAAACACAGAAATTGCATCCGAATTTAATACAAAATGCACAATGCCGACATAAGTACAAGAGGACTGACACTCTAACTTTCTATGATTTGAACCACTCCTGTGAGTCCAGTTTAAGATACCGATGCTTCACTTCAGGTATACTGTATCCCTTGGACCTTCTTATTGACGATGAAACACAGAAATTGCATCCGAATTTAATACAAAAGGCACAATACCGAGTTAAGTACAAGAGGACTGACATTCTAACTTTCTATGATTTGAACCTCTCCTGTTAGTCCAGTTTTAGATTCCGATGCTTCACTTCAGGTTTACTGTATACCTTGGAACTTCTTATTGTCGATGAAACACAGAAATTGCATCCGAATTTAATACTAAAGGCACAATGCCGACTTAAGTACAAGAGGACCGACACTCTAACTTTCTATGATATGAACATCCCCTGTGAGTACAATTTTAGATTCAGATGCATCACTTCAGGTTTACAGCATCCCTTGGACCTTCTTATTGACGATGAAACATAGAAATTGCATCCGAATTTAATACAACAGGCACAATGCCGACTTAAGTACAAGAGGACTGACACTATAACTTTCTATGATTTGAGCCACTCCTGTGAGTCGAGTTATAGATTCCGATGGTTCACTTCAGGTTTACTGGGCCCCTTCGACCTTCTTATTGACGATGAAACACAGAATTTGCATCCGAATTTAATACGAAAGGCACAATGCCGACTTAAGTACAAGAGGACTGACACTTTAACTTTCTATGATTTGAACCTCACCTGTGAGTCCAGTTTTAGATTTCGATGCTTCACTTCAGGTTTACTGAATCCCTTGGACCTTCTTATTGACGATGAAACACAGAAATTGCATCCGAATTTAATACAAAATGCACAATGCCGACTCAAGTACAAGAGGACTGACACACTAACTTTCTACGATTTGAAACTCTCCTGTGAGTCCAGTTTTAGATTCCGATGCTTCACTTCTGGTTTACTGTATCCCTTGGATCTTCTTATTGACGATGAAACACAGAAATTGCATACGAATTTAATACAAAAAGCACAATGCCGACTTAAGTACAAGAGGACTGACACTCTAACTTTCTATGATTTGAACCTCTCCTGTGAGTCCAGTTTTAGATTCCGATGCTTCACTTCAGGTTTACTGTACCACTTGGACCTTCTTATTGACGATGAAACACAGAAATTCCATCCGAATTTAATACAAAAGGCACAATGCCGACTTACGTACAAGAGGACTGACACTCTAAGTTTCTCTGATTTGAACCTCTCCTGTGATTCCAGTTTTAGATTCCGATGCTTCACTTCTGGTTTACTGTATCCCTTGGACCTTCTTATTGACGATGAAACACAGAAATTGCATCCGAATTTAATACAAAAGGCACAATGCCGACTTAAGTACAAGAGGACTGACACTCTAACTTTCTATGATATGAATATCTCCTGTGAGTACAATTTTAGATTCCGATGCTTCACTTCAGGTTTACAGCATCCCTCGGACCTTCTTATTGACGATGAAACACAGAAATTGCATCCGAATTTAATACAACAGGCACAATGCCGACTTAAGTACAAGAGGACTGACACTATAACTTTCTATGATTTGAGCCACTCCTGTGAGTCCAGTTATAGATTCCGATGCTTCACTTCAGGTTTACTGTATCCCTTCGACCCTCTTATTGACGATGAAACACAGAATTTGCATCCGAATTTAATACGAAAGGCACAATGCCGACTTAAGTACAAGAGGACTGACACGTTAACTTTCTATGATTTGAACCCACCTGTGAGTCCAGATTTAGATTTCGATGCTTCACTTCAGGTTTACTGAATCCCTTGGACCTTCTTATTGACGATGAAACACAGAAATTGCATCCGAATTTAATACAAAATGCACAATGCCGACTTAAGTACAAGAGGACTGACACACTAATTTTCTACGATTTGAACCTCTCATGTGAGTCCAGTTTTAGATTCCGATGCTTCACTTCAGGTTTACTGTATCCCTTGGATCTTCTTTTTGACGATGAAACACAGAAATTGCATACGAATTTAATACAAAATTCACAATGCCGACTGAAGTACAAGAGGACTGACACTGTAAATTTCTATGATTTGAACCTCTCCTGTGAGTCCAGTTTTAGATTCCGATGCTTCACTTCAGGTTTTCTGTATCCCTTGGACCTTCTTATTGACGATGAAACACAGAAATTGCATCCGAATTTAATACAAAAGGCACAATGCTGACTTATGTACAAGAGGACTGACACTCTAACTTTCTATGATTTGAACCTCACCTGTGAGTCCAGTTTCAGAATCCGAAGCTTCACTTCAGGTTTACTGTATCCCTTGGACCTTCTTATTGACGATGAAACACAGAAATTGCATCCGAATTTAATACAAAAGGCACAATACCGAGTTAAGTACAAGAGGACTGACATTCTAACTTTCTATGATTTGAACCTCTCCTGTTAGTCCAGTTTTAGATTCCGATGCTTCACTTCAGGTTTACTGTATACCTTGGAACTTCTTATTGTCGATGAAACACAGAAATTGCATCCGAATTTAATACTAAAGGCACAATGCCGACTTAAGTACAAGAGGACTGACACTCTAACTTTCTATGATATGAACATCCCCTGTGAGTACAATTTTAGATTCAGATGCATCACTTCAGGTTTACAGCATCCCTTGGACCTTCTTATTGACGATGAAACATAGAAATTGCATCCGAATTTAATACAACAGGCACAATGCCGACTTAAGTACAAGAGGACTGACACTATAACTTTCTATGATTTGAGCCACTCCTGTGAGTCGAGTTATAGATTCCGATGGTTCACTTCAGGTTTACTGGGCCCCTTCGACCTTCTTATTGACGATGAAACACAGAATTTGCATCCGAATTTAATACGAAAGGCACAATGCCGACTTAAGTACAAGAGGACTGACACTTTAACTTTCTATGATTTGAACCTCACCTGTGAGTCCAGTTTTAGATTTCGATGCTTCACTTCAGGTTTACTGAATCCCTTGGACCTTCTTATTGACGATGAAACACAGAAATTGCATCCGAATTTAATACAAAATGCACAATGCCGACTTAAGTACAAGAGGACTGACACACTAACTTTCTACGATTTGAAACTCTCCTGTGAGTCCAGTTTTAGATTCCGATGCTTCACTTCTGGTTTACTGTATCCCTTGGATCTTCTTATTGACGATGAAACACAGAAATTGCATACGAATTTAATACAAAAAGCACAATGCCGACTTAAGTACAAGAGGACTGACACTCTAACTTTCTATGATTTGAACCTCTCCTGTGAGTCCAGTTTTAGATTCCGATGCTTCACTTCAGGTTTACTGTACCCCTTGGACCTTCTTATTGACGATGAAACACAGAAATTCCATCCGAATTTAATACAAAAGGCACAATGCCGACTTACGTACAAGAGGACTGACACTCTAAGTTTCTCTGATTTGAACCTCTCCTGTGATTCCAGTTTTAGATTCCGATGCTTCACTTCTGGTTTACTGTATCCCTTGGACCTTCTTATTGACGATGAAACACAGAAATTGCATCCGAATTTAATACAAAAGGCACAATGCCGACTTAAGTACAAGAGGACTGACACTCTAACTTTCTATGATATGAATATCTCCTGTGAGTACAATTTTACATTCCGATGCTTCACTTCAGGTTTACAGCATCCCTCGGACCTTCTTATTGACGATGAAACACAGAAATTGCATCCGAATTTAATACAACAGGCACAATGCCGACTTAAGTACAAGAGGACTGACACTATAACTTTCTATGATTTGAGCCACTCCTGTGAGTCCAGTTATAGATTCCGATGCTTCACTTCAGGTTTACTGTATCCCTTCGACCCTCTTATTGACGATGAAACACAGAATTTGCATCCGAATTTAATACGAAAGGCACAATGCCGACTTAAGTACAAGAGGACTGACACGTTAACTTTCTATGATTTGAACCCACCTGTGAGTCCAGATTTAGATTTCGATGCTTCACTTCAGGTTTACTGAATCCCTTGGACCTTCTTATTGACGATGAAACACAGAAATTGCATCCGAATTTAATACAAAATGCACAATGCCGACTTAAGTACAAGAGGACTGACACACTAATTTTCTACGATTTGAACCTCTCATGTGAGTCCAGTTTTAGATTCCGATGCTTCACTTCAGGTTTACTGTATCCCTTGGATCTTCTTTTTGACGATGAAACACAGAAATTGCATACGAATTTAATACAAAATTCACAATGCCGACTGAAGTACAAGAGGACTGACACTCTAAATTTCTATGATTTGAACCTCTCCTGTGAGTCCAGTTTTAGATTCCGATGCTTCACTTCAGGTTTTCTGTATCCCTTGGACCTTCTTATTGACGATGAAACACAGAAATTGCATCCGAATTTAATACAAAAGGCACAATGCTGACTTATGTACAAGAGGACTGACACTCTAACTTTCTATGATTTGAACCTCACCTGTGAGTCCAGTTTCAGATTCCGAAGCTTCACTTCAGGTTTACTGTATCCCTTGGACCTTCTTATTGACGATGAAACACAGAAATTGCATCCGAATTTAATACTAAAGGCACAATGCCGACTTAAGTACAATAGGACTGACACTCTAACTTTCTATGATATGAACATCCCCTGTGAGTACAATTTTAGATTCCGATGCATCACTTCAGGTTTACAGCATCCCTTGGACCTTCTTAATGACGATGAAACATAGAAATTGCATCCGAATTTAATACAACAGGCACAATGCCGACTTAAGTACAAGAGGACTGACACTATAACTTTCTATGATTTGAGCCACATCTGTGAGTCCAGTTATAGATTCCGATGGTTCACTTCAGGTTTACTGTATCCCTTCGACCTTCTTATTGACGATGAAACACAGAATTTGCAACCGAATTTAATACGAAAGGCACAATGCCGACATAAGTACAAGAGGACTGACACTTTAACTTTCTATGATTTGAACCTCACCTGTGAGTCCAGTTTTTGATTTCGATGCTTCACTTCAGGTTTACTGAATCCCTTGGACCTTCTTATTGACGATGAAACACAGAAATTGCATCCGAATTTAATACAAAATGCTCAATGCCGACTTAAGTACAAGAGGACTGACACACTAACTTTCTACGATTTGAACCTCTCCTGTGAGTGCAGTTTTTGATTCCGATGCTTCACTTCTGGTTTACTGTATCCCTTGGATCTTCTTATTGACGATGAAACACAGAAATTGCATACGAATTTAATACAAAAGGCACAATGCCGTCTTAAGTACAAGAGGACTGACACTCTAACTTTCTATGATTTGAACCTCTCCTGTGAGTCCAGTTTTAGATTCCGATGCTTCACTTCAGGTTTACTGTATCCCTTGGACCTTCTTATTGACGATGAAACACAGAAATTGCATCCGAATTTAATACAAAAGGCACAATGCCGACTTAAGTACAAGAGGACTGACACTCTAACTTTTTATGATATGAATATCTCCTGTGAGTACAATTTTAGATTCCGATGCTTCACTTCAGGTCTACAGCATCCCTCGGACCTTCTTATTGACGATGAAACACAGAAATTTCATCCGAATTTAATACAACAGGCACAATGCCGACTTAAGTACAAGAGGACTGACACTATAAATTTCTATGATTTGAGCCACTCCTGTGAGTCCAGTTTTCGATTCCGATGCTTCACTTCAGGTTTACTGTATCCCTTGGACCTTCTTATTGACGATGAAACACAGAAATTGCATCCGAATTTAATACAAAAGGCACAATGCCGACTTAAGTACAAGAGGACTGACACTCTAACTTTCTATTATTTTAACCTCTCCTGTGAGTCCAGTTTTAGATGCCGAGGCTTCACTTCAGGTTTACTGTATCCCTTGGACCTTCTTATTGACGATGAAACACAGAAATTGCATCCGAATTTAATACAAAAGGCACAATTCCGACATAAGTACAAGAGGACTGACACGTTAACTTTCTATGATTTGAACATCCCCTGTGAGTACAATTTTAGATTCTGATGCTTCACTTCAGGTTTACAGCATCCCTTGGACCTTCTTATTGACGATGAAACACAGAAATTGCATCCGAATTTAATACAAAAGGCACAATTCCGACATAAGTACAAGAGGACTGACACTCTAACTTTCTATGATTTGAACCTCTCCTGTGAGTCCAGTTTTCGATTCCGATGCTTCACTTCAGGTTTACTGTATCCCTTGGACCTTCTTATTGACGATGAAACACAGAAATTGCATCCGAATTTAATACAAAAGCACAATGCCGACTTAAGTACTAGAGGACTGACACTCTAACTTTCTATGATTTGAACCACTCCTGTGAGTTTAGTTTAAGATTCCGATGCTTCACTTCAGGTTTACTGTATCCCTTGGACCTTCTTATTGACGATGAAACACAGAAATTGCATCCGAATTTAATACAAAAGGCACAATACCGACTTAAGTACAAGAGGACTGACATTTAACTTTCTATGATTTGAACCTCTCCTGTTAGTCCAGTTTTAGATTCCGATGCTTCACTTCAGGTTTACTGTATCCCTTGGACCTTCTTATTGACGATGAAACACAGAAATTGCATCCGAATTTAATACAAAAGGCACAATTCCGACTTAAGTACAAGAGGACTGACACTCCAACTTTCTTTGATTTGAACCTCTCCTGTGATTCCAGTTTTAGATTCCGATGCTTCACTTCAGGTTTTCTGTATCCCTTGGACATTTTTATTGACGATGAAACACAGAAATTGCATCCGAATTTAATACAAAAGGCACAATGCTGACTTATGTACAAGAGGACTGACACTCTAACTTTCTATGATTTGAACCTCACCTGTGATTCCAGTTTCAGATTCCGATGCTTCACTTCAGGTTTACTGTATACCTTGGACCTTCTTATTGACGATGAAACACAGAAATTGCATCCGAATTTAATACAAAAGGCACAAAGCCGACTTAAGTACAAGAGGACTGACACTCTAACTTTCTATGATATGAACATGCCCTGTGAGTACAATTTTAGATTCCGATGCTTCACTCCAGGTTTACAGCATCCCTTGGACCTTCTTATTGACGATGAAACACAGAAATTGCATCCGAATTTAATACAACAGGCACAATGCCGACTTAAGTACAAGAGGACTGACACTATAACTTTCTATGATTTGAGCCACCCCTGTGAGTCCAGTTATAGATTCCGATGGTTCACTTCAGGTTTACTGTATCCCTTCGACATTCTTATTGACGATGAAACACAGAATTTGCAACCGAATTTAATACGAAAGGCACAATGCCGACATAAGTACAAGAGGACTGACACTTTAACTTTCTATGATTTGAACCTCACCTGTGAGTCCAGTTTTAGATTTCGATGCTTCACTTCAGGTTTACTGAATCTCTTGGACCTTCTTATTGACGAGGAAACACAGAAATTGCATCCGAATTTAATACAAAATGCACAATGCCGACTTAAGTACAAGAGGACTGACACACTAACTTTCTACGATTTGAACCTCTCCTGTGAGTCCAGTTTTTGATTCCGATGCTTCACTTCTGGTTTACTGTATCCCTTGGATCTTCTTATTGACGATGAAACACAGAAATTGCATACGAATTTAATACAAAAGGCACAATGCCGTCTTAAGTACAAGAGGACTGACACTCTAACTTTCTATGATTTGAACCTCTCCTGTGAGTCCAGTTTTAGATTCCGATGCTTCACTTCAGGTTTACTGTATCCCTTGGACCTTCTTATTGACGATGAAACACAGAAATTGCATCCGAATTTAGTACAAAATGCACAATGCCGACTTAAGTACAAGAGGACTGACACTCTAACTTTCTATGATATGAATATCTCCTGTGAGTACAATTTTAGATTCCGATGCTTCACTTCAGGTCTACAGCATCCCTTGGACCTTCTTATTGACGATGAAACACAGAAATTTCATCCGAATTTAATACAACAGGCACAATGCCGACTTAAGTACAAGAGGACTGACACTATAAATTTCTATGATTTGAGCCACTCCTGTGAGTCCAGTTTTCGATTCCGATGCTTCACTTCAGGTTTACTGTTTCCCTTGGACCTTCTTATTGACGATGAAACACAGAAATTGCATCCGAATTTAATACAAAAGGCACAATGCCGACTTAAGTACAAGAGGACTGACACTCTAACTTTCTATTATTTGAACCTCTCCTGTGAGTCCAGTTTTAGATGCCGAGGCTTCACTTCAGGTTTACTGTATCCCTTGGACCTTCTTATTGACGATGAAACACAGAAATTGCATCCGAATTAAATACAAAAGGCACAATGCCGACATAAGTACAAGAGGACTGACACTCTAACTTTCTATGATTTGAACCTCTCCTGTGAGTCCAATTTTCGATTCCGATGCTTCACTTCAGGTTTACTGTATCCCTTGGACCTTCTTATTGACGATGAAACACAGAAATTGCATCCGAATTTAATACAAAAGCACAATGCCGACTTAAGTACTAGAGGACTGACACTCTAACTTTCTATGATTTGAACCACTCCTGTGAGTTTAGTTTAAGATTCCGATGCTTCACTTCAGGTTTACTATATCCCTTGGACCTTCTTATTGACGATGAAACACAGAAATTGCATCCGAATTTAATACAAAAGGCACAATACCGACTTAAGTACAAGAGGACTGACATTTAACTTTCTATGATTTGAACCTCTCCTGTTAGTCCAGTTTTAGATTCCGATGCTTCACTTCAGGTTTACTGTATCCCTTGGACCTTCTTATTGACGATGAAACACAGAAATTGCATCCGAATTTAATACAAAAGGCACAATTCCGACTTAAGTACAAGAGGACTGACACTCCAACTTTCTTTGATTTGAACCTCTCCTGTGATTCCTGTTTTAGATTCCGATGCTTCACTTCAGGTTTTCTGTATCCCTTGGACCTTTTTATTGACGATGAAACACAGAAATTGCATCCGAATTTAATACAAAAGGCACAATGCTGACTTATGTACAAGAGGACTGACACTCTAACTTTCTATGATTTGAACCTCACCTGTGATTCCAGTTTCAGATTCCGATGCTACACTTCAGGTTTACTGTATACCTTGGACCTTCTTATTGACGATGAAACACAGAAAATGCATCCGAATTTAATACAAAAGGCACAAAGCCGACTTAAGTACAAGAGGACTGACACTCTAACTTTCTATGATATGAACATGCCCTGTGAGTACAATTTTAGATTCCGATGCTTCACTCCAGGTTTACAGCATCCCTTAGACCTTCTTGTTGACGATGAAAAACAGAAATTGCATCCGAATTTAATACAAAATGCACAATGCCGACTTAAGTACAAGAGGACTGACACTCTAACTTTCTATGATATGAATATCTCCTGTGAGTACAATTTTAGATTCCGATGCTTCACTTCAGGTCTACAGCATCCCTTGGACCTTCTTATTGACGATGAAACACAGAAATTTCATCCGAATTTAATACAACAGGCACAATGCCGACTTAAGTACAAGAGGACTGACACTATAAATTTTTATGATTTGAGCCACTCCTGTGAGTCCAGTTTTCGATTCCGATGCTTCACTTCAGGTTTACTGTATCCCTTGGACCTTCTTATTGACGATGAAACACAGAAATTGCATCCGAATTTAATACAAAAGTCACAGTGCCGACTTAAGTACAAGAGGACTGACACGTTAACTTTCTATGATTTGAACGTCACCTGTGAGTCCAGTTTTAGATTTCGATGCTTCACTTCAGGTTTACTGAATCCCTTGGACCTTCTTATTGACGATGAAACACAGAAATTGCATCCGAATTTAATACAAAAGGAACAATGCCGACTTAAGTACAAGAGGACTGACACTCTAACTTTCTATGTATGAACATCCCCTGTGAGTACAATTTTAGATTCTGATGCTTCACTTCAGGTTTACAGCATCCCTTGGACCTTATTATTGACGATGAAACACAGAAATTGCATCCGAATTTAATAAAAAAGGCACAATGCCGACATAAGTACAAGAGGACTGACACTCTAACTTTCTATGATTTGAACCTCTCCTGTGAGTCCAGTTTTCGATTCCGATGCTTCACTTCAGGTTTACTGTATCCCTTGGACCTTCTTATTGACGATGAAACACAGAAATTGCATCCGAATTTAATACAAAAGCACAATGCCGACTTAAGTACTAGAGGACTGACACTCTAACTTTCTATGATTTGAACCACTCCTGTGAGTTTAGTTTAAGATTCCGATGCTTCACTTCAGGTTTACTGCATCCCTTGGACCTTCTTATTGACGATGAAACACAGAAATTGCATCCGAATTTAATACAAAAGGCACAATACCGACTTAAGTACAAGAGGACTGACATTTAACTTTCTATGATTTGAACCTCTCCTGTTAGTCCAGTTTTAGATTCCGATGCTTCACTTCAGGTTTAGTGTATCCCTTGGACCTTCTTATTGACGATGAAACACAGAAATTGCATCCGAATTTAATACAAAAGGCACAATTCCTACTTAAGTACAAGAGGACTGACACTCCAACTTTCTTTGATTTGAACCTCTCCTGTGATTCCAGTTTTAGATTCCGATGCTTCACTTCAGGTTTTCTGTATCCCTTGGACCTTTTTATTGACGATGAAACACAGAAATTGCATCCGAATTTAATACAAAAGGCACAATGCTGACTTATGTACAAGAGGACTGTCACTCTAACTTTCTATGATTTGAACCTCACCTGTGATTCCAGTTTCAGATTCCGATGCTTCACTTCAGGTTTACTGTATACCTTGGACCTTCTTATTGACGATGAAACACAGAAATTGCATCCGAATTTAATACAAAAGGCACAAAGCCGACTTAAGTACAAGAGGACTGACACTCTAACTTTCTATGATATGAACATGCCCTGTGAGTACAATTTTAGATTCCGATGCTTCACTCCAGGTTTACAGCATCCCTTGGACCTTCTTATTGACGATGAAACACAGAAATTGCATCCGAATTTAATACAACAGGCACAATGCCGACTTAAGTACAAGAGGACTGACACTATAACTTTCTATGATTTGAGCCACTCCTGTGAGTCCAGTTATAGATTCCGATGGTTCACTTCAGGTTTACTGTATCCCTTCGACCTTCTTATTGACGATGAAACACAGAATTTGCATCCGAATTTAATACGAAAGGCACAATGCCGACTTAAGTACAAGAGGACTGACACTTTAACTTTCTTTGATTTGAACCTCACCTATGAGTCCAGTTTTAGATTTCGATGCTTCACTTCAGGTTTACTGAATCCCTTGGACCTTCTTATTGACGATGAAACACAGAAATTGCATCCGAATTTAATACAAAATGCACAATGCCGACTTAAGTACAAGAGGACTGACACACTAACTTTCTACGATTTGAACCTCTCCTGTGAGTCCAGTTTTAGATTCCGATGCTTCACTTCTGGTTTACTGTATCCCTTGGATCTTCTTATTGACGATGAAACACAGAAATTGCATACGAGTTTAATACAAAAGGCACAATGCCGACTTAAGTACAAGAGGACTGACACTCTAACTTTCTATGATTTGAACCTCTCCTGCGAGTCCAGTTTTAGATTCCGATGCTTCACTTCAGGTTTACTGTATCCCTTGGACCTTCTTATTGACGATGAAACACAGAAATTGCATCCGAATTTAATACAAAAGGCACAATGCCGACTTAAGTACAAGAGGACTGACACTCTAAGTTTCTCTGATATGAACCTCTCCTGTGATTCCGGTTTTAGATTCCGATGCTTCACTTCACGTTTACTGTATCCCTTGGACATTCTTATTGACGATGAAACACAGAAATTGCATCCGAATTTAATACAAAATGCACAATGCCGACTTAAGTACAAGAGGACTGACACTCTAACTTTCTATGATATGAATATCTCCTGTGAGTACAATTTTAGATTCCGATGCTTGACTTCAGGTCTACAGCATCCCTTGGACCTTCTTATTGACGATGAAACACAGAAATTGCATCCGAATTTAATACAAAAGGCACAATACCGACTTAAGTACAAGAGGACTGACATTTAACTTTCTATGATTTGAACCTCTCCTGTTAGTCCAGTTTTAGATTCCGATGCTTCACTTCAGGTTTAGTGTATCCCTTGGACCTTCTTATTGACGATGAAACACAGAAATTGCATCCGAATTTAATACAAAAGGCACAATTCCTACTTAAGTACAAGAGGACTGACACTCCAACTTTCTTTGATTTGAACCTCTCCTGTGATTCCAGTTTTAGATTCCGATGCTTCACTTCAGGTTTTCTGTATCCCTTGGACCTTTTTATTGACGATGAAACACAGAAATTGCATCCGAATTTAATACAAAAGGCACAATGCTGACTTATGTACAAGAGGACTGTCACTCTAACTTTCTATGATTTGAACCTCACCTGTGATTCCAGTTTCAGATTCCGATGCTTCACTTCAGGTTTACTGTATACCTTGGACCTTCTTATTGACGATGAAACACAGAAATTGCATCCGAATTTTATACAAAAGGCACAAAGCCGACTTAAGTACAAGAGGACTGACACTCTAACTTTCTATGATATGAACATGCCCTGTGAGTACAATTTTAGATTCCGATGCTTCACTCCAGGTTTACAGCATCCCTTGGACCTTCTTATTGACGATGAAACACAGAAATTGCATCCGAATTTAATACAACAGGCACAATGCCGACTTAAGTACAAGAGGACTGACACTATAACTTTCTATGATTTGAGCCACTCCTGTGAGTCCAGTTATAGATTCCGATGGTTCACTTCAGGTTTACTGTATCCCTTCGACCTTCTTATTGACGATGAAACACAGAATTTGCATCCGAATTTAATACGAAAGGCACAATGCCGACTTAAGTACAAGAGGACTGACACTTTAACTTTCTTTGATTTGAACCTCACCTATGAGTCCAGTTTTAGATTTCGATGCTTCACTTCAGGTTTACTGAATCCCTTGGACCTTCTTATTGACGATGAAACACAGAAATTGCATCCGAATTTAATACAAAATGCACAATGCCGACTTAAGTACAAGAGGACTGACACACTAACTTTCTACGATTTGAACCTCTCCTGTGAGTCCAGTTTTAGATTCCGATGCTTCACTTCTGGTTTACTGTATCCCTTGGATCTTCTTATTGACGATGAAACACAGAAATTGCATACGAGTTTAATACAAAAGGTACAATGCCGACTTAAGTACAAGAGGACTGACACTCTAACTTTCTATGATTTGAACCTCTCCTGCGAGTCCAGTTTTAGATTCCGATACTTCACTTCAGGTTTACTGTATCCCTTGGACCTTCTTATTGACGATGAAACACAGAAATTGCATCCGAATTTAATACAAAAGGCACAATGCCGACTTAAGTACAAGAGGACTAACACTCTAAGTTTCTCTGATATGAACCTCTCCTGTGATTCCGGTTTTAGATTCCGATGCTTCACTTCACGTTTACTGTATCCCTTGGACATTCTTATTGACGATGAAAGACAGAAATTGCATCCGAATTTAATACAAAATGCACAATGCCGACTTAAGTACAAGAGGACTGACACTCTAACTTTCTATGATATGAATATCTCCTGTGAGTACAATTTTAGATTCCGATGCTTGACTTCAGGTCTACAGCATCCCTTGGACCTTCTTATTGACGATGAAACACAGAAATTGCATCCGAATTTAATACAACAGGCACAATGCCGACTTAAGTACAAGAGGACTGACACTATAAATTTCTATGATTTGAGCCACTCCTGTGAGTCCAGTTTTCGATTCCGATGCTTCACTTCAGGTTTACTGTATCCCTTGGACCTTCTTATTGACGATGAAACACAGAAATTTCATCCGAATTTAATACAAAAGTCACAGTGCCGACTTAAGTACAAGAGGACTGACACGTTAACTTTCTATGATTTGAACCGCACCTGTGAGTCCAGTTTTAGATTTCGATGCTTCACTTCAGGTTTACTGAATCCCTTGGACCTTCTTATTGACGATGAAACACAGAAATTGCATCCGAATTTAATACAAAAGGAACAATGCCGACTTAAGTACAAGAGGACTGACGCTCTAACTTTCTATGTATGAACATCCCCTGTGAGTACAATTTTAGATTCTGATGCTTCACTTCAGGTTTACAGCATCCCTTGGACCTTCTTATTGACGATGAAACACAGAAATTGCATCCGAATTTAATACAACAGGCACAATGCCGACTTAAGTACAAGAGGACTGACACTATAACTTTCTATGATTTGAGCCATTCCTGTGAGTCCAGTAATAGATTCCGATGCTTCACTTCAGGTTTACTGTATCCCTTCGACCTTCTTATTGACGATGAAACACAGAATTTGCATCCGAATGTAATACAAAAGGCACAATGCCGACTTAAGTACAAAAGGACTGACACTTTAACTTTCTATTATTTGAACCTCACCTATGAGTCCAGTTTTAGATTTCGATGCTTCACTTCAGGTTTACTGAATCCCTTGGACCTTCTTATTGCGATGAAACACAGAAATTGCATCCGAATTTTATACAAAATGCACAATGCCGACTTAAGTACAAGAGGACTGACACACTAACTTTCTACGATTTGAACCTCTCCTATGAGTCCAGTTTTAGATTCCGATACTTCACTTCTGGTTTACTGTATCCCTTGGACCTTCTTATTGACGATGAAACACAGAAATTGCATACGAATTTAATACAAAAGGCACAATGCCGACTTAAGTACAAGAGGACTGACACTCTAAGTTTCTCTGATATGAACCTCTCCTGTGATTCCGGTTTAGATTCCGATGCTTCACTTCAGGTTTACTGTATCCCTTGGACATTCTTATTGACGATGAAACACAGAAATTGCATCCGAATTTAATACAAAATGCACAATGCAGACTTAAGTACAAGAGGACTGACGCTCTAACTTTCTATGATATGAATATCTCCTGTGAGTACAATTTTAGATTCCGATGCTTGACTTCAGGTCTACAGCATCCCTTGGACCTTCTTATTGACGATGAAACACAGAAATTGCATCCGAATTTAATACAACAGGCACAATGCCGACTTAAGTACAAGAGGACTGACACTATAAATTTCTATGATTTGAGCCACTCCTGTGAGTCCAGTTTTCGATTCCGATGCTTCACTTCAGGTTTACTGTATCCCTTGGACCTTCTTATTGACGATGAAACACAGAAATTTCATCCGAATTTAATACAAAAGTCACAGTGCCGACTTAAGTACAAGAGGACTGACACGTTAACTTTCTATGATTTGAACCTCACCTGTGAGTCCAGTTTTAGATTTCGATGCTTCACTTCAGGTTTACAGCATTCCTTGGACCTTCTTATTGACGATGAAACACAGAAATTGCATCCGAATTTAATACAACAGGCACAATGCCGACTTGAGTACAAGAGGACTGACACTATAACTTTCTATGATTTGAGCCACTCCTGTGAGTCCAGTTATAGATTCCGATGCTTCACTTCAGGTTTACTGTATCCCTTCGACCTTCTTATTGACGATGAAACACAGAATTTGCATCCGAATTTAATACAAAAGGCACAGTGCCGACTTAAGTACAAAAGGACTGACACTTTAACTTTCTATTATTTGAACCTCACCTATGAGTCCAGTTTTAGATTTCGATGCTTCACTTCAGGTTTACTGAATCCCTTGGACCTTCTTATTGCGATGAAACACAGAAATTGCATCCGAATTTAATACAAAATGCACAATGCCGACTTAAGTACAAGAGGACTGACACACTAACTTTCTACGATTTGAACCTTTCCTATGAGTCCAGTTTTAGATTCCGATACTTCACTTCTGGTTTACTGTATCCCTTGGATCTTCTTATTGACGATGAAACACAGAAATTGCATACGAATTTAATACAAAAGACACAATGCCGACTTAAGTACAAGAGGACTGACACTCTAAGTTTCTCTGATTTGAACCTCTCCTGTGATTCCAGTTTTAGATTCCGATGCTTCACTTCAGCTTTACTGTATCCCTTGGACCTTCTTATTGACGATGAAACACAGAAATTGCATCCGAATTCAATACAAAAGGCACAAATCCGACTTAAGTACAAGAGGACTGACACTCTATCTTTCAATGATATGAACATCTCCTGTGAGTACAATTTTAGATTCAGATGCTTCACTTTAGGTTTACAGCATTCCTTGGTCCTTATAATTGACGATGATACACAGAAATTGCATCCGAATTTAATACAACAGGCACAATTCCGACTTAAGTACAAGAGGACTGACACTATAACTTTCTATGATTTGAACCACTCCTGTGAGTCCAGTTTAAGTTTCCGATGCTTCACTTCAGGTTCACTGTATCCCTTGGACCTTCTTATTGACGATGAAACACAGAAATTGCATCCGAATTTAATACAAAAGGCACAATACCGACTAAAGTACAAGAGGACTGACATTCTAACTTTCTATGATTTGAACCTCTCAGGTTAGTCCAGTTTTAGATTCCGATGCTTCACTTCAGGTTTACTGTATCCCTTGGACCTTCTTATTGACGATGAAACACAGAAATTGCATCCGAATTTAATACAAAAGGCACAATTCCGACTTAAGTACAAGAGGACTGACACTCCCAAATTTCCTTTGATTTGAACCTCGCCTGTGATTCCAGTTTTAGATTCCGATGCTTCACTTCAGGTTTTCTGTATCCCTTGGACCTTCTTATTGACGATGAAACACAGAAATTGCATCCGAATTTAATACAAAATGCACAATGCCGACGTAAGTACAAGAGGACTGACACTCTAACTTTCTATGATATGAATATCTCCTGTGAGTACAATTTTAGATTCCGATGCTTGACTTCAGGTCTACAGCATCCCTTGGACCTTCTTATTGACGATGAAACACTGAAATTGCATCCGAATTTAATACAACAGGCACAATGCCGACTTAAGTACAAGAGGACTGACACTATAAATTTCTATGATTTGAGCCACTCCTGTGAGTCCAGTTTTCGATTCCGATGCTTCACTTCAGGTTTACTGTATCCCTTGGACCTTCTTATTGACGATGAAACACAGAAATTTCATCCGAATTTAATACAAAAGTCACAGTGCCGACTTAAGTACAAGAGGACTGACACATTAACTTTCTATGATTTGAACCTCACCTGTGAGTCCAGTTTTAGATTTCGATGGTTCACTTCAGGTTTACCGTATCCCTTGGACCTTCTTATTGACGATGAAACACAGAAATTGCATCCGAATTTAATACAAAAGGCACAATGCCGACATAAGTACAAGAGGACTGACACTCTAACTTTCTATGATTTGAACCTCTCCTGTGAGTCCAGTTTTAGATGCTGAGGCTTCACTTCAGGTTTACTGTATCCCTCGGACCTTCTTATTGACGATGAAACACAGAAATTGCATCCGAATTTAATACAAAAGGTACAATGCCGACATAAGTACAAGAGGACTGACACTCTAACTTTCTATGATTTGAACCTCTCCTGCGAGTCCAGTTTTAGATTCCGATGCTTCACTTCAGGTTTACTGTATCCCTTGGACCTTCTTATTGACGATGAAACACAGAAATTGCATCCGAATTTAATACAAAAGGCACAATGCCGACTTAAGTACAAGAGGACTGACACTCTAAGTTTCTCTGATATGAACCTCTCCTGTGATTCCGGTTTTAGATTCCGATGCTTCACTTCACGTTTACTGTATCCCTTGGACATTCTTATTGACGATGAAACACAGAAATTGCATCCGAATTTAATACAAAATGCACAATGCCGACTTAAGTACAAGAGGACTGACACTCTAACTTTCTATGATATGAATATCTCCTGTGAGTACAATTTTAGATTCCGATGCTTGACTTCAGGTCTACAGCATCCTTGGACCTTCTTATTGACGATGAAACACAGAAATTGCATCCGAATTTAATACAACAGGCACAATGCCGACTTAAGTACAAGAGGACTGACACTATAAATTTCTATGATTTGAGCCACTCCTGTGAGTCCAGTTTTCGATTCCGATGCTTCACTTCAGGTTTACTGTATCCCTTGGACCTTCTTATTGACGATGAAACACAGAAATTTCATCCGAATTTAATACAAAAGTCACAGTGCCGACTTAAGTACAAGAGGACTGACACGTTAACTTTCTATGATTTGAACCTCACCTGTGAGTCCAGTTTTAGATTTCGATGCTTCACTTCAGGTTTACTGAATCCCTTGGACCTTCTTATTGACGATGAAACACAGAAATTGCATCCGAATTTAATACAAAAGGAACAATGCCGACTTAAGTACAAGAGGACTGACACTCTAACTTTCTATGTATGAACATCCCCTGTGAGTACAATTTTAGATTCTGATGCTTCACTTCATGTTTACAGCATCCCTTGGACCTTCCTATTGACGATGAAACACAGAAATTGCATCCGAATTTAATACAACAGGCACAATGCCGACTTAAGTACAAGAGGACTGACACTATAACTTTCTATGATTTGAGCCACTCCTGTGAGTCCAGTTATAGATTCCGATGCTTCACTTCAGGTTTACTGTATCCCTTCGACCTTCTTATTGACGATGAAACACAGAATTTGCATCCGAATTTAATACAAAAGGCACAATGCCGACTTAAGTACAAAAGGACTGACACTTTAACTTTCTATTATTTGAACCCTCACCTATGAGTCCAGTTTTAGATTTCGATGCTTCACTTCAGGTTTACTGAATCCCTTGGACCTTCTTATTGCGATGAAACACAGAAATTGCATCCGAATTTAATACAAAATGCACAATGCCGACTTAAGTACAAGAGGACTGACACACTAACTTTCTACGATTTGAACCTCTCCTATGAGTCCAGTTTTAGATTCCGATACTTCACTTCTGGTTTACTGTATCCCTTGGATCTTCTTATTGACGATGAAACACAGAAATTGCATACGAATTTAATACAAAAGGCACAATGCCCGACTTAAGTACAAGAGGACTGACACTCTAAGTTTCTCTGATTTGAACCTCTCCTGTGATTCCAGTTTTAGATTCCGATGCTTCACTTCAGCTTTACTGTATCCCTTGGACCTTCTTATTGACGATGAAACACAGAAATTGCATCCGAATTCAATAGAAAAGGCACAATGCCGACTTAAGTACAAGAGGACTGACACTCTATCTTTCAATGATATGAACATCTCCTGTGAGTACAATTTTAGATTCAGATGCTTCACTTTAGGTTTACAGCATTCCTTGGTCCTTATAATTGACGATGATACACAGAAATTGCATCCGAATTTAATACAACAGGCACAATTCCGACTTAAGTACAAGAGGACTGACACTATAACTTTCAATGATTTGAGCCACTCCTGTGAGTCCAGTTATAGATTCCGATGCTTCACTTCAGGTTTACTGTATCCCTTGGACCTTCTTATTGACGATGAAACACAGAAATTGCATCCGAATTTAATACAAAAGGCACAATGCCGACTTAAGTACAAGAGGACTGACACTCTAACTTTCTATGATTTGAAACTCTCCTGCGAGTCCAGTTTTAGATTCCGATGCTTCACTTCAGGTTTACTGTATCCCTTGGACCTTCTTATTGACGATGAAACACAGAAATTGCATCCGAATTTAATACAAAAGGCACAATGCCGACTTAAGTACAAGAGGACTGACACTCTAAGATTCTCTGATATGAACCTCCTCCTGTGATTCCGGTTTTAGATTCCGATGCTTCACTTCACGTTTACTGTATCCCTTGGACATTCTTATTGACGATGAAACACAGAAATTGCATCCGAATTTAATACAAAATGCACAATGCCGACTTAAGTACAAGAGGACTGACACTCTAACTTTCTATGATATGAATATCTCCTGTGAGTACAATTTTAGATTCCGATGCTTGGCTTCAGGTCTACAGCATCCCTTGGACCTTCTTATTGACGATGCAACACAGAAATTGCATCCGAATTTAATACAACAGGCACAATGCCGACTTAAGTACAAGAGGACAGACACTATAAATTTCTATGATTTGAGCCACTCCTGTGAGTCCAGTTTCCGATTCCGATGCTTCACTTCAGGTTTACTGTATCCCTTGGACCTTCTTATTGACGATGAAACACAGAAATTTCATCCGAATTTAATACAAAAGTCACAGTGCCGACTTAAGTACAAGAGGACTGACACGTTAACTTTCTATGATTTGAACCTCACCTGTGGGTCCAGTTTTAGATTTCGATGCTTCACTTCAGGTTTACAGCATTCCTTGGACCTTCTTATTGATGATGAAACACAGAAATTGCATCCGAATTTAATACAACAGGCACAATGCCGACTTAAGTACAAGAGGACTGACACTATAACTTTCAATGATTTGATCCTCTCCTGTGATTCCAGTTTTAGATTCCGATGCTTCACTTCTGCTTTACTGTATCCCTTGGACCTTCTTATTGACGATGAAACCCAGAAATTGCATCCGAATTCAATACAAAAGGCACAATGCCGACTTAAGTACAAGAGGACTGACACTCTATCTTTCAATGATATGAACATCTCCTGTGAGTACAATTTTAGATTCAGATGCTTCACTTTAGGTTTACAGCATTCCTTGGTCCTTATAATTGACGATGATACACAGAAATTGCATCCGAATTTAATACAACAGGCACAATTCCGACTTAAGTACAAGAGGACTGACACTATAACTTTCTATGATTTGAGCCACTCCTGTGAGTCCAGTTATAGATTCCGATGCTTCACTTCAGGTCTACTGTATCCCTTGGACCTTCTTATTGACGATGAAACACAGAAATTGCATCCGAATTTAATACAAAAGGCACAATGCCGACTTAAGTACAAGAGGTCTGACCCTTTAACTTTCTATGATTTGAACCTCACCTGTGAGTCCTGTTTTAGGTTTCGATGCTTCACATCAGGTTTTCTGAATCCCTTGGACCTTCTTATTGACGATGAAACACAAAAAATTGCATACGAATTTAATACAAAATGCACAATGCCGACTTAAGTACAAGAGGACTGACACACTAACTTTCTACGATTTGAACCTCTCCTGTGAGTCCAGTTTTAGATTCCGATGCTTCACTTCAGGTTTACTGTATCCTTTGGATCTTCTTATTGACGATGAAACACAGAAATTGCATACGAATTTAATACAAAAGGCACAATGCCGACGTAAGTACAAGAGGACTGACACTCTAACTTTCTATGATTTGAACATCTCCTGTGAGTCCAGATATAGATTCCGATGCTTCACTTCAGGTTTACTGTATCCCTTGGACCTTCTTATTGACGATGAAACACAGAAATTGCATCCGAATTTAATACAAAAGGCACAATGCCGACATAAGTACAAGAGGACTGACACTCTAACTTTCTATGATTTGAACCTCTCCTGTGAGTCCAGTTTTAGATGCTGAGGCTTCACTTCAGGTTTACTGTATCCCTCGGTCCTTCTTATTGACGATGAAACACAGAAATTCCATCCGAATTTAATACAAAAGCACAATGCCGACTTAAGTACAAGAGGACTGACACTCTAACTTTCTATGATTTGAACCACTCCTGTGAGTCCAGTTTAAGTTTCTGATGCTTCACTTCAGGATTACTGTATCCCTTGGACCTTCTTATTGACGATGAAACACAGAAATTGCATCCGAATTTAATACAAAAGGCACAATACCGACTAAAGTACAAGAGGACTGACATTCTAACTTTCTATGATTTGAACCTCTCCTGTTAGTCCAGTTTTAGATTCCGATGCTTCACTTCAGGTTTACTGTATCCCTTGGACCTTCTTATTGACGATGAAACACAGAAATTGCATCCGAATTTAATACAAAAGGCACAATTCCGACTTAAGTACAAGAGGACTGACACTCCAAATTTCTTTGATTTGACCCTCGCCTGTGATTCCAGTTTTAGATTCCGATGCTTCACTTCAGGTTTTCTGTATCCCTTCGACCTTCTTATTGACGATGAAACACAGAATTTGCATCCGAATTTAATACAACAGGCACAATGCTGACTTAAGTACAAGAGGACTGACACTCTAACTATCTATGATTTGAACCTCACCTGTGAGTCCAGTTTAAGATTCCGATGCTTCACTTCAGGTTTACTGTATACCTTGGACCTTCTTATTGACGATGAAACACAGAAATTGCATCCGAATTTAATACAAAAGGCACAATGCCGACTTAAGTACAAGAGGACTGACCCTTTAACTTTCTATGATTTGAACCTCACCTGTGAGTCCAGTTTTAGGTTTCGATGCTTCACATCAGGTTTTCTGAATCCCTTGGACCTTCTTATTGACGATGAAACACAAAAAATTGCATACGAATTTAATACAAAATGCACAATGCCGACTTAAGTACAAGAGGACTGACACACTAACTTTCTACGATTTGAACCTCTCCTGTGAGTCCAGTTTTAGAATCCGATGCTTCACTTCAGGTTTACTGTATCCCTTGGATCTTCTTATTGACGATGAAACACAGAAATTGCATACGAATTTAATACAAAAGGCACAATGCCGACGTAAGTACAAGAGGACTGACACTCTAACTTTCTATGATTTGAACATCTCCTGTGAGTCCAGATATAGATTCCGATGCTTCACTTCAGGTTTACTGTATCCCTTGGACCTTCTTATTGACGATGAAACACAGAAATTGCATCCGAATTTAATACAAAAGGCACAATGCCGACATAAGTACAAGAGGACTGACACTCTAACTTTCTATGATTTGAACCTCTCCTGTGAGTCCAGTTTTAGATGCTGAGGCTTCACTTCAGGTTTACTGTATCCCTCGGTCCTTCTTATTGACGATGAAACACAGAAATTGCATCCGAATTTAATACAAAAGGCACAATGCCGACATAAGTACAAGAGGACTGACACTCTAACTTTCTATGATTTGAACCTCTCCTGTGAGTCCAGTTTTCGATTCAGATGCTTCACTTCAGGTTTACTGTATCCCTGGGACCTTCTTATTGACGATGAAACACAGAAATTCCATCCGAATTTAATACAAAAGCACAATGCCGACTTAAGTACAAGAGGACTGACACTCTAACTTTCTATGATTTGAACCACTCCTGTGAGTCCAGTTTAAGTTTCCGATGCTTCACTTCAGGATTACTGTATCCCTTGGACCTTCTTATTGACGATGAAACACAGAAATTGCATCCGAATTTAATACAAAAGGCACAATACCGACTAAAGTACAAGAGGACTGACATTCTAACTTTCTATGATTTGAACCTCTCCTGTTAGTCCAGTTTTAGATTCCGATGCTTCACTTCAGGTTTACTATATCCCTTGGACCTTCTTATTGACGATGAAACACAGAAATTGCATCCGAATTTAATACAAAAGGCACAATTCCGACTTAAGTACAAGAGGACTGACACTCCAAATTTCTTTGATTTGACCCTCGCCTGTGATTCCAGTTTTAGATTCCGATGCTTCACTTCAGGTTTTCTGTATCCCTTGGACCTTCTTATTGACGATGAAACACAGAATTTGCATCCGAATTTAATACAACAGGCACAATGCTGACTTAAGTACAAGAGGACTGACACTCTAACTTTCTATGATTTGAACCTCACCTGTGAGTCCAGTTTAAGATTCCGATGCTTCACTTCAGGTTTACTGTATACCTTGGACCTTCTTATTGACGATGAAACACAGAAATTGCATCCGAATTTAATACAAAAGGCACAATGCCGACTTAAGTACAAGAGGACTGACACTCTAACTTTCTATGATATGAACATCCCCTGTGAGTACAATTTTAGATTCCGATGCTTCACTTCAGGTTTACAGCATCCCTTGGACCTTCTTATTGACGATGAAACACAGAAATTGCATCCGAATTTAATACAACAGGCACAATGCCGACTTAAGTAAAAGAGGACTGACACACTAACTTTCTACGATTTGAACCTCTCCTGTGAGTCCAGTTTTAGATTCCGATGCTTCACTTCAGGTTTACTGTATCCCTTGGATCTTCTTATTGACGATGAAACAGAGAAATTGCGTACGAATTTAATACAAAAGGCACAATGCCGACTTAAGTACAAGAGGACTGACACTCTAACTTTCTATGATTTGAACATCTCCTGTGAGTCCAGATTTAGATTCCGATGCTTCACTTCAGGTTTACTGTATCCCTTGGACCTTCTTATTGACGATGAAACACAGAAATTGCATCCGAATTTAATAAAAAAGGCACAATGCCGACATAAGTACAAGAGGACTGACACTCTAACTTTCTATGATTTGAACCTCTCCTGTGAGTCCAGTTTTAGATGCCGAGGCTTCACTTCAGGTTTACTGTATCCCTCGGACCTTCTTATTGACGATGAAACACAGAAATTGCATCCGAATTTAATACAAAAGACACAATGCCGACATAAGTACAAGAGGACTGACACTCTAACTTTCTATGATTTGAAGCTCTCCTGTGAGTCCAGTTTTCAATTCCGATGCTTCACTTCAGGTTTACTGTATCCCTTGGACCTTCTTATTGACGATGAAGCACAGAAATTGCATCCGAATTTAATACAAAAGCACAATGCCGACTTAAGTACAAGAGGACTGACACTCTAACTTTCTAGGATTTGAACCACTCCTGTGAGTCCAGTTTAAGATTCCGATGCTTCACTTCAGGTTTACTGTATCCCTTGGACCTTCTTATTGACGATGAAACACAGAAATTGCATCGGAATTTAATACAAAAGGCACAATACCGACTAATGTACAAGAGGACTGACATTCTAACTTTCTATGATTTGAACCTCTCCTGTTAGTCCAGTTTTAGATTCCGATGCTTCACTTGAGGTTTACTGTATCCCTTGGACCTTCTTATTGACGATGAAACACAGAAATTGCATCCGAATTTAATACAAAAGGCACAATTCCGACTTAAGTACAAGAGGACTGACACTCCAACTTTCTTTGATTTGAACCTCGCCTGTGATTCCAGTTTTAGATTCCGATGCTTCACTTCCGGTTTTCTGTATCCCTTGGACCTTCTTTTTGACGATGAAACACAGAAATTGCATCCGAATTTAATACAAAAGGCACAATGCTGACTTAAGTACAAGAGGACTGACACTCTAACTTTCTATGATTTGAACCTCACCTGTGAGTCCAGTTTAAGATTCCGATGCTTCACGTCAGGTTTACTGTATACCTTGGACCTTCTTATTGACGATGAAACACAGAAATTGCATCCGAATTTAATACAAAAGGCACAATGCCGACTTAAGTACAAGAGGACTGACACTCTAACTTTCTATGATATGAACATCCCCTGTGAGTACAATTTTAGATTCCGATGCTTCACTTCAGGTTTACAGCATCCCTTGGACCTTCTTATTGACGATGAAACACAGAAATTGCATCCGAATTTAATACAACAGGCACAATGACGGCTTAAGTACAAGAGGACTGACACTGTAACTTTCTATGTATGAACATCCCCTGTGAGTACAATTTTAGATTCTGATGCATCACTGCAGGTTTACAGCATCCCTTGGACCTTCTTATTGACGATGAAACACAGAAATTGCATCCGAATATAATACAACAGGCACAATGCCGACTTAAGTACAAGAGGACTGACACACTAACTTTCTACGATTTGAACCTCTCCTATGAGTCCAGTTTTAGATTCCGATGCTTCACTTCTGGTTTACTGTATCCCTTGGATCCTCTTATTGACGATGAAACACAGAAATTGCATATGAATTTAATACAAAAGGCACAATGCCAACTTAAGTACAAGAGGACTGACACTCTAACTTTCTATGATTTGAACCTCTCCTGGGAGTCCAGTTTTAGATTCCGATGCTTCACTTCAGGTTTACTGTATCTCTTGGACCTTCTTATTGACGATGAAACACAGAAATTGCATCCGTATTTAATACAAAAGGCACAATGCCGACTTAAGTACAAGAGGACTGACACTCTAAGTTTCTCTGATTTGAACCTCTCCTGTGATTCCAGTTTTAGATTCCGATGCTTAACTTCAGCTTTACTGTATTCCTTGGACCTTCTTATTGACGATGAAACACAGAAATTGCATCCGAATTTAATACAACAGGCACAATGCCGACTTAAGTACAAGGGGACTGACACTATAACTTTCTATGATTTGAGCCAATCCTGTGAGTCCAGTTATAGATTCCGATGCTTCACTTCAGGTTTACTGTATCCCTTCGACCTTCTTATTGACGATGAAACACAGAAATTGAATCCGAATTTAATACAAAAGGCACAATTCCGACCTAAGTACAAGAGGACTGACACACCAACTTTCTTTGATTTGAACCTCGCCTGTGATTCCAGTTTTAGATTCCGATGCTTCACTTCAGGTTTTCTGTATCCCTTGGACCTTCGTATTGACGATGAAACACAGAAATTGCATCCGAATTTAATACAAAATGCACAATGCCGACTTAAGTACAAGAGGACTGACACACTAACTTTCTACGATTTGAACCTCTCCTGTGAGTCCAGTTTTAGATTCCGATGCTTCACTTCAGGTTTACAGTATCCCTCGGACCTTCTTATTGACGATGAAACACAGAAATTGCATCCGAATTTAATACAAAAGGCACAATGCCGACATAAGTACAAGAGGACTGACACTCTAACTTTCTATGATTTAAACCTCTCCTGTGAGTCCAGTTTTCGATTCCGATGCTTCACTTCAGGTTTACTGTATCCCTTGGACCTTCGTATTGACGATGAAACACCGAAATTGCATCCGAATTTAATACAAAAGCACAATGCCGACTTAAGTACAAGAGGACTGACACTCATACTTTCTATGATTTGAACCACTCCTGTGAGTCCAGTTTAAGATTCCGATGCTTCACTTCAGGTTTACTGTATCCCTTGGACCTTCTTATTGACGATGAAACACCGAAATTGCATCCGAATTTAATACAAAAGGCACAATGCTGACTTATGTACGAGAGGATTGACACTCTAACTTTCTATGATTTGAACCTCAACTGTGATTCCAGTTTCAGATTCCGATGCTTCACTTCAGGTTTACTGTATACCTTGGACCTTCTTATTGACGATGAAACACAGAAATTGCATCCGAATTTAATACAAAAGGCACAATGCCGACTTAAGTACAAGAGGACTGACACTCTAACTTTCTATGATATGAACATGCCCTGTGAGTACAATTTTAGATTCCGATGCTTCACTTCAGGTTTACAGCATCCCTTGGACCTTCTTATTGACGATGAAACACAGAAATTGCATCCGAATTTAATACAACAGGCACAATGCCGACTTAAGTACAAGAGGACTGACACTATAACTTTCTATGATTTGAGCCACTCCTGTGAGCCCAGTTATAGATTCCGATGGTTCACTTCAGGTTTACTGTATCCCTTTGACCTTCTTATTGACGATGAAACACAGAATTTGCATCCATATTTAATACGAAAGGCACAATGCCGACTGAAGTACAAGAGGACTGACACTTTAACTTTCTATGATTTGAACCTCACCTGTGAGTCTAGTTTTAGATTTCGATGCTTCACTTCAGGTTTACTGAATCCCTTGGACCTTCTTATTGACGATGAAACACAGAAAATGCATCCGAATTTAATACAAAAGGAACAATGCCGACTTAAGTACAAGAGGACTGACACTCTAACTTTCTATGTATGAACATCCCCTGTGAGTACAATTTTAGATTCTGATGCTTCACTTCAGGTTTACAGCTTCCCTTGGACCTTCTTATTGACGATGAAACACAGAAATTGCATCCGAATTTAATACAACAGGCACAATGCCGACTTAAGTACAAGAGGACTGACACTATAACTTTCTATGATTTGAGCCACTCCTGTGAGTCCAGTTATAGATTCCGATGCTTCACTTCAGGTTTACTGTATCCCTTCGACCTTCTTATTGACGATGAAACACAGAATTTGCATCCGAATTCAATACAAAAGACACAATGCCGACTTAAGTACAAGAGGACTGACACTTTAACTTTCCATGATTTGAACCTCACCTGTGAGTCCAGTTTTAGATTTCGATGCTTCACTTCAGGTTTACTGAATCCCTTGGACCTTCTTATTGACGATGAAACACCGAAATTGCATCCGAATTTAATACAAAAGGCACAATGCTGACTTATGTACAAGAGGACTGACACTCTAAATTTCCATGATTTGAACCTCACCTGTGATTCCAGTTTCAGATTCCGATGCTTCACTTCAGGTTTACTGTATACCTTGGACCTTCTTATTGACGATGAAACACAGAAATTGCATCCGAATTTAATACAAAAGGCACAATGCCGACTTAAGTACAAGAGGACTGACACTTTAACTTTCCATGATTTGAACCTCACCTGTGAGTCCAGTTTTAGATTTCGATGCTTCACTTCAGGTTTACTGAATCCCTTGGACCTTCTTATTGACGATGAAAGACAGAAATTGCATCCGAAATTAATACAAAATGCACAATGCCGACTTATGTACAAGAGGACTGACACACTAACTTTCTACGATTTGAACCTCTCCTATGTGTGCAGTTTTAGATTCCGATGCTTCACTTCTGGTTTACTGTATCCCTTGGATCTTCTTATTGACGATGAAACACAGAAATTGCATTCGAATTTAATACAAAAGGCCCAATGCCAACTTAAGTACAAGAGGACTGACACTCTAACTTTCTATGAATTGAACCTCTCCTGTGAGTCCAGTTTTAGATTCCGATGCTTCACTTCAGGTTTACTGTATCCCTTGGACCTTCTTATTGACGATGAAACACAGAAATTGCATATGTATTTAATACAAAAGGCACAATGCCGACTTAAGTACAAAAGGACTGACACTCTAAGTTTCTCTGATTTGAACCTCTCCTGTGTTTCCAGTTTTAGATTCCGATGCTTCACTTCAGCTTTACTGTATCCCTTGGACCTTCTTATTGACGATGAAAAACAGAAATTGCATCCGAATTCAATACAAAAGGCACAATGCCGTCTTAAGTACAAGAGGACTGACACTGTATCTTTCTATGATATGAACATCTCCTGTGAGTACAATTTAAGATTCAGATGCTTCACTTCAGGTTTACTGCATCCCTTGGACCTTATAATTGACGATGATACACAGAAATTGCATCCGAATTTAATACAACAGGCACAATGCCGACTTAAGTACAAGAGGACTGACACTATAACTTTCTATGATTTGAGCCACTCCTGTGAGTCCAGTTATAGATTCCGATGCTTCACTTCAGGTTTACTGTATCCCTTCGACCTTCTTATTGACGATGAAACACAGAAATTGCATCCGAATTTAATACAAAAGGCACAATGCCGACTTAAGTACAAGAGGACTGACACTTTAACTTTCTATGATTTGAACCTTACCTGTGAGTCAAGTTTTAGATTTCGAAGCTTCACTTCAGGTTTTCTGAATCCCTTGGGCCTTCTTATTGACGATGAAACACAAAAAATTGCATCCGAATTTAATACAAAATGCACAATGCCGACTTAAGTACAAGAGGACTGACACACTAACTTTCTACGATTTGAACCTCTCCTGTGAGTCCAGTTTTAGCTTCCGATGCTTCACTTCAGGTTTACTGTATCTCTTGGATCTTCTTATTGACGATGAAACACAGAATTTGCATACGAATTTAATACAAAAGGCACAATGCCGATTTAAGTACAAGAGAACTGACACTCTAACTTTCTATGATTTGAACATCTCCTGTGAGTCCAGATTTAGATTCCGATGCTTCACTTCAGGTTTACTGTATCCCTTGGACCTTCTTATTGACGATGAAACACAGAAATTGCATCCGAATTTAATACAAAAGGCACAATGCAGACTTAAGTACAAGAGGACTGACAATCTAACTTTCTATGATTTGAACCTCTCCTGTGAGTCCAGTTTTAGATGCCGAGGCTTCACTTCAGGTTTACTGTATCCCTCGGACCTTCTTATTGTCGATGAAACACAGAAATTGCATCCGAATTTAATACAAAAGGCACAATGCCGACATAAGTACAAGAGGACTGACACTCTAACTTTCTATGATTTGAACCTCTCCTGTGAGTCCAGTTTTCGATTCCGATGCTTCACTTCAGGTTTACTGTATCCCTTGGACCTTCTTATTGACGATGAAACCCAGAAATTGCATCCGAATTTAATACAAAAGCACAATGCCGACTTAAGTACAAGAGGACTGACACTCTAACTTTCTATGATTTGAACCACTCCTGTGAGTCCAGTTTAAGATTCCGATGCTTCACTTCAGGTTTACTGTATCCCTTTGACCTTCTTATTGACGATGAAACACAGAAATTGCATCCGAATTTAATACAAAAGGCACAATACCGACTAAAGTACAAGAGGACTGACATTCTAACTTTCTATGATTTGAACCTCTCTTGTTAGTCCAGTTTTAGATTCCGATGCTTCACTTCAGGTTTACTGTATCCCTCGGACCTTCTTATTGACGATGAAACACAGAAATTGCATCCGAATTTAATACAAAATGCACAATGCCGACATAAGTACAAGAGGAGTGACACACTAACTTTCTACGATTTGAACCTCTCCTGTGAGTCCAGTTTTAGATTCCGATGCTTCACTTCAGGTTTACTGTATACCTTGGACCTTCTTATTGACGATGAAACACAGAAATTGCATCCGAATTTAATACAAAAGGCACAATGCCGACTTAAGTACAAGAGGAGTGACACTCTAACTTTCTTTGATATGAACATCCCCTGTGAGTACGATTTTAGATTCCGATGCTTCACTCCAGGTTTACAGCTTCCCTTGGACCTTCTTATTGACGATGAAACACAGAAATTGCATCCGAATTTAATACAACAGGCACAATGCCGACTTAAGTACAAGAGGACTGACACTATAACTTTCTATGATTTGAGCCACTCCTGTGAGTCCAGTTATAGATTCCGATGCTTCACTTCAGGTTTACTGTATCCCTTCGACCTTCTTATTGACGATGAAACACAGAATTTGCATCCGAATTTAAAACGAAAGGCACAATGCCGACGTAAGTACAAGAGGACTGACACTTTTACTTTCTATGATTTGAACCTCACCTGTGAGTCCAGATTTAGATTTCGATGCTTCACTTCAGGTTTACTGAATCCCTTGGACCTTCTTATTGACGATGAAACACAGAAATTGCATCCGAATTTAATACAAAATGCACAATGCCGACTTAAGTACAAGAGGAGTGACACACTAACTTTCTACGATTTGAACCTCTCCTGTGAGTCCAGTTTTAGATTCCGATGCTTCACTTCAGGTTTACTGTATCCCTTGGATCTTCTTATTGACGATGAAACACAGAAATTGCATCCGAATTTAATACAAAAGGCACAATGCCGACTTAAGTACAAGAGGACTGACACTCTAACTTTCTATGATTTGTACCCCTCCTGTGAGTCCAGTTTTAGATTCCGATGCTTCACTTCAGGTTTACTGTATCCCTTGGACCTTCTTATTGACGATGAAACAAGAAATTGCATCCGAATTTAATACAAAAGGCACAATGCCGACTTAAGTACAAGAGGACTGACACTCTAACTTTCTATTATTTGAACCTCTCCTGTGAGTCCAGTTTTAGATGCCGAGGCTTCACTTCAGGTTTACTGTATCCCTCGGACCTTCTTATTGACGATGAAACACAGAAATTGCATCCGAATTTAATACAAAAGGCACAATGCCGACATAAGTACAAGAGGACTGACAATCTAACTTTCTATGATTTGAACCTCTCCTGTGAGTCCAGTTTTCGATTCCGATGCTTCACTTCAGGATTACTGTATCCCTTGGACCTTCGTATTGACGATGAAACACAGAAATTGCATCCGAATTTAATACAAAAGCACAATGCCGACTTAAGTACAAGAGGACTGACACTCTAACTTTCTATGATTTGAACCACTCCTGTGAGTCCAGTTTTAGATTTCGATGCTTCACTTCAGGTTTACTGAATCCCTTGGACCTTCTTATTGACGATGAAACACAGAAATTGCATCCGAATTTAATACAAAATGCACAAAGCCGACTTAAGTACAAGAGGACTGACACACTAACTTTCTACGATTTGAACCTCTCCTGTGAGTCCAGTTTTAGATTCCGATGCTTCACTTCTGGTTTACTGTATCTCTTGGATCTTCTTATTGACAATGAAACACAGAAATTGCATATAAATTTAATACAAAAAGCACAATGCCGACTTAAGTACAAGAGGACTGACACTCTAACTTTCAATGATTTGAACCTCTCCTGTGAGTCCAGTTTTAGATTCCGATGCTTCACTTCAGGTTTACTGTATCCCTTGGACCTTCTTATTGACGATGAAACACAGAAATTCCATCCGAATTTAATACAAAAGGCACAATGCCGACTTAAGTACAAGAGGACTGACACTCTAAGTCTCTCTGATTTAAACCTCTCCTGTGATTCCAGTTTTAGATTCCGATGCTTCACTTCAGGTTTACTGTATCCCTTGGACCTTCTTATTGACGATGAAACACAGAAATTGCATCCGAATTTAATACAAAAGGCACAATGCCGACTTAAGTACAAGAGGACTGACACTCTAACTTTCTATTATTTGAACCTTTCCTGTGAGTCCAGTTTTAGATGCCGAGGCTTCACTTCAGGTTTACTGTATCCCTCGGACCTTCTTATTGACGATGAAACACAAAAATTGCATCCGAATTTAATACAAAAAGCACAATGCCGACATAAGTACAAGAGGACTGACACTCTAACTTTCTATGATTTGAACCTCTCCTCTGAGTCCAGTTTTCGATTCCGATGCTTCACTTCAGGTTTACTGTATCCCTTGGACCTTCTTATTGACGATGAAACACAGAAATTGCATCCGAATTTAATACAAAAGCACAATGCCGACTTAAGTACAAGAGGACTGACACTCTAACTTTCTATGATTTGAAAGACTCCTGTGAGTCCAGTTTAAGGTTCCGATGCTTCACTTCAGGTTTACTGTATCCCTTGGACCTTCTTATTGACGATGAGACACAGAAATTGCATCCGAATTTAATACAAAAGGCACAATACCGACTTAAGTACAAGAGGACTGACACTCTAACTTTCTATTATTTGAACCTCTCCTGTGAGTCCAGTTTTAGATGCCGAGGCTTCACTTCAGGTTTACTGTATCCCTCGGACCTTCTTATTGACGATGAAACACAGAAATTGCATCCGAATTTAATACAAAAGGCACAATGCCGACATAAGTACAAGAGGACTGACACTCTAACTTTCTATGATTTGAACCTCTCCTGTGAGTCCAGTTTTCGAGTCCGATGCTTCACTTCTGGTTTACTGTATCTCTTGGATCTTCTTATTGACGATGAAACACAGAAATTGCATACGAATTTAATACAAAAAGCACAATGCCGACTTAAGTACAAGAGGACTGACACTCTAACTTTCTGTGATATGAATATCTCCTGTGAGTATAATTTTATATACCGATGCTTCACTTCAGGTTTACAGCATCCCTTGGACCTTCTTATTGACGATGAAACAAAGAAATTGCATCCGAATTTAATACAACAGGCACAATGCCGACATAAGTACAAGAGGACTGACACTATAACTTTCTATGATTTGAGCCACTAATGTGAGTCCAGTTATAGATTCCGATGCTTCACTTCACGTTTACTGAATCCCTTGGACCTTCTTATTGACGATGAAACACAGAAATTGCATCCGAATTTAATACAAAATGCACAATGCCGACTTAAGTACACGAGGACTGACACACTAAATTTCTATGATTTGAACCTCTCCTGTGAGTCCAGTTTTAGATTCCGATGCTTCACTTCAGGTTTACTGTATCCCTTGGACCTTCTTATTGACGATGAAACACAGAATTTGCATCCGAATTTAATACAAAATGCACAATGCCGACTTAAGTACAAGAGGACTGACACTCTAACTTTCTATTATTTGAACCTTTCCTGTGAGTCCAGTTTTAGATGCCGAGGCTTCACTTCAGGTTTACTGTATCCCTCGGACCTTCTTATTGACGATGAAACACAGAAATTGCATCCGAATTTAATACAAAAAGCACAATGCCGACATAAGTACAAGAGGACTGACACTCTAACTTTCCATGATTTGAACCTCTCCTCTGAGTCCAGTTTTCGATTCCGATGCTTCACTTCAGGTTTACTGTATCCCTTGGACCTTCTTATTGACGATGAAACACAGAAATTGCATCCGAATTTAATACAAAAGGCACAATGCCGACTTAAGTACAAGAGGACTGACATTCTAACTTTCTATGATTTGAACCTCTCCTGTAAGTCCAGTTTTAGATTCCGATGCTTCACTTCAGGTTTACTGTATCCCTTGGACCTTCTTATTGACGATGAAACACAGAAATTGCATCCGAATTTAATACAAAAGGCACAATTCCGACTTAAGTACAAGAGGACTGACACTCCAACTTTCTTTGATTTGAACCACTCCTGTGATTCCAGTTTTAGATTCCGATGCTTCACTTCAGGTTTTCTGTATCACTTGGACCTTCTTATTGACGATGAAACACAGAAATTGCATCCGAATTTAATACAAAAGGCACAATACCGACTTAAGTACAAGAGGACTGACATTGTAACTTTCTATGATTTGAACCTCACCTGTAAGTCCAGTTTTAGATTCCGATGCTTCACTTCAGGTTTACTGTATCCCTTGGACCTTCTTATTGACGATGAAACACAGAAATTGCATCCGAATTTAATACAAAAGGCACAATTCCGACTTAAGTACAAGAGGACTGACACTCCAACTTTCTTTGATTTGAACCACTCCTGTGATTCCAGTTTTAGATTCCGATGCTTCACTTCAGGTTTTCTGTATCCCTTGGATCTTCTTATTGACGATGAAACACAGAAATTGCATACGAATTTAATACAAAAGGCACAATGCCGACTTAAATACAGGAGGACTGACACTCTAACTTTCTATGATTTGAACCTCTCCTGTGAGTCCAGTTTTAGATTCCGATGCTTCACTTCAGGTTTACTGTATCCCTTGGACCTTCTTATTGACGATGTAACACAGAAATTGCATCCGAATTTAATACAAAAAGCACAATGCCGACTTAAGTACAAGAGGACTGACAATCTAACTTTCTATGATTTGAACCTCTCCTGTGAGTCCAGTTTTAGATTCCGATGCTTCACTTCAGGTTTACTGTATCCCTTGGACCTTCCTATTGACGATGAAACACAGAAACTCCATCCGAATTTAATACAAAAGGCACAATGCCGACTTAAGTACAAGAGGACTGACACTCTAAGTTTCTCTGATTTAAACCTCTCCTGTGAGTCCAGTTTTAGATTCCGATGCTTCACTTCAGGTTTACTGTATCCCTTGGACCTTCTTATTGACGATGAAACACAGAAATTCCATCCGAATTTAATACAAAAGGCACAATGCCGACTTAAGTACAAGAGGACTGACACTCTAAGTTTCTCTGATTTAAACCTCTCCTGTGATTCCAGTTTTAGATTCCGATGCTTCACTTCAGGTTTACTGTATCCCTTGGACCTTCTTATTGACGATGAAACACAGAAATTGCATCCGAATTTAATACAAAAGGCACAATGCCGACTTAAGTACAAGAGGACTGACACTCTAACTTTCTATTATTTGAACCTTTCCTGTGAGTCCAGTTTTAGATGCCGAGGCTTCACTTCAGGTTTACTGTATCTCCCGGACCTTCTTATTGACGATGAAACACAGAAATTGCATCCGAATTTAATACAAAAAGCACAATGCCGACATAAGCACAAGAGGACTGACACTCTAACTTTCTATGATTTGAACCTCTCCTCTGAGTCCAGTTTTCGATTCCGATGCTTCACTTCAGGTGTACTGTATCCCTTTGACCTTCTTATTGACGATGAAACACAGAAATTGCATCCGAATTTAATACAAAAGCACAATGCCGACTTAAGTACAAGAGGACTGACACTCTAACTTTCTATGATTTGAACCACTCCTGTGAGTCCAGTTTAAGGTTCCGATGCTTCACTTCAGGTTTACTGTATCCCTTGGACCTTCTTATTGACGATGAAACACAGAAATTGCATCCGAATTTAATACAAAAAGCACAATACCGTCTTAAGTACAAGAGGACTGACATTCTAACTTTCTATGATTTGAACCTCTCCTGTAAGTCCAGTTTTAGATTCCGATGCTTCACTTCAGGTTAACTGTATCCCTTGGACCTTCTTATTGACGATGAAACACAGAAACTCCATCCGAATTTAATACAAAAGGCACAATGCTGACATAAGTACAAGAGGACTGACACTCTAAGTTTCTCTGATTTAAACCTCTCCTGTGAGTCCAGTTTTAGATTCCGATGCTTCACTTCAGGTTTACTGTATCCCTTGGACCTTCTTATTGACGATGAAACACAGAAATTCCATCCGAATTTAATACAAAAGGCACAATGCCGACTTAAGTACAAGAGGACTGACACTCTAAGTTTCTCTGATTTAAACCTCTCCCGTGATTCCAGTTTTAGATTCCGATGCTTCACTTCAGGTTTACTGTATCCCTTGGACCTTCTTATTGACGATGAAACACAGATATTGCATCCGAATCTAATACAAAAGGCACAATGCCGACATAAGTACAAGAGGACTGACACTCTAACTTTCTATTATTTGAACCTTTCCTGTGAGTCCAGTTTTAGATGCCGAGGCTTCACTTCAGGTTTACTGTATCTCTCGGACCTTCTTATTGACGATGAAACACAGAAATTGCATCCGAATTTAATACAAAAAGCACAATGCCGACATAAGTACAAGAGGACTGACACTCTAACTTTCCATGATTTGAACCTCTCTTCTGAGTCCAGTTTTCGATTCCGATGCTTCACTTCAGGTTTACTGTATCCCTTGGACCTTCTTATTGACGATGAAACACAGAAATTGCATCCGAATTTAATACAAAAAGCACAATACCGACTTAAGTACAAGAGGACTGACATTCTAACTTTCTATGATTTGAACCTCTCCTGTAAGTCCAGTTTTAGATTCCGATGCTTCACTTCAGGTTTACTGTACCCTTGGACCTTCTTATTGACGATGAAACACAGAAATTGCATTAGAATTTAATACAAAAGGCAAAATTCCGACTTAAGTACAAGAGGACTGACACTCCAACTTTCTTTGATTTGAACCACTCCTGTGATTCCAGTTTTAGATTCCGATGCTTCACTTCAGGTTTTCTGTATCCCTTGGATCTTCTTATTGACGATGAAACACAGAAATTGCATACGAATTTAATACAAAAGGCACAATGCCGACTTAAATACAAGAGGACTGACACTCTAACTTTCTATGATTTGAACCTCTCCTGTGAGTCCAGTTTTAGATTCCGATGCTTCACTTCAGGTTTACTGTATCCCTTGGACCCTCTTATTGACGATGTAACACAGAAATTGCATCCGAATTTAATACAAAAAGCACAATGCCGACTTAAGTACAAGAGGACTGACACTCTAACTTTCTATGATTTGAACCTCTCCTGTGAGTAGAGTTTTAGATTCCGATGCTTCACTTCAAGTTTACTGTAACCCTTGGACCTTCTTATTGACGATGAAACACAGAAACTCCATCCGAATTTAATACAAAAGGCACAATGCCGACATAAGTACAAGAGGACTGACACTCTAAGTTTCTCTGATTTAAACCTCTCCTGTGAGTCCGGTTTTAGATTCCGATGCTTCACTTCAGGTTTACTGTATCCCTTGGACCTTCGTATTGACGATGAAACACAGAAATTCCATCCGAATTTAATACAAAAGGCACAATGCCGACTTAAGTACAAGAGGACTGACACTCTAAGTTTCTCTGATTTAAACCTCTCCCGTGATTCCAGTTTTAGATTCCGATGCTTCACTTCAGGTTTACTGTATCCCTTGGACCTTCTTATTGACGATGAAACACAGATATTGCATCCGAATTTAATACAAAAGGCACAATGCCGACTTAAGTACAAGAGGACTGACACTCTAACTTTCTATTATTTGAACCTTTCCTGTGAGTCCAGTTTTAGATGCCGAGGCTTCACTTCAGGTTTACTGTATCCCTCGGACCTTCTTATTGACGATGAAACACAGAAATTGCATCCGAATTTAATACAAAAAGCACAATGCCGACATAAGTACAAGAGGACTGACACTCTAACTTTCCATGATTTGAACCTCTCCTCTGAGTCCAGTTTTCGATTCCGATGCTTCACTTCAGGTTTACTGTATCCCTTGGACCTTCTTATTGACGATGAAACACAGAAATTGCATCCGAATTTAATACAAAAGGCACAATGCCGACTTAAGTACAAGAGGACTGACATTCTAACTTTCTATGATTTGAACCTCTCCTGTAAGTCCAGTTTTAGATTCCGATGCTTCACTTCAGGTTTACTGTATCCCTTGGACCTTGTTATTGACGATGAAACACAGAAATTGCATCCGAATTTAATACAAAAGGCACAATTCCGACTTAAGTACAAGAGGACTGACACTCCAACTTTCTTTGATTTGAACCACTCCTGTGATTCCAGTTTTAGATTCCGATGCTTCACTTCAGGTTTTCTGTATCACTTGGACCTTCTTATTGACGATGAAACACAGAAATTGCATCCGAATTTAATACAAAAGGCACAATACCGACTTAAGTACAAGAGGACTGACATTGTAACTTTCTATGATTTGAACCTCTCCTGTAAGTCCAGTTTTAGATTCCGATGCTTCACTTCAGGTTTACTGTATCCCTTGGACCTTCTTATTGACGATGAAACACAGAAATTGCATTAGAATTTAATACAAAAGGCAAAATTCCGACTTAAGTACAAGAGGACTGACACTCCAACTTTCTTTGATTTGAACCACTCCTGTGATTCCAGTTTCAGATTCCGATGCTTCACTTCAGGTTTTCTGTATCCCTTGGATCTTCTTATTGACGATGAAACACAGAAATTGCATACGAATTAAATACAAAAGGCACAATGCCGACTTAAATACAAGAGGACTGACACTCTAACTTTCTATGATTTGAACCTCTCCTGTGAGTAGAGTTTTAGATTCAGATGCTTCACTTCAGGTTTACTGTATCCCTTGGACCTTCTTATTGACGATGAAACACAGAAACTCCATCCGAATTTAATACAAAAGGCACAATGCCGACATAAGTACAAGAGAACTGACACTCTAAGTTTCTCTGATTTAAACCTCTCCTGTGAGTCCAGTTTTAGATTCCGATGCTTCACTTCAGGTTTACTGTATCCCTTGGACCTTCATATTGACGATGAAACACAGAAATTCCATCCGAATTTAATACAAAAGGCACAATGCCGACTTAAGTACAAGAGGACTGACACTCTAAGTTTCTCTGATTTAAACCTCTCCCGTGATTCCAGTTTTAGATTCCGATGCTTCACTTCAGGTTTACTGTATCCCTTGGACCTTCTTATTGACGATGAAACACAGAAATTGCATTAGAATTTAATACAAAAGGCAAAATTCCGACTTAAGTACAAGAGGACTGACACTCCAACTTTCTTTGATTTGAACCACTCCTGTGATTCCAGTTTTAGATTCCGATGCTTCACTTCAGGTTTTCTGTATCCCTTGGATCTTCTTATTGACGATGAAACACAGAAATTGCATACGAATTTAATACAAAAGGCACAATGCCGACTTAAATACAAGAGGACTGACACTCTAACTTTCTATGATTTGAACCTCTCCTGTGAGTCCAGTTTTAGATTCCGATGCTTCACTTCAGGTTTACTGTATCCCTTGGACCTTCTCATTGACGATGTAACACAGAAATTGCATCCGAATTTAATACAAAAAGCACAATGCCGACTTAAGTACAAGAGGACTGACACTCTAACTTTCTATGATTTGAACCTCTCCTGTGAGTAGAGTTTTAGATTCCGATGCTTCACTTCAAGTTTACTGTATCCCTTGGACCTTCTTATTGACGATGAAACACAGAAACTCCATCCGAATTTAATACAAAAGGCACAATGCCGACATAAGTACAAGAGGACTGACACTCTAAGTTTCTCTGATTTAAACCTCTCCTGTGAGTCCAGTTTTAGATTCCGATGCTTCACTTCAGGTTTACTGTATCCCTTGGACCTTCTTATTGACGATGAAACACAGAAATTCCATCCGAATTTAATACAAAAGGCACAATGCCGACTTAAGTACAAGAGGACTGACACTCTAAGTTTCTCTGATTTAAACCTCTCCCGTGATTCCAGTTTTAGATTCCGATGCTTCACTTCAGGTTTACTGTATCCCTTGGACCTTCTTATTGACGATGAAACACAGATATTGCATCCGAATTTAATACAAAAGGCACAATGCCGACTTAAGTACAAGAGGACTGACACTCTAACTTTCTATTATTTGAACCTTTCCTGTGAGTCCAGTTTTAGATGCCGAGGCTTCACTTCAGGTTTACTGTATCCCTCGGACCTTCTTATTGACGATGAAACACAGAAATTGCATCCGAATTTAATACAAAAAGCACAATGCCGACATAAGTACAAGAGGACTGACACTCTAACTTTCCATGATTTGAACCTCTCCTCTGAGTCCAGTTTTAGATTCCGATGCTTCACTTCAGGTTTACTGTATCCCTTGGACCTTCTTATTGACGATGAAACACAGAAATTGCATCCGAATTTAATACAAAAGGCACAATGCCGACTTAAGTACGAGAGGACTGACATTCTAACTTTCTATGATTTGAACCTCTCCTGTAAGTCCAGTTTTAGATTCCGATGCTTCACTTCAGGTTTACTGTATCCCTTGGACCTTCTTATTGACGATGAAACACAGAAATTGCATCCGAATTTAATACAAAAGGCACAATTCCGACTTAAGTACAAGAGGACTGACACTCCAACTTTCTTTGATTTGAACCACTCCTGTGATTCCAGTTTTAGATTCCGATGCTTCACTTCAGGTTTTCTGTATCACTTGGACCTTCTTATTGACGATGAAACACAGAAATTGCATCCCAATTTAATACAAAAGGCACAATACCGACTTAAGTACAAGAGGACTGACATTGTAACTTTCTATGATTTGAACCTCTCCTGTAAGTCCAGTTTTAGATTCCGATGCTTCACTTCAGGTTTTCTGTATCCCTTGGATCTTCTTATTGACGATGAAACACAGAAATTGCATACGAATTTAATACAAAAGGCACAATGCCGACTTAAATACAGGAGGACTGACACTCTAACTTTCTATGATTTGAACCTCTCCTGTGAGTCCAGTTTTAGATTCCGATGCTTCACTTCATTATTACTGTATCCCTTGGACCTTCTTATTGACGATGTAACACAGAAATTGCATCCGAATTTAATACAAAAAGCACAATGCCGACTTAAGTACAAGAGGACTGACACTCTAACTTTCTATGATTTGAACCTCTCCTGTGAGTCCAGTTTTAGATTCCGATGCTTCACTTCAGGTTTACTGTATCCCTTGGACCTTCTTATTGACGATGAAACACAGAAACTCCATCCGAATTTAATACAAAAGGCACAATGCCGACTTAAGTACAAGAGGACTGACACTCTAAGTTTCTCTGATTTAAACCTCTCCTGCGAGTCCACTTTTAGATTTAGATGCTTCACTTCAGGTTTACTGTATCCCTTGGACCTTCTTATTGACGATGAAACACAGAAATTATATCCGAATTTAATACAAAAGGCACAATGCCGACTTAAGTACAAGAGGACTGACACTCTAAGTTTCTCTGATTTAAACCTCTCCTGTGATTCCAGTTTTAGATTCCGATGCTTCACTTCAGGTTTACTGTATCCCTTGGACCTTCTTATTGACGATGAAACACAGAAATTGCATCCGAATTTAATACAAAAGGCACAATGCCGACTTAAGTACAAGAGGACTGACACTCTAACTTTCTATTATTTGAACCTTTCCTGTGAGTCCAGTTTTAGATGCCGAGGCTTCACTTCAGGTTTACTGTATCTCTCGGACCTTCTTACTGACGATGAAACACAGAAATTGCATCCGAATTTAATACAAAAAGCACAATGCCGACATAAGCACAAGAGGACTGACACTCTAACTTTCTATGATTTGAACCTCTCCTCTGAGTCCAGTTTTCGATTCCGATGCTTCACTTCAGGTGTACTGTATCCCTTTGACCTTCTTATTGACGATGAAACACAGAAATTGCATCCGAATTTAATACAAAAGCACAATGCCGACTTAAGTACAAGAGGACTGACACTCTAACTTTCTATGATTTGAACCACTCCTGTGAGTCCAGTTTAAGGTTCCGATGCTTCACTTCAGGTTTACTGTATCCCTTGGACCTTCTTATTGACGATGAAACACAGAAATTGCATCCGAATTTAATACAAAAAGCACAATACCGACTTAAGTACAAGAGGACTGACATTCTAACTTTCTATGATTTGAACCTCTCCTGTAAGTCCAGTTTTAGATTCCGATGCTTCACTTCAGGTTTACTGTATCCCTTGGACCTTCTTATTGACGATGAAACACAGAAATTGCATTAGAACTTAATACAAAAGGCAAAATTCCGACTTAAGTACAAGAGGACTGACACTCCAACTTTCTTTGATTTGAACCACTCCTGTGATTCCAGTTTTAGATTCCGATGCTTCACTTCAGGTTTTCTGTATCCCTTGGATCTTCTTATTGACGATGAAACACAGAAATTGCATACGAATTTAATACAAAAGGCACAATGCCGACTTAAATACAAGAGGACTGACACTCTAACTTTCTATGATTTGAACCTCTCCTGTGAGTCCAGTTTTAGATTCCGATGCTTCACTTCAGGTTTACTGTATCCCTTGGACCTTCTTATTGACGATGTAACACAGAAATTGCATCCGAATTTAATACAAAAAGCACAATGCCGACTTAAGTACAAGAGGACTGACACTCTAACTTTCTATGATTTGAACCTCTCCTGTGAGTCCAGTTTTAGATTCCGATGCTTCACTTCAAGTTTACTGTATCCCTTGGACCTTCTTATTGACGATGAAACACAGAAACTCCATCCGAATTTAATACAAAAGGCACAATGCCGACATAAGTACAAGAGGACTGACACTCTAAGTTTCTCTGATTTAAACCTCTCCTGTGAGTCCAGTTTTAGATTCCGATGCTTCACTTCAGGTTTACTGTATCCCTTGGACCTTCTTATTGACGATGAAACACAGAAATTCCATCCGAATTTAATACAAAAGGCACAATGCCGACTTAAGTACAAGAGGACTGACACTCTACTTTCTATTATTTGAACCTTTCCTGTGAGTCCAGTTTTAGATGCCGAGGCTTCACTTCAGGTTTACTGTATCTCTCGGACCTTCTTATTGACGATGAAACACAGAAATTGCATCCGAATTTAATACAAAAAGCACAATGCCGACATAAGTACAAGAGGACTGACACTCTAACTTTCTATGATTTGAACCTCTCCTCTGAGTCCAGTTTTCGATTCCGATGCTTCACTTCAGGTTTACTGTATCCCTTGGACCTTCTTATTGACGATGAAACACAGAAATTGCATCCGAATTTAATTCAAAAGCACAATGCCGACTTAAGTACAAGAGGACTGACACTCTAACTTTCTATGATTTGGACCACTCCTGTGAGTCCAGTTTAAGGTTCCGATGCTTCACTTCAGGTTTACTGTATCCCTTGGACCTTCTTATTGACGATGAAACACAGAAATTGCATCCGAATTTAATACAAAAGGCACAATACCGACTTAAGTACAAGAGGACTGACATTCTAACTTTCTATGATTTGAACCTCTCCTGTAAGTCCAGTCTTAGATTCCGATGCTTCACTTCAGGTTTACTGTATCCCTTGGACCTTCTTATTGACGATGAAACACAGATATTGCATACGAATTTAATACAAAAGGCACAATGCCGACTTAAGTACAAGAGGACTGACACACTAACTTTCTACGATTTGAACCTCTCCTGTGAGTCCAGTTTTAGATTCCGATGCTTCACTTCTGGTTTACTGTATCTCTTGGATCTTCTTATTGACGATGAAACACAGAAATTGCATACGAATTTAATACAAAAAGCACAATGCCGGCTTAAGTACAAGAGGACTGACACTCTAACTTTCTATGATTTGAACCTCTCCTGTGAGTCCAGTTTTAGATTCCGATGCTTCACTTCAGGTTTACTGTATCCCTTGGACCTTCTTATTGACGATGAAACACAGAAATTCCATCCGAATTTAATACAAAAGGCACAATGCCGACTTAAGTACAAGAGGACTGACACTCTAAGTTTTTCTGATTTAAACCTCTCCTGTAATTCCAGTTTTAGATTCCGATGCTTCACTTCAGGTTTACTGTATCCCTTGGACCTTCGTATTAACGATGAAACACAGAAATTGCATCCGAATTTAATACAAAAGCACAATGCCGACTTAAGAGGACTGACACTCTAACTTTCTAAGATTTGAACCACTCCTGTGAGTCCAGTTTTAGATTTCGATGCTTCACTTCAGGTTTACTGAATCCCTTGGACCTTCTTATTGACGATGTAACACAGAAATTGCATCCGAATTTAATTCAAAAGGCACAATGCCGACTTAAGTACAAGAGGACTGACACTCTAAGTTTCTCTGATTTAAACCTCTCCTGTGATTCCAGTTTTAGATTCCGATGCTTCACTTCAGGTTTACTTTATCCCTTGGACGTTCTTATTGACGATGAGACACAGAAATTGCATCCGAATTTAATACAAAAGGCACAATGCCGACTTAAGTACAAGAGGACTGACACTCTAACTTTCCGTGATATGAATATCTCCTGTGAGTACAATTTTAGATACCAATGCTTCACTTCAGGTTTACAGCATCCCTTGGACCTTCTTATTGACGATGAAACACAGAAATTGCATCCGAATTTAATACAACAGGCACAATGCCGACATAAGTACAAGAGGACTGACACTATAACTTTCTATGATTTGAGCCACTATTGTGAGACCAGTTATAGATTCCGATGCTTCACTTCAGGTTTACTGAATCCCTTGGACCTTCTTATTGACGATGGAACACAGAAATTGCATCCGAATTTAATACAAAATGCACAATGCCGACTTAAGTACAAGAGGACTGACACACTAACTTTCTACGATTTGAACCTCTCCTGTGAGTCCAGTTTTCGATTCCGATGCTTCACTTCAGGTTTACTGTATCCCTTGGATCTTCTTATTGACGATGAAACACAGAAATTGCATACGAATTTAATACAAAAGGCACAATGCCGACTTAAGTACAAGAGGACTGACACTCTAACTTTCCATGTTTTGAACCTCTCCTGTGAGTCCAGTTTTAGATTCCGATGCTTCACTTCAGGTTTACTGTATCCCTTGGACCTTCTTATTGACGATGAAACACAGAAATTGCATCCGAATTTAATACAAAAGGCACAATGCCGACTTAAGTACAAGAGGACTGACACTCTAACTTTCTATTATTTGAACCTTTCTTGTGAGTGCAGTTTTAGATGCCGAGGCTTCACTTCAGGTTTTCTGTATCCCTCGGACCTTCTTATTGACGATGAAACACAGAAATTGCATCCGAATTTAATACAAAAAGCACAATGCCGACATAAGTACAAGAGGACTGACACTCTAAGTTCCTATGATTTGAACCTCTCCAATGAGTCCAGTTTTCGATTCCGATGCTTCACTTCAGGTTTACTGTATCCCTTGGACCTTCTTATTGACGATGAAACACAGAAATTGCATCCGAATTTAATACAAAAGCACAATGCCGACTTAAGTACAAGAGCACTGACACTTCAAGTTTCTATGCTTTGAACCACTCCTGTGAGTCCAGTTTAAGATTCTGATGCTTCACTTCAGGTTTACTGTATCCCTTGGACCTTCTTATTGACGATGAAACACAGAAATTGCATCCGAATTTAATACAAAAGGCACAATACCGACTTAAGTGCAAGAGGACTGACATTCTAACTTTCTATGATTTGAACCTCTCCTGTAAGTCCAGTTTCAGATTCCGATGCTTCACTTCAGGTTTACTGTATACCTTGGACCACCTTATTGACGATGAAACACAGAAATTGCATCCGAATTTAATACAAAAGGCACAATGCCGACTTAAGTACAAGAGGACTGACACTCTAACTTTCTATGATATGAACATCCCCTGTGAGTACAATTTTAGATTCCGATGCATCACTTCAGGTTTACAGCATCCCTTGGACCTTCTTATTGACGATGAAACACAGAAATTGCATCCGAATTTAATACAACAGGCACAATGCCGACTTAAGTACAAGAGGACTGACACTATAACTTTCTATGATTTGAGCCACTCCTGTGAGTCCAGTTATAGATTTCTATGGTTCACTTCAGATTTACTGTATCCCTTCGACCTTCTTATTGACGATGAAACACAGAATTTGCATCTGAATTTAATACAAAAGGCACAATGCCGACTTAAGTACAAGAGGACTGACACTTTAACTTTCTATGATTTGAACCTCACCTGTGAGTCCAGTTTTAGATTTCGATGCTTCTCTTCAGGTTTACTGAATCCCTTGGACCTTCTTATTGACGATGAAACACAGAAATTGCACCCGAATTTAATACAAAATGCACAATGCCGACTTAAGTACAAGAGGACTGACACACTAACATTCTACGATTTGAACCTCTCCTGTGAGTCCAGTTTTAGATTCCGATGCTTCACTTCAGGTTTACTGTATCCCTTGGATTTTCTTATTGACGATGAAACACAGAAATTGCATACGAATTTAATACAGTAGGCACAATGCCGACTTAAGTTCAAGAGGACTGACACTCTAACTTTCTATGATTTGAACCTCTCCTGTGAGTCCAGTTTTAGATTCCGATGCTTCACTTCAGGTTTACTGTATCCCTTGGACCTTCTTATTGACGATGAAACACAGAAATTGCATCCGAATTTAATACAAAAGGCACAATGCCGACTTAAGTACAAGAGGACTGACACTCTAACTTTCTATTATTTGAACCTTTCCTGTGAGTCCAGTTTTAGATGCCGAGGCTTCACTTCAGGTTTACTGTATCCCTCGGATCTTCTTATTGACGATGAAACACAGAAATTGCATCCGAATTTAATACAAAAAGCACAATGCCGACATAAGTACAAGAGGACTGACACTCTAACTTTCCATGATTTGAACCTCTCCTCTGAGTCCAGTTTTCGATTCCGATGCTTCACTTCAGGTTTACTGTATCCCTTGGACCTTCTTATTGACGATGAAACACAGAAATTGCATCCGAATTTAATACAAAAGCACAATGCCGACTTAAGTACAGGAGGACTGACACTCTAACTTTCTATGATTTGAATCACTCCTGTGAGTCCAGTTTAAGGTTCCGATGCTTCACTTCAGGTTTACTGTATCCCTTGGACCTTCTTATTGACGATGAAACACAGAAATTGCATCCGAATTTAATACAAAAAGCGCAATGCCGACATAAGCACAAGAGGACTGACACTCTAACTTTCTATGATTTGAACCTCTCCTCTGAGTCCAGTTTTCGATTCCGATGCTTCACTTCAGGTGTACTGTATCCCTTGGACCTTCTTATTGACGATGAAACACAGAAATTGCATCCGAATTTAATACAAAAGCACAATGCCGACTTAAGTACAAGAGGACAGACACTAAAACTTTCTTTGATTTGAACCACTCCTGTGATTCCAGTTTTAGATTCCGATGCTTCACTTCAGGTTTTCTGTATCCCTTGGATCCTCTTATTGACGATGAAACACAGAAATTGCATACGAATTTAATACAAAAGTCACAATGCCGACTTAAATACAAGAGGACTGACACTCTAACTTTCTATGATTTGAACCTCTCCTGTGAGTCCAGTTTTAGATTCCGATGCTTCACTTCAGGTTTACTGTATCCCTTGGACCTTCTTCTTGACGATGAAACACAGAAATTGCATCCGAATTTAATACAAAAGCACAATGCCGACTTAAGTACAAGAGGACTGACACTCTAACTTTCTATGATTTGTACCACTCCTGTGAGTCCAGTTTAAGGTTCCGATGCTTCACTTCAGGTTTACTGTATCCCTTGGACCTTCTTATTGACGATGAAACACAGAAATTGCATCCGAATTTAATACAAAAAGCACAATGCCGACATAAGCACAAGGGGACTGACACTCTAACTTTCTATGATTTGAACCTCTCCTCTGAGTCCAGTTTTCGATTCCGATGCTTCACTTCAGGTGTACTGTATTCCTTGGACCTTCTTATTGACGATGAAACACAGAAATTGCATCCGAATTTAATACAAAAGCACAATGCCGACTTAAGTACAAGAGGACTGACACTAAAACTTTCTTTGATTTGAACCACTCCTGTGATTCCAGTTTTAGATTCCGATGCTTCACTTCAGGATTTCTGTATCCCTTGGATCTTCTTATTGACGATGAAACACAGAAATTGCATACGAATTTAATACAAAAGGCACAATGCCGACTTAAGTACAGGAGGACTGACACTCTAACTTTCTATCATTTGAATCACTCCTGTGAGTCCAGTTTAAGGTTCCGATGCTTCACTTCAGGTTTACTGTATCCCTTGGACCTTCTTATTGACGATGAAACACAGAAATTGCATCCGAATTTAATACAAAAAGCGCAATGCCGACATAAGCACAAGAGGACTGACACTCTAACTTTCTATGATTTGAACCTCTCCTCTGAGTCCAGTTTTCGATTCCGATGCTTCACTTCAGGTGTACTGTATCCCTTGGACCTTCTTATTGACGATGAAACACAGAAATTGCATCCGAATTTAATACAAAAGCACAATGCCGACTTAAGTACAAGAGGACAGACACTAAAACTTTCTTTGATTTGAACCACTCCTGTGATTCCAGTTTTAGATTCCGATGCTTCACTTCAGGTTTTCTGTATCCCTTGGATCCTCTTATTGACGATGAAACACAGAAATTGCATACGAATTTAATACAAAAGTCACAATGCCGACTTAAATACAAGAGGACTGACACTCTAACTTTCTATGATTTGAACCTCTCCTGTGAGTCCAGTTTTAGATTCGGATGCTTCACTTCAGGTTTACTGTATCCCTTGGACCTTCTTATTGACGATGTAACACAGAAATTGCATCCGAATTTAATACAAAAAGCACAACGCCGACTTAAGTACAAGAGGGCTGACACTCTAACTTTCTATGATTTGAACCTCACCTGTGAGTCCAGTTTTAGATTTCGATGCTTCACTTCAGGTTTACTGAATCCCTTGGACCTTCTTATTGACGATGAAACACAGAAATTGCATCCGAATTTAATACAAAATGCACAATGCCGACTTAAGTACAAGAGGACTGACACACTAACTTTCTACGATTTGAACCTCTCCTGTGAGTCCAGTTTTAGATTCCGATGCTTCACTTCAGGTTTACTGTATCCCTTGGATCTTCTTATTGACGATGAAACACAGAAATTGCATACGAATTTAATACAATAGGCACAATGCCGACTTAAGTACAAGAGGACTGACACTCTAACTTTCTATGATTTGAACCTCTCCTGTGAGTCCAGTTTTAGATTCCGATGCTTCACTTCAGGTTTACTGTATCCCTTGGACCTTCTTCTTGACGATGAAACACAGAAATTGCATCCGAATTTAATACAAAAGCACAATGCCGACTTAAGTACAAGAGGACTGACACTCTAACTTTCTATGATTTGTACCACTCCTGTGAGTCCAGTTTAAGGTTCCGATGCTTCACTTCAGGTTTACTGTATCCCTTGGACCTTCTTATTGACGATGAAACACAGAAATTGCATCCGAATTTAATACAAAAAGCACAATGCCGACATAAGCACAAGGGGACTGACACTCTAACTTTCTATGATTTGAACCTCTCCTCTGAGTCCAGTTTTCGATTCCGATGCTTCACTTCAGGTGTACTGTATCCCTTGGACCTTCTTATTGACGATGAAACACAGAAATTGCATCCGAATTTAATACAAAAGCACAATGCCGACTTAAGTACAAGAGGACTGACACTAAAACTTTCTTTGATTTGAACCACTCCTGTGATTCCAGTTTTAGATTCCGATGCTTCACTTCAGGATTTCTGTATCCCTTGGATCTTCTTATTGACGATGAAACACAGAAATTGCATACGAATTTAATACAAAAGGCACAATGCCGACTTAAATACAAGAGGACTGACACTCTAACTTTCTATGATTTGAACCTCTCCTGTGCGTCCAGTTTTAGATTCGGATGCTTCACTTCAGGTTTACTGTATCCCTTGGACCTTCTTATTGACGATGTAACACAGAAATTGCATCCGAATTTAATACAAAAAGCACAATGCCGACTTAAGTACAAGAGGACTCACACTCTAACTTTCTATGATTTGAACCTCTCCTGTGAGTCCAGTTTTAGATTCGGATGCTTCACTTCAGGTTTACTGTATCCCTTGGACCTTCTTATTGACGATGAAACACAGAAACTCCATCCGAATTTAATACAAAAGGCACAATGCCGACTTAAGTACAAGAGGACTGACACTCTAAGTTTCTCTGATTTAAACCTCTCCTGTGAGTCCAGTTTTAGATTCCGATGCTTCACTTCAGGTTTACTGTATCCCTTGGACCTTCTTATTGACGATGAAACACAGAAATTCCATCCGAATTTAATACAAAAGGCACAATGCCGACTTAAGTACAAGAGGACTGACACTCTAAGTTTCTCTGATTTAAACCTCTCCTGTGATTCCAGTTTTAGATTCCGATGCTTCACTTCAGGTTTACTGTATCCCTTGGACCTTCTTATTGACAATGAAACACAGAAATTGCATCCGAATTTAATACAAAAGGCACAATGCCGACTTAAGTACAAGAGGACTGACACTCTAACTTTCTATTATTTGAACCTTTCCTGTGAGTCCAGTTTTAGATGCCGAGGCTTCACTTCAGGTTTACTGTATCTCTCGGACCTTCTTATTGACGATGAAACACAGAAATTGCATCCGAATTTAATACAAAAAGCACAATGCCGACATAAGCACAAGAGGACTGACACTCTAACTTTCTATGATTTGAACCTCTCCTCTGAGTCCAGTTTTCGATTCCGATGCTTCACTTCAGGTGTACTGTATCCCTTGGACCTTCTTATTGACGATGAAACACAGAAATTGCATCCGAATTTAATACAAAAGCACAATGCCGACTTAAGTACAAGAGGACTGACACTCTAACTTTCTATGATTTGAACCACTCCTGTGAGTCCAGTTTAAGGTTCCGATGCTTCACTTCAGGTTTACTGTATCCCTTGGACCTTCTTATTGACGATGAAACACAGAAATTGCATCCGAATTTAATACAAAAAGCACAATACCGACTTAAGTACAAGAGGACTGACATTCTAACTTTCTATGATTTGAACCTCTCCTGTAAGTCCAGTTTTAGATTCCGATGCTTCACTTCAGGTTTACTGTATCCCTTGGACCTTCTTATTGACGATGAAACACAGAAATTGCATCCGAATTTAATACAAAAGGCACAATTCCGACTTAAGTACAAGAGGACTGACACTCCAACTTTCTTTGATTTGAACCACTCCTGTGATTCCAGCTTTAGATTCCGATGCTTCACTTCAGGTTTTCTGTATCCCTTGGATCTTCTTATTGACGATGAAACACAGAAATTGCATACGAATTTAATACAAAAGGCACAATGCCGACTTAAATACAAGAGGACTGACACTCTAACTTTCTATGATTTGAACCTCTCCTGTGAGTCCAGTTTTAGATTCCGATGCTTCACTTCAGGTTTACTGTATCCCTTGGACCTTCTTATTGACGATGTAACACAGAAATTGCATCCGAATTTAATACAAAAAGCACAATGCCGACTTAAGTACAAGAGGACTGACACTCTAACTTTCTATGATTTGAACCTCTCCTGTGAGTCCAGTTTTAGATTCCGATGCTTCACTTCAGGTTTACTGTATCCCTTGGACCTTCTTATTGACGATGAAACACAGAAACTCCATCCGAATTTAATACAAAAGGCACAATGCCGACATAAGTACAAGATAACTGACACTCTAAGTTTCTCTGATTTAAACCTCTCCTGTGAGTCCAGTTTTAGATTCCGATGCTTCACTTCAGGTTTACTGTATCCCTTGGACCTTCTTATTGACGATGAAACACAGAAATTCCATCCGAATTTAATACAAAAGGCACAATGCCGACTTAAGTACAAGAGGACTGACACTCTAAGTTTCTCTGATTTAAACCTCTCCTGTGATTCCAGTTTTAGATTCCGATGCTTCACTTCAGGTTTACTGTATCCCTTGGACCTTCTTATTGACGATGAAACACAGAAATTGCATCCGAATTTAATACAAAAGGCACAATGCCGACTTAAGTACAAGAGGACTGACACTCTAACTTTCTATTATTTGAACCTTTCCTGTGAGTCCAGTTTTAGATGCCGAGGCTTCACTTCAGGTTTACTGTATCTCTCGGACCTTCTTATTGACGATGAAACACAGAAATAGCATCCGAATTTAATACAAAAAGCACAATGCCGACATAAACACAAGAGGACTGACACTCTAACTTTCTATGATTTGAACCTCTCCTCTGAGTCCAGTTTTCGATTCCGATGCTTCACTTCAGGTTTACTGTATCCCTTGGACCTTCTTATTGACGATGAAACACAGAAATTGCATCCGAATTTAATACAAAAGCACAATGCCGACTTAAGTACAAGAGGACTGACACTCTAACTTTCTATGATTTGAACCACTCCTGTGAGTCCAGTTTAACGTTCCGATGCTTCACTTCAGGTTTACTGTATCCCTTGGACCTTCTTATTGACGATGAAACACAGAAATTGCATCCGAATTTAATACAAAAGGCACAATACCGACTTAAGTACAAGAGGACTGACATTCTAACTTTCTATAATTTGAACCTCTCCTGTAAGTCCAGTCTTAGATTCCGATGCTTCACTTCAGGTTTACTGTATCCCTTGGACCTTCTTATTGACGATGAAACACAGAAATTGCATCCGAATTTAATAGAAAAGGCACAATTCCGACTTAAGTACAAGAGGACTGACACTCCAACTTTCTTTGATTTGAACCACTCCTGTGATTCCAGTTTTAGATTCCGATGCTTCACTTCAGGTTTTCTGTATCCCATGGATCTTCTTATTGACGATGAAACACAGAAATTGCATACGAATTTAATACAAAAGGCACAATGCCGACTTAAGTACAAGAGGACTGACACACAAACTTTCTACGATTTGAACCTCTCCTGTGAGTCCAGTTTTAGATTCCGATGCTTCACTTCTGGTTTACTGTATCTCTTGGATCTTCTTATTGACGATGAAACACAGAAATTACATGGGAATTTAATACAAAAAGCACAATGCCGACTTAAGTACAAGAGGACTGACACTCTAACTTTCTATGATTTGAACCTCTCCTGTGAGTCCAGTTTTAGATTCCGATGCTTCACTTCAGGTTTACTGTATCCCTTGGACCTTCTTATTGACGATGAAACACAGAAATTCCATCCGAATTTAATACAAAAGGCACAATGCCGACTTAAGTACAAGAGGACTGACACTCTAAGTTTCTCTGATTTAAACCTCTCCTGTAATTCCAGTTTTAGATTCCGATGCTTCACTTCAGGTTTACTGTATCCCTTGGACCTTCGTATTAACGATGAAACACAGAAATTGCATCCGAATTTAATACAAAAGCACAATGCCGACTTAAGTACAAGAGGACTGACACTCTATCTTTCTATGATTTGAACCACTCCTGTGAGTCCAGTTTTAGATTTCGATGCTTCACTTCAGGTTTACTGAATCCCTTGGACCTTCTTATTGACGATGTAACACAGAAATTGCATCCGAATTTAATTCAAAAGGCACAATGCCGACTTAAGTACAAGAGGACTGACACTCTAAGTTTCTCTGATTTAAACCTCTCCTGTGATTCCAGTTTTAGATTCCGATGCTTCACTTCAGGTTTACTTTATCCCTTGGACCTTCTTATTGACGATGAAACACAGAAATTGCATCCGAATTTAATACAAAAGGCACAATGCCGACTTAAGTACAAGAGGACTGACACTCTAACTTTCTGTGATATGAATATCTCCTGTGAGTACAATTTTAGATACCGATGCTTCACTTCAGGTTTACTGTATCCCTTGGACCTTCTTATTGACGATGAAACACAGAAATTCCATCCGAATTTAATACAAAAGGCACAATGCCGACATAAGTACAAGAGGACTGACACTCTAACTTTCTATGATTTGAGCCACTAATGTGAGTCCAGTTATAGATTCCGATGCTTCACTTCAGGTTTACTGAATCCCTTGGACCTTCTTATTGACGATGAAACACAGAAATTGCATCCGAATTTAATACAAAATGCACAATGCCGACTTAAGTACAAGAGGACTGACACACTAACTTTCTACGATTTGAACCTCTCCTGTGAGTCCAGTTTTAGATTCCGATGCTTCACTTCAGGTTTACTGTATCCCTTGGATCTTCTTATTGACGATGAAACACAGAAATTGCATCCGAATTTAATACTAAAGGCACAATACCGACTTAAGTGCAAGAGGACTGACATTCTAACTTTCTATGATTTGAACCTCTCCTGTAAGTCCAGTTTCAGATTCCGATGCTTCACTTCAGGTTTACTGTATACATTGGACCTCCTTATTGACGATGAAACACAGAAATTGCATCCGAATTTAACACAAAAGGCACAATGCCGACTTAAGTACAAGAGGACTGACACTCTAACTTTCTATGATATGAACATCCCCTGTGAGTACAATTTTAGATTCCGATGCATCACTTCAGGTTTACAGCATCCCTTGGACCTTCTTATTGACGATGAAACACAGAAATTGCATCCGAATTTAATACAACAGGCACAATGCCGACTTAAGTACAAGAGGACTGACACTATAACTTTCTATGATTTGAGCCACTCCTGTGAGTCCAGTTATAGATTTCTATGGTTCACTTCAGATTTACTGTATCCCTTCGACCTTCTTATTGACGATGAAACACAGAATTTGCATCCGAATTTAATACAAAAGGCACAATGCCGACTTACGTACAAGAGGACTGACACTTTAACTTTCTATGATTTGAACCTCACCTGTGAGTCCAGTTTTAGATTTCGATGCTTCACTTCAGGTTTACTGAATCCCTTGGACCTTCTTATTGACGATGAAACACAGAAATTGCATCCGAATTTAATACAAAATGCACAATGCCGACTTAAGTACAAGAGGACTGACACACTAACTTGCTACGATTTGAACCTCTCCTGTGAGTCCAGTTTTAGATTCTGATGCTTCACTTCAGGTGTACTGTATCCCTTGGATCTTCTTATTGACGATGAAACACAGAAATTGCATACGAATTTAATACAAAAGGCACAATGCCGACTTAAGTACAAGAGGACTGACACTCTAACTTTCTATGATTTGAACCTCTCCTGTGAGTCCAGTTTTAGATTCCGATGCTTCACTTCAGGTTTACTGTATCCCTTGGACCTTCTTATTGACGATGAAACACAGAAATTGCATCCGAATTTAATACAAAAGGCACAATGCCGACTTAAGTACAAGAGGACTGACACTCTAACTTTCTATTATTTGAACCTTTCCTGTGAGTCCAGTTTTAGATGCCGAGGCTTCACTTCAGGTTTACTGTATCCCTCGGACCTTCTTATTGACGAGGAAACACAGAAATTGCATCCGAATTTAATACAAAAAGCACAATGCCGACATAAGTACAAGAGGACTGACAATCTAACTTTCTATGATTTGAACCTCTCCTCTGAGTCCAGTTTTCGATTCCGATGCTTCACTTCAGGTTTACTGTATCCCTTGGACCTTCTTATTGACGATGAAACACAGAAATTGCATCCGAATTTAATACAAAAGCACAATGCCGACTTAAGTACAAGAGGACTGACACTCTAACTATCTATGATTTGAACCACTCCTGTGAGTCCAGTTTAAGGTTCCGATGCTTCACTTCAGGTTTACTGTATCCCTTGGACCTTCTTATTGACGATGAAACACAGAAATTGCATCCGAATTTAATACAAAAGGCACAATACCGACTTAAGTACAAGAGGACTGACATTCTAACTTTCTATGATTTGAACCTCTCCTGTAAGTCCAGTTTTAGATTCCGATGCTTCACTTCAGGTTTACTGTATCCCTTGGACCTTCTTATTGACGATGAAACACAGAAACTCCATCCGAATTTAATACAAAAGGCACAATGCCGACTTAAGTACAAGAGGACTGACACTCTAAGTTTCTCTGATTTAAACCTCTCCTGTGAGTCCAGTTTTAGATTCCGATGCTTCACTTCAGGTTTACTGTATCCCTTGGACCTTCTTATTGACGATGAAACACAGAAATTCCATCCGAATTTAATACAAAAGGCACAATGCCGACTTAAGTACAAGAGGACTGACACTCTAAGTTTCTCTGATTTAAACCTCTCCTGTGATTCCAGTTTTAGATTCCGATGCTTCACTTCAGGTTTACTGTATCCCTTGGACATTCTTATTGACGATGAAACACAGAAATTGCATCCGAATTTAATACAAAAGGCACAATGCCGACTTAAGTACAAGAGGACTGACACTCTAACTTTCTATTATTTGAACCTTTCCTGTGAGTCCAGTTTTAGATGCCGAGGCTTCACTTCAGGTTTACTGTATCTCTCGGACCTTCTTATTGACGATGAAACACAGAAATTGCATCCGAATTTAATACAAAAAGCACAATGCCGACATAAGCACAAGAGGACTGACACTCTAACTTTCTGTGATTTGAACCTCTCCTCTGAGTCCAGTTTTCGATTCCGATGCTTCACTTCAGGTGTACTGTATCCCTTGGACCTTCTTATTGACGATGAAACACAGAAATTGCATCCGAATTTAATACAAAAGCACAATGCCGACTTAAGTACAAGAGGACTGACACTCTAACTTTCTATGATTTGAACCACTCCTGTGAGTCCAGTTTAAGGTTCCGATGCTTCACTTCAGGTTTACTGTATCCCTTGGACCTTCTTATTGACGATGAAACACAGAAATTGCATCTGAATTTAATACAAAAAGCACAATACCGACTTAAGTACAAGAGGACAGACATTCTAACTTTCTATGATTTGAACCTCTCCTGTGAGTCCAGTTTTAGATTCCGATGCTTCACTTCAGGTTTACTGTATCCCTTGGACCTTCTTATTGACGATGTAACACAGAAATTGCATCCGAATTTAATACAAAAAGCACAATGCCGACTTAAGTACAAGAGGACTGACACTCTATCTTTCTATGATTTGAACCTCTCCTGTGAGTCCAGTTTTAGATTCCGATGCTTCACTTCAGGTTTACTGTATCCCTTGGACCTTCTTATTGACGATGAAACACAGAAAATCCATCCGAATTTAATACAAAAGGCACAATGCCGACATAAGTACAAGAGGACTGACACTCTAAGTTTCTCTGATTTAAACCTCTCCTGTGAGTCCAGTTTTAGATTCCGATGCTTCACTTCAGGTTTACTGTATCCCTTGGACCTTCTTATTGACGATGAAACACAGAAATTCCATCCGAATTTAATACAAAAGGCACAATGCCGACTTAAGTACAAGAGGACTGACACTCTAAGTTTCTCTGATTTAAACCTCTCCTGTGATTCCAGTTTTAGATTCCGATGCTTCACTTCAGGTTTACTGTATCCCTTGGACCTTCTTATTGACGATGAAACACAGAAATTGCATCCGAATTTAATACAAAAGGCACAATGCCGACTTAAGTACAAGAGGACTGACACTCTAACTTTCTATTATTTGAACCTTTCCTGTGAACCCAGTTTTAGATGCCGAGGCTTCACTTCAGGTTTACTGTATCTCTCGGACCTTCTTATTGACGATGATACACAGGAATTGCATCCGAATTTAATACAAAAAGCACAATGCCGACATAAGTACAAGAGGACTGACACTCTAACTTTCTATGATTTGAACCTCTCCTCTGAGTCCAGTTTTCGATTCCGATGCTTCACTTCAGGTTTACTGTATCCCTTGGACCTTCTTATTGACGATGAAACACAGAAATTGCATCCGAATTTAATACAAAAGCACAATGCCGACTTAAGTACAAGAGGACTTCCACTCTAACTTTCTATGATTTGAACCACCCCTGTGAGTCCAGTTTAAGGTTCCGATGCTTCACTTCAGGTTTACTGTATCCCTTGGACCTTCTTATTGACGATGAAACACAGAAATTGCATCCGAATTTAATACAAAAGGCACAATACCGACTTAAGTACAAGAGGACTGACATTCTACGATTTGAACCTCTCCTGTGAGTCCAGTTTTAGATTCCGATGCTTCACTTCTGGTTTACTGTATCTCTTGGATCTTCTTATTGACGATGAAACACAGAAATTGCATACGAATTTAATACAAAAAGCACAATGCCGACTTAAGTACAAGAGGACTGACACTCTAACTTTCTATGATTTGAACCTCTCCTGTGAGTCCAGTTTTAGATTCCGATGCTTCACTTCAGGTTTACTGTATCCCTTGGACCTTCTTATTGACGATGAAACACAGAAATTCCATCCGAATTTAATACAAAAGGCACAATGCCGACTTAAGTACAAGAGGACTGACACTCTAAGTTTCTCTGATTTAAACCTCTCCTGTAATTCCAGCTTTAGATTCCGATGCTTCACTTCAGGTTTACTGTATCCCTTGGACCTTCGTATTAACGATGAAACACAGAAATTGCATCCGAATTTAATACAAAAGCACAATGCCGACTTAAGTACAAGAGGACTGACACTCTAACTTTCTATGATTTGAACCACTCCTGTGAGTCCAGTTTTAGATTTCGATGCTTCACTTCAGGTTTACTGAATCCCTTGGACCTTCTTATTGACGATGTAACACAGAAATTGCATCCGAATTTAATTCAAAAGGCACAATGCCGACTTAAGTACAAGAGGACTGACACTCTAAGTTTCTCTGATTTAAACCTCTCCTGTGATTCCAGTTTTAGATTCCGATGCTTCACTTCAGGTTTACTTTATCCCTTGGACCTTCTTATTGACGATGAAACACAGAAATTGCATACAAAAGGCACAATGCCGACTTAAGTACAAGAGAACTGACACTCTAACTTTCTGTGATATGAATATCTCCTGTGAGTACAATTTTAGATACCGATGCTTCACTTCAGGTTTACAGCATCCCTTGGACCTTCTTATTGACGATGAAACACAGAAATTGCACCCGAATTTAATACAACAGGCACAATGCCGACATAAGTACAAGAGGACTGACACTATAACTTTCTATGATTTGAGCCACTAATGTGAGTCCAGTTATAGATTCCGATGCTTCACTTCAGGTTTACTGAATCCCTTGGACCTTCTTATTGACTATGAAACACAGAAATTGCAACCGAATTTAATACAAAATGCACAATGCCGACTTAAGTACAAGAGGACTGACACACTAACTTTCTACGATTTGAACCTCTCCTGTGAGTCCAGTTTTCGATTCCGATGCTTCACTTCAGGTTTACTGTATCCCTTGGATCTTCTTATTGACGATGAAACACAGAAATTGCATACGAATTTAATACAAAAGGCACAATGCCGACTTAAGTACAAGAGGACTGACACTCTAACTTCCCACGTTTTGAACCTCTCCTGTGAGTCCAGTTTTAGATTCCGATGCTTCACTTCAGGTTTACTGTATCCCTTGGACCTTCTTATTGACGATGAAACACAGAAATTGCATCCGAATTTAATACAAAAGGCACAATGCCGACTTAAGTACAAGAGGACTGACACTCTAACTTTCTATTATTTGAACCTTTCCTGTGAGTCCAGTTTTAGATGCCGAGGCTTCACTTCAGGTTTACTGTATCCCTTGGACCTTCTTATTGACGATGAAACACAGAAATTGCATCCGAATTTAATACAAAAAGCACAATGCCGACATAAGTACAAGAGGACTGACACTCTAACTTTCCATGATTTGAACCTCTCCTCTGAGTCCAGTTTTCGATTCCGATGCTTCACTTCAGGTTTACTGTATCCCTTGGACCTTCTTATTGACGATGAAACACAGAAATTGCATCCGAATTTAATACAAAAGCACAATGCCGACTTAAGTACAAGAGGACTGACACTCTAACTTTCTATGATTTGAACCACTCCTGTGAGTCCAGTTTAAGGTTCCGATCCTTCACTTCAGGTTTACTGTATCCCTTGGACCTTCTTATTGACGATGAAACACAGAAATTCCATCCGAATTTAATACAAAAGGCACAATACCGACTTAAGTACAAGAGGACTGACATTCTAACTTTCTATGATTTGAACCTCTCCTGTAAGTCCAGTTTTAGATTCCGATGCTTCACTTCAGGTTTACTGTCTCCCTTGGACCTTCTTATTGACGATGAAACACAGAAATTGCATCCGAATTTAATACAAAAAGCACAATGCCGACATAAGTACAAGAGGACTGACACTCTAACTTTCTATGATTTGAACCTCTCCTGTGAGTCCAGTTTTAGATTCCGATGCTTCACTTCAGGTTTACTGTATCCCTTGGACCTTCTTATTGACGATGAAACACAGAAATTCCATCCGAATTTAATACAAAAGGCACAATGCCGACTTAAGTACAAGAGGACTGAAACTCTAAGTTTCTCTGATTTAAACCTCTCCTGTGATTCCAGTTTTAGATTCCGATGCTTCACTTCAGGTTTACTGTATCCCATGGATCTTCGTATTGACGATGAAACACAGAAATTGCATCCGAATTTAATACAAAAGCACAATGCCGAATTCAGTACAAGAGGACTGACACTCTAACTTTCTATGATTTGAACCACTCCTGTGAGTCCAGTTTTAGATTTCGATGCTTCACTTCAGGTTTACTGAATCCCTTGGACCTTCTTATTGACGATGAAACACAGAAATTGCATCCGAATTTAATACAAAATGCACAATGCCGACTTAAGTACAAGAGGACTGACACACTAACTTACTACGATTTGAACCTCTCCTGTGAGTCCAGTTTTAGATTCCGATCCTTCACTTCAGGTTTACTGTATACCTTGGATCTTCTTATTGACGATGAAATACAGAAATTGCATACGAATTTAATACAAAAGGCACAATGCCGACTTAAGTACAAGAGGACTGACACTCTAACTTTCTATGATTTGAACCTCTTCTGTGAGTCCAGTTTTAGAGTCCGATGCTTCACTTCAGGTTTACTGTATCCCTTGGACCTTCTTATTGACGATGAAACACAGAAATTGCATCCGAATTTAATACAAAAGGCACAATGCCGACTTAAGTAGAAGAGGACTGACACTCTAACTTTCTATTATTTGAACCTTTCTTGTGAGTGCAGTTTTAGATGCCGAGGCTTCACTTCAGGTTTTCTGTATCCCTCGGACCTTCTTATTGACGATGAAACACAGAAATTGCATCCGAATTTAATACAAAAAGCACAATGCCGACATAAGTACAAGAGGACTGACACTCTAACTTTCCATGATTTGAACCTCTCCTCTGAGTCCAGTTTTCGATTCCGATGCTTCACTTCAGGTTTACTGTATCCCTTGGACCTTCTTATTGACGATGAAACACAGAAATTGCATCCGAATTTAATACAAAATGCACAATGCCGACTTAAGTACAAGAGGACTGACACACTAACTTACTACGATTTGAACCTCTCCTGTGAGTCCAGTTTTAGATTCCGATGCTTCACTTCAGGTTTACTGTATACCTTGGATCTTCTTATTGACGATGAAATACAGAAATTGCATACGAATTTAATACAAAAAGCACAATGCCGACATAAGTACAAGAGGACTGACACTCTAACTTTCCATGATTTGAACCTCTCCTCTGAGTCCAGTTTTCGATTCAGATGCTTCACTTCAGGTTTACTGTATCCCTTGGACCTTCTTATTGACGATGAAACACAGAAATTGCATCCGAATTTAATACAAAAGCACAATGCCGACTTAAGTACAAGAGGACTGACACTCTAACTTTCTATGATTTGAACCACTCCTGTGAGTCCAGTTTAAGGTTCCGATGCTTCACTTCAGGTTTACTGTATCCCTTGGACCTTCTTATTGACGATGAAACACAGAAATTCCATCCGAATTTAATACAAAAGGCACAATACCGACTTAAGTACAAGAGGACTGACATTCTAACTTTCTATGATTTGAACCTCTCCTGTAAGTCCAGTTTTAGATTCCGATGCTTCACCTCAGGTTTACTGTCTCCCTTGGACCTTCTTATTGACGATGAAACACAGAAATTGCATCCGATTTAATACAAAAAGCACAATGCCGACATAAGTACAAGAGGACTGACACTCTAACTTTCTATGATTTGAACCTCTCCTGTGAGTCCAGTTTTAGATTCCGATCCTTCACTTCAGGTTTACTGTATCCCTAGGACCTTCTTATTGACGATGAAACACAGAAATTCCATCCGAATTTAATACAAAAGGCACAATGCCGACTTAAGTACAAGAGGACTGACACTCTAAGTTTCTCTGATTTAAACCTCTCCTGTGATTCCAGTTTTAGATTCCGTTGCTTCACTTCAGGTTTACTGTATCCCTTGGATCTTCGTATTGACGATGAAACACAGAAATTGCATCCGAATTTAATACAAAAGCACAATGCCGAATTAAGTACAAGAGGACTGACACTCTAACTTTCTATGATTTGAACCACTCCTGTGAGTCCAGTTTTAGATTTCGATGCTTCACTTCAGGTTTACTGAATCCCTTGGACCTTCTTATTGACGATGAAACACAGAAATTGCATCCGAATTTAATACAAAATGCACAATGCCGACTTAAGTACAAGAGGACTGACACACTAACTTACTACGATTTGAACCTCTCCTCTGAGTCCAGTTTTCGATTCCGATGCTTCACTTCAGGTTTACTGTATCCCTTGGATCTTCTTATTGACGATGAAACACAGAAATTGCATCCGAATTTAATACAAAATGCACAATGCCGACTTAAGTACAAGAGGACTGACACACTAACTTACTACGTTTTGAACCTCTCCTGTGAGTCCAGTTTTAGATTCCGATGCTTCACTTCAGGTTTACTGTATACCTTGGATCTTCTTATTGACGTTGAAATACAGAAATTGCATACGAATTTAATACAAAAAGCACAATGCCGACATAAGTACAAGAGGACTGACACTCTAACTTTCCATGATTTGAACCTCTCCTCTGAGTCCAGTTTTCGATTCCGATGCTTCACTTCAGGTTTACTGTATCCCTTGGACCTTCTTATTGACGATGAAACACAGAAATTGCATCCGAATTTAATACAAAAGCACAATGCCGACTTAAGTACAAGAGGACTGACACTCTAACTTTCTATGATTTGAACCACTCCTGTGAGTCCAGTTTAAGGTTCCGATGCTTCACTTCAGGTTTACTGTATCCCTTGGACCTTCTTATTGACGATGAAACACAGAAATTCCATCCGAATTTAATACAAAAGGCACAATACCGACTTAAGTACAAGAGGACTGACACTCTAACTTTCTATGATTTGAACCTCTCCTGTGAGTCCAGTTTTAGATTCCGATGCTTCACTTCAGGTTTACTGTATCCCTTGGACCTTCTTATTGACGATGAAACACAGAAATTCCATCCGAATTTCATACAAAAGGCACAATGCCGACTTAAGTACAAGAGGACTGACACTCTAAGTTTCTCTGATTTAAACCTCTCCTGTGATTCCAGTTTTAGATTCCGATGCTTCACTTCAGGTTTACTGTATCCCTTGGATCTTCGTATTGACGATGAAACACAGAAATTGCATCCGAATTTAATACAAAAGCACAATGCCGAATTAAGTACAAGAGGACTGACACTCTAACTTTCTATGATTTGAACCACTCCTGTGAGTCCAGTTTTAGATTTCGATGCTTCACTTCAGGTTTACTGAATCCCTTGGACCTTCTTATTGACGATGAAACACAGAAATTGCATCCGAATTTAATACAAAATGCACAATGCCGACTTAAGTACTAGAGGACTGACACACTAACTTACTACGATTTGAACCTCTCCTGTGAGTCCAGTTTTAGATTCCGATGCTTCACTTCAGGTTTACTGTATACCTTGGATCTTCTTATTGACGATGAAATACAGAAATTGCATACGAATTTAATACAAAATGCACAATGCCGACTTAAGTACAAGAGGACTGACACACTAACTTACTACGATTTGAACCTCTCCTGTGAGTCCAGTTTTAGATTCCGATGCTTCACTTCAGGTTTACTGTATCCCTTGGACCTTCTTATTGACGATGAAACACAGAAATTGCATCCGAATTTAATACAAAAGGCACAATGCCGACTTAAGTACAAGAGGACTGACACTCTAACTTTCTATGATTTGAACCACTCCTGTGAGTCCAGTTTAAGGTTCCGATGCTTCACTTCAGGTTTACTGTATCCCTTGGACCTTCTTATTGACGATGAAACACAGAAATTGCATCCGAATTTAATACAAAAGGCACAATACCGACTTAAGTACAAGAGGACTGACATTCTAACTTTCTATGATTTGAACCTCTCCTGTAAGTCCAGTCTTAGATTCCGATGCTTCACTTCAGGTTTACTGTATCCCTTGGACCTTCTTATTGACGATGAAACACAGAAATTGCATCCGAATTTAATACAAAAGGCACAATTCCGACTTAAGTACAAGAGGACTGACACTCCAACTTTCTTTGATTTGAACCACTCCTGTGATTCCAGTTTTAGATTCCGATGCTTCACTTCAGGTTTTCTGTATCCCATGGATCTTCTTATTGACGATGAAACACAGAAATTGCATACGAATTTAATACAAAAGGCACAATGCCGACTTAAGTACAAGAGGACTGACACACTAACTTTCTACGATTTGAACCTCTCCTGTGAGTCCAGTTTTAGATTCCGATGCTTCACTTCTGGTTTACTGTATCTCTTGGACCTTCTTATTGACGATGAAACACAGAAATTGCATCCGAATTTAATGCAAAAGGCACAATGCCGACTTAAGTACAAGAGGACTGACACTCTAACTTTCTGTGATATGAATATCTCCTGTGAGTACAATTTTAGATACCGATGCTTCACTTCAGGTTTACAGCATCCCTTGGACCATCTTATTGACGATGAAACACAGAAATTGCATCCGAATTTAATACAACAGGCACAATGCCGACATAAGTACAAGAGGACTGACACTATAACTTTCTATGATTTGAGCCACTAATGTGAGTCCAGTTATAGATTCCGATGCTTCACTTCAGGTTTACTGTATCCCTGGGACCTTCTTATTGACGATGAAACACAGAAATTGCATCCGAATTTAATACAAAATGCACAATGCCGACTTAAGTACAAGAGGACTGACACAATAACTTTCTACGATTTGAACCTCTCCTGTGAGTCCAGTTTTAGATTCCGATGCTTCACTTCAGTTTTACTGTCTCCCTTGGACCTTCTTATTGACGATGAAACACAGAAATTTGCATCCGAATTTAATACAAAAAGCACAATGCCGGCATAAGTACAAGAGGACTGACACTCTAACTTTCTATGATTTGAACCTCTTCTGTGAGTCCAGTTTTAGAGTCCGATGCTTCACTTCAGGTTTACTGTATCCCTTGGACCTTCTTATTGACGATGAAAGACAGAAATTGCATCCGAATTTAATACAAAAGGCACAATGCCGACTTAAGTAGAAGAGGACTGACACACTAACTTTCTATGATTTGAACCACTCCTGTGAGTCCAGTTTTAGATTTCGATGCTTCACTTCAGGTTTACTGAATCCCTTGGACCTTCTTATTGACGATGAAACACAGAAATTGCATCCGAATTTAATACAAAATGCACAATGCCGACTTAAGTACAAGAGGACTGGAACACTAACTTACTACGATTTGAACCTCTCCTGTGAGTCCAGTTTTAGATTCCGATCCTTCACTTCAGGTTTACTGTATACCTTGGATCTTCTTATTGTCGATGAAATACAGAAATTGCATACGAATTTAATACAAAAGGCACAATGCCGACTTAAGTACAAGAGGACTGACACTCTAACTTTCTATGATTTGAACCTCTTCTGTGAGTCCAGTTTTAGAGTCCGATGCTTCACTTCAGGTTTACTGTATCCCTTGGACCTTCTTATTGACGATGAAACACAGAAATTGCATCCGAATTTAATACAAAAGGCACAATGCCGACTTAAGTAGAAGAGGACTGACACTCTAACTTTCTATTATTTGAACCTTTCTTGTGAGTGCAGTTTTAGATGCCGAGGCTTCACTTCAGGTTTTCTGTATCCCTCGGACCTTCTTATTGACGATGAAACACAGAAATTGCATCCGAATTTAATACAAAAAGCACAATGCCGACATAAGTACAAGAGGACTGACACTCTAACTTTCCATGATTTGAACCTCTCCTCTGAGTCCAGTTTTCGATTCCGATGCTTCACTTCAGGTTTACTGTATCCCTTGGACCTTCTTATTGACGATGAAACACAGAAATTGCATCCGAATTTAATACAAAATGCACAATGCCGACTTAAGTACAAGAGGACTGACACACTAACTTACTACGATTTGAACCTCTCCTGTGAGTCCAGTTTTAGATTCCGATGCTTCACTTCAGGTTTACTGTATACCTTGGATCTTCTTATTGACGATGAAATACAGAAATTGCATACGAATTTAATACAAAAAGCACAATGCCGACATAAGTACAAGAGGACTGACACTCTAACTTTCCATGATTTGAACCTCTCCTCTGAGTCCAGTTTTCGATTCAGATGCTTCACTTCAGGTTTACTGTATCCCTTGGACCTTCTTATTGACGATGAAACACAGAAATTGCATCCGAATTTAATACAAAAGCACAATGCCGACTTAAGTACAAGAGGACTGACACTCTAACTTTCTATGATTTGAACCACTCCTGTGAGTCCAGTTTAAGGTTCCGATGCTTCACTTCAGGTTTACTGTATCCCTTGGACCTTCTTATTGACGATGAAACACAGAAATTCCATCCGAATTTAATACAAAAGGCACAATACCGACTTAAGTACAAGAGGACTGACATTCTAACTTTCTATGATTTGAACCTCTCCTGTAAGTCCAGTTTTAGATTCCGATGCTTCACTTCAGGTTTACTGTCTCCCTTGGACCTTCTTATTGACGATGAAACACAGAAATTGCATCCGATTTAATACAAAAAGCACAATGCCGACATAAGTACAAGAGGACTGACACTCTAACTTTCTATGATTTGAACCTCTCCTGTGAGTCCAGTTTTAGATTCCGATGCTTCACTTCAGGTTTACTGTATCCCTTGGACCTTCTTATTGACGATGAAACACAGAAATTCCATCCGAATTTAATACAAAAGGCACAATGCCGACTTAAGTACAAGAGGACTGACACACTAACTTACTACGATTTGAACCTCTCCTGTGAGTCCAGTTTTAGATTCCGATGCTTCACTTCAGGTTTACTGTATACCTTGGATCTTCTTATTGACGATGAAATACAGAAATTGCATACGAATTTAATACAAAAAGCACAATGCCGACATAAGTACAAGAGGACTGACACTCTAACTTTCCATGATTTGAACCTCTCCTCTGAGTCCAGTTTTCGATTCAGATGCTTCACTTCAGGTTTACTGTATCCCTTGGACCTTCTTATTGACGATGAAACACAGAAATTGCATCCGAATTTAATAAAAAAGCACAATGCCGACTTAAGTACAAGAGGACTGACACTCTAACTTTCTATGATTTGAACCACTCCTGTGAGTCCAATTTAAGGTTCCGATGCTTCACCTCAGGTTTACTGTATCCCTTGGACCTTCTTATTGACGATGAAACACAGAAATTCCATCCGAATTTAATACAAAAGGCACAATACCGACTTAAGTACAAGAGGACTGACATTCTAACTTTCTATGATTTGAACCTCTCCTGTAAGTCCAGTTTTAGATTCCGATGCTTCACTTCAGGTTTACTGTCTCCCTTGGACCTTCTTATTGACGATGAAACACAGAAATTGCATCCGATTTAATACAAAAAGCACAATGCCGACATAAGTACAAGAGGACTGACACTCTAACTTTCTATGATTTGAACCTCTCCTGTGAGTCCAGTTTTAGATTCCGATGCTTCACTTCAGGTTTACTGTATCCCTTGGACCTTCTTATTGACGATGAAACACAGAAATTCCATCCGAATTTAATACAAAAGGCACAATGCCGACTTAAGTACAAGAGGACTGACACTCTAAGTTTCTCTGATTTAAACCTCTCCTGTGATTCCAGTTTTAGATTCCGATGCTTCACTTCAGGTTTACTGTATCCCTTGGATCTTCGTATTGACGATGAAACACAGAAATTGCATCCGAATTTAATACAAAAGCACAATGCCGAATTAAGTACAAGAGGACTGACACTCTAAATTTCTATGATTTGAACCACTCCTGTGAGTCCAGTTTTAGATTTCGATGCTTCACTTCAGGTTTACTGAATCCCTTGGACCTTCTTATTGACGATGAAACACAGAAATTGCATCGGAATTTAATACAAAATGCACAATGCCGACTTAAGTACAAGAGGACTGACACACTAACTTACTACGATTTGAACCTCTCCTCTGAGACCAGTTTTCGATTCCGATGCTTCACTTCAGGTTTACTGTATCCCTTGGACCTTCTTATTGACGATGAAACACAGAAATTGCATCCGAATTTAATACAAAATGCACAATGCCGACTTAAGTACAAGAGGACTGACACACTAACTTACTACGATTTGAACCTCTTCTGTGAGTCCAGTTTTAGATTCCGATGCTTCACTTCAGGTTTACTGTATACCTTGGATCTTCTTATTGACGATGAAATACAGAAATTGTATACGAATTTAATACAAAAAGCACAATGCCGACATAAGTACAAGAGGACTGACACTCTAACTTTCCATGATTTGAACCTCTCCTCTGAGTCCAGTTTTCGATTCCGATGATTCACTTCAGGTTTACTGTATCCCTTGGACCTTCTTATTGACGATGAAACACAGAAATTGCATCCGAATTTAATACAAAAGGCACAATACCGACTTAAGTACAAGAGGACTGACATTCTAACTTTCTATGATTTGAACCTCTCCTGTAAGTCCAGTTTTAGATTCCGATGCTTCACTTCAGGTTTACTGTCTCCCTTGGACCTTCTTATTGACGATGAAACACAGAAATTGCATCCGAATTTAATACAAAAAGCACAATGCCGACATAAGTACAAGAGGACTGACACTCTAACTTTCTATGATTTGAACCTCTCCTGTGAGTCCAGTTTTAGATTCCGATGCTTCACTTCAGGTTTACTGTATCCCTTGGACCTTCTTATTGACGATGAAACACAGAAATTCCATCCTAATTTCATACAAAAGGCACAATGCCGACTTAAGTACAAGAGGACTGACACTCTAAGTTTCTCTGATTTAAACCTCTCCTGTGATTCCAGTTTTAGATTCCTAAGCTTCACTTCAGGTTTACTGTATCCCTTGGACCTTCTTATTGACGATGAAACACAGAAATTGCATCCGAATTTAATACAAAAGGCACAATGCCGACTTAAGTACAAGAGGACTGACACTCTAACTTTCTATTATTTGAACCTTTCCTGTGAGTCCAGTTTTAGATGCCGAGGCTTCACTTCAGGTTTACTGTATCTCTCGGACCTTCTTATTGACGATGAAACACAGAAATTGCATCCGAATTTAATACAAAAAGCACAATGCCGACATAAGTACAAGAGGACTGACACTCTAACTTTCTATGATTTGAACCTCTCCTCAGAGTCCAGTTTTCGATTCCGATGCTTCACTTCAGGTTTACTGTATCCCTTGGACCTTCTTATTGACGATGAAACACAGAAATTGCATCCGAATTTAATACAAAAGCACAATGCCGACTTAAGTACAAGAGGACTGACACTCTAACTTTCTATGATTTGAACCACTCCTGTGAGTCCAGTTTAAGGTTCCGATGCTTCACTTCAGGTTTACTGTATCCCTTGGACCTTCTTATTGACGATGAAACACAGAAATTGCATCCGAATTTAATACAAAAGGCACAATACCGACTTAAGTACAAGAGGACTGACATTCTAACTTCCTATGATTTGAACCTCTCCTGTAAGTCCAGTCTTAGATTCCGATGCTTCACTTCAGGTTTACTGTATCCCTTGGACCTTCTTATTGACGATGAAACACAGAAATTGCATCCGAATTTAATACAAAAGGCACAATTCCGACTTAAGTACAAGAGGACTGACACTCCAACTTTCTTTGATTTGAACCACTCCTGTGATTCCAGTTTTAGATTCCGATGCTTCACTTCAGGTTTTCTGTATCCCATGGATCTTCTTATTGACGATGAAACACAGAAATTGCATACGAATTTAATACAAAAGGCACAATGCCGACTTAAGTACAAGAGGACTGACACACTAACTTTCTACGATTTGAACCTCTCCTGTGAGTCCAGTTTTAGATTCCGATGCTTCACTTCTGGTTTACTGTATCTCTTGGATCTTCTTATTGACGATGAAACACAGAAATTGCATACGAATTTAATACAAAAAGCACAATGCCGACTTAAGTACAAGAGGACTGACACTCTAACTTCCTATTATTTGAACCTCTCCTGTGAGTCCAGTTTTAGATTCCGATGCTTCACTTCAGGTTTACTGTATCCCTTGGACCTTCTTATTGACGATGAAACACAGAAATTCCATCCGAATTTAATACAAAAGGCACAATGCCGACTTAAGTACAAGAGGACTGACACTCTAAGTTTCTCTGATTTAAACCTCTCCTGTAATTCCAGTTTTAGATTCCGATGCTTCACTTCAGGTTTACTGTATCCCTTGGACCTTCGTATTAACGATGAAACACAGAAATTGCATCGGAATTTAATACAAAAGCACAATGCCGACATAAGTACAAGAGGACTGACACTCTAACTTTCTATGATTTGAACCACTCCTGTGAGTCCAGTTTTAGATTTCGATGCTTCACTTCAGGTTTACTGAATCCCTTGGACCTTCTTATTGACGATGTAACACAGAAATTGCATCCGAATTTAATTCAAAAGGCACAATGCCGACTTAAGTACAAGAGGACTGACACTCTAAGTTTCTCTGATTTAAACCTCTCCTGTGATTCCAGTTTTAGATTCCGATGCTTCACTTCAGGTTTACTTTATCCCTTGGACCTTCTTATTGACGATGAAACACAGAAATTACATCCGAATTTAATACAAAAGGCACAATGCCGACTTAAGTACAAGAGGACTGACACTCTAACTTTCTGTGATATGAATATCTCCTGTGAGTACAATTTTAGATACCGATGCTTCACTTCAGGTTTACAGAATCCCTTGGACCTTCTTATTGACGATGAAACACAGAAATTGCATCCGAATTTAATACAAAATGCACAATGCCGACTTAAGTACAAGAGGACTGACACACTAACTTTCTACGATTTGAACCTCTCCTGTGAGTCCAGTTTTAGATTCCGATGCTTCACTTCAGGTTTACTGTATCCCTTGGATCTTCTTATTGACGATGAAACACAGAAATTGCATACGAATTTAATACAAAAGGCACAATGCCGACTTAAGTACAAGAGGACTGACACTCTAACTTTCCATGTTTTGAACCTCTCCTGTGAGTCCAGTTTTAGATTCCGATGCTTCACTTCAGGTTTACTGTATCCCTTGGACCTTCTTATTGACGATGAAACACAGAAATTGCATCCGAATTTAATACAAAAGGCACAATGCCGACTTAAGTACAAGAGGACTGACACTCTAACTTTCTATTATTTGAACCTTTCCTGTGAGTCCAGTTTTAGATGCCGAGGCTTCACTTCAGGTTTACTGTATCCCTCGGACCTTCTTATTGACGATGAAACACAGAAATTGCATCCGAATTTAATACAAAAAGCACAATGCCGACATAAGTACAAGAGGACTGACATTCTAACTTTCCATGATTTGAACCTCTCCTCTGAGTCCAGTTTTATTCCGATGCTTCACTTCAGGTTTACTGTATCCCTTGGACCTTCTTATTGACGATGAAACACAGAAATTGCATCCGAATTTAATACAAAAGCACAATGCCGACTTAAGTACAAGAGGACTGACACTCTAACTTTCTATGATTTGACCCACTCCTGTGAGTCCAGTTTAAGGTTCCGATGCTTCACTTCAGGTTTACTGTATCCCTTGGACCTTCTTATTGACGATGAAACACAGAAATTCCATCCGAATTTAATACAAAAGGCACAATACCGACTTAAGTACAAGAGGACTGACATTCTAACTTTCTATGATTTGAACCTCTCCTGTAAGTCCAGTTTTAGATTCCGATGCTTCACTTCAGGTTTACTGTCTCCCTTGGACCTTCTTATTGACGATGAAACACAGAAATTGCATTCGAATTTAATACAAAAAGCACAATGCCGACATAAGTACAAGAGGACTGACACTCTAACTTTCTATGATTTGAACCTCTCCTGTGAGTCCAGTTTTAGATTCCGATGCTTCACTTCAGGTTTACTGTATCCCTTGGACCTTCTTATTGACGATGAAACACAGAAATTCCATCCGAATTTAATCAAAAGGCACAATGCTGACTTTAGTACAAGAAGACTGACACTCTAAGTTTCTCTGATTTAAACCTCTCCTGTGATTCCAGTTTTAGATTCCGATGCTTCACTTCAGGTTTACTGTATCCCTTGGATCTTCGTATTGACGATGAAACACAGAAATTGCATCCGAATTTAATACAAAAGCACAATGCCGAATTAAGTACAAGAGGACTGACACTCTAACTTTCTATGATTTGAACCACTCCTGTGAGTCCAGTTTTAGATTTCGATGCTTCACTTCAGGTTTACTGAATCCCTTGGACCTTCTTATTGACGATGAAACACAGAAATTGCATCCGAATTTAATACAAAATGCACAATGCCGACTTAAGTACAAGAGGACTGACACACTAACTTACTACGATTTGAACCTCTCCTGTGAGTCCAGTTTTAGATTCCGATGCTTCACTTCAGGTTTACTGTATACCTTGGATCTTCTTATTGACGATGAAATACAGAAATTGCATACGAATTTAATACAAAAGGCACAATGCCGACTTAAGTACAAGAGGACTGACACTCTAACTTTCTATGATTTGAACCTCTCCTGTGAGTCCAGTTTTAGAGTCCGATGCTTCACTTCAGGTTTACTGTATCCCTTGGACCTTCTTATTGACGATGAAACACAGAAATTGCATCCGAATTTAATACAAAAGGCACAATGCCGACTTAAGTACAAGAGGACTGACACTATAACTTTCTATGATTTGAGCCACTCCTGTGAGTCCAGTTATAGATTTCTATGGTTCACTTCAGATTTACTGTATCCCTTCGACCTTCTTATTGACGATGAAACACAGAATTTGCATCCGAATTTAATACAAAAGGCACAATGCCGACTTAAGTACAAGAGGACTGACACTTTAACTTTCTATGATTTGAACCTCACCTGTGAGTCCAGTTTTAGATTTCGATGCTTCACTTCAGGTTTACTGAATCCCTTGGACCTTCTTATTGACGATGAAACACAGAAATTGCATCCGAATTTAATACAAAATGCACAATGCCGACTTAAGTACAAGAGGACTGACACACTAACTTTCTACGATTTGAACCACTCCTGTGAGTCCAGTTTTAGATTCCGATGCTTCACTTCTGGTTTACTGTATCCCTTGGATCTTCTTATTGACGATGAAACACAGAAATTGCATACGAGTTTAATACAAAAGGTACAATGCCGACTTAAGTACAAGAGGACTGACACTCTAACTTTCTATGATTTGAACCTCTCCTGTGAGTCCAGTTTTAGATTCCGATGCTTCACTTAAGGTTTACTGTATCCCTTGGACCTTCTTATTGACGATGAAACATAGAAATTGCATTCGAATTTAATACAAAAGGCACAATGCCGACTTAAGTACAAGAGGACTGACACTCTAAGTTTCTCTGATTGGAACCTCTCCTGTGATTCCGGTTTTAGAATCCGATGCTTCACTTCAGGTTTACTGTATCCCTGGGACCTTCTTATTGACGATGAAACACAGAAATTGCATCGGAATTGAATACAACAGGCACAATGCCGACTTAAGTACAAGAGGACTGAAACTATAACTTTCTATGATATGAATACCTCCTGTGAGTACAATTTTAGATTCCGATGCTTCACTTCAGGTCTACAGCATCCCTTGGACCTTCTTATTGACGATGAAACACAGAAATTGCATCCGAATTTAATACAACAGGCACAATGCCGACTTAAGTACAAGAGGACTGACACTATAAATTTCTATGATTTGAGCCACTCCTGTGAGTCCAGTTTTCGATTCCGATGCTTCACTTCAGGTTTACTGTATCCCTTGGACCTTCTTATTGACGATGAAACACATAAATTGCATCCGAATTTAATACTAAAGGCACAATGCCGACTTAAGTACAAGAGTACTGACACTTTAACTTTCTATGATTTGAACCTCACCTGTGAGTCCAGTTATAGATTTCGATGCTTCACTTCAGGTTTACTGAATCCCTTGGACCTTCTTATTGACGATGAAACACAGAAATTGCATCCGAATTTAATACAAAATGCACAATGCCGACTTAAGTACAAGAGGACTGACACACTAACTTTCTACGATTTGAACCTCTCCTGTGAGTCCAGTTTTAGATTCCGATGCTTCACTTCAGGTTTACTGTATCCCTTGGACCTTCTAATTGACGATGAAACACAGAAATTGCATACGAGTTTAATACAAAAGGCACAATGCAGACTTAAGTACAAGAGGACTGACACTCTAACTTTCTATGATTTGAACCTCTCCTGTAAGTCCAGTTTTAGATGCCGATGCTTCACTTCAGGTTTACTGTATCCCTAGGACCTTCTTATTGACGATGTAACACAGAAATTGCGTCCGAATTTAATACAAAAGGCACAATGCTGACTTAAGTACAAGAGGACTGACACTCTAACTTTCTGTGATTTGAACCACTCCTGTGAGTCCCGTGTTAGATTCCGATGCTTCACTTCAGGTTTACTGTATCCCTTGGACCTTCTTATAAACGATGAAACACAGAAATTACATCCGAATTCATACAAAAGGCACAATGCCGACCTAAGTACAAGAGGACTGATACTCTAACTTTCTATGATTTGAACCTCTCCTGTGAGTCCAGTTTTAGATTCCGATGCTTCACTTCAGGTTTACTGTATCCCTTGGACCTTCTTATTGACGATGAAACACAGGAATTGCATCCGAATTTAATACAAAAGGCACAATGCCGACTTTAGTACAAGGGGACTGACACTCTAACATTCTATGATATGAACATCTCCTGTGAGTACAATTTTAGATTCCGATGCTTCACTTCAGGTTTACAGCATCCCTTGGACCTTCGTATTGACGATGAAACACAGAAATTGCATTCGAATTTAATACAACAAGCACAATGCCGACTTAAGTACAAGAGGACTGACACTCTAACTTTCTATGATTTGAACCTCTCCTGTGAGTCGAGTTATAGATTCCGATGCTTCACTTCAGGTTTACTGTATCCCTTGGACCTTCTTATTGACGATGAAACACAGAAATTGAATCCGAATTTAATACAAAAGGCACAATGCCGACTTAAGTACAAGAGGACTGACACTCTAACTTTCTATGATTTGAACCTCTCCTTTGAGTCCAGTTTTAGATGCCGATGCTTCACTTCAGGTTTACTGTATCCCTCGGACCTTCTTATTGACGATGAAACACAGAAATTGCATCCGAATTTAATACAAAAGGCACAATGCCGACATAAGTACAAGAGGACTGACACTCTAACTTTCTATGATTTGAACCTCTCCTGTGAGTCCAGTTTTAGATTCCAATGCTTCACTTAAGGTTTACTGTATCCCTTGGACCTTCTTATTGACGATGAAACACAGAAATTGCATTCGAATTTAATACAAAAGGCACAATGCCGACTTAAGTACAAGAGGACTGACACTCTAAGTTTCTCTGATTGGAACCTCTCCTGTGATTCGGTTTTAGATTCCGATGCTTCACTTCAGGTTTACTGTATCCCTGGGACCTTCTTATTGACGATGAAACACAGAAATTGCATCGGAATTTAATACAACAGGCACAATGCCGACTTAAGTACAAGAGGACTGAAACTATAACTTTCTATGATATGAATACCTCCTGTGAGTACAATTTTAGATTCCGATGCTTCACTTCAGGTCTACAGCATCCCTTGGACCTTGTTATTGACGATGAAACACAGAAATTGCATCCGAATTTAATACAACAGGCACAATGCCGACTTAAGTACAAGAGGACTGACACTATTAATTCCTATGATTTGAGCCACTCCTGTGAGTCCAGTTTTCGATTCCGATGCTTCACTTCAGGTTTACTGTATCCTTGGACCTTCTTATTGACGATGAAACACAGAAATTGCATCCGAATTAATACAAAAGGCACAATGCCGACTTAAGTACAAGAGGGGTGACACTTTAACTTTCTATGATTTGAACCTCACCTGTGAGTCCAGTTATAGATTTCGATGCTTTACTTCAGGTTTACTGAATCCCTTGGACCTTCTTATTGACGATGAAACACAGAAATTGCATCCGAATTTAATACAAAATGTACAATGCCAACTTAAGTACAAGAGGAGTGACACACTAACTTTCTACGATTTGAACCTCTCCTGTGAGTCCAGTTTTAGATTCCGATGCTTCACTTCAGGTTTACTGTATCCCTTGGATCTTCTTATTGACGATGAAACACAGAAATTGCATACGAGTTTAATACAAAAGGCACAATGCAGACTTAAGTACAAGAGGACTGACACTCTAACTTTCTATGATTTGAACCTCTCCTGTGAGTCCAGTTTTAGATGCCGATGCTTCACTTCAGGTTTACTGTATCCCTAGGACCTTCTTATTGACGATGTAACACAGAAATTGCATCCGAATTTAATACAAAAGGCACAATGCTGACTTAAGTACAAGAGGACTGACACTCTAACTTTCTGTGATTTGAACCACTCCTGTGAGTCCCGGGTTAGATTCCGATGCTTCACTTCAGGTTTACTGTATCCCTTGGACCTTCTTATAAACGATGAAACACAGAAATTACATCCGAATTTCATACAAAAGGCACAATGCCGACCTAAGTACAAGAGGACTGACACTCTAACTTTCTATGATTTGAACCTCTCCTGTGAGTCCAGTTTTAGATTCCGATGCTTCACTTCAGGTTTACTGTATCCCTCGGATCTTCTTATTGACGATGAAACACAGAATTTGCATCCGAATTTAATACAAAAGGCACAATGCCGACTTAAGTACAAGAGGACTGACACTCTAACTTTCTATGATTTGAACCTCTCCTGTGAGTCCAGTTTTCGATTCCGATGCTTCACTTCAGGTTAACTGTATCCCTTGGAGCTTCTTATTGACGATGAAACACAGAAATTGCATCCGAATTTAATACAATAGGCACAAATCTGACTTAAGTACAAGAGGCCTGACACTCCAACTTTCTTTGATTTGAACCTCTCCTGTGATTCCAGTTTTAGATTCCGATGCTTCACTTCAGGTTTTCTGTATCCCTTGGACGTTCGTGTTGACGATGAAACACAGAAATTGCATCCGAATTTAATACAAAAGGCACAATGCTGACTTAAGTACAAGAGAACTGACACTCTAACTTTCTATGATTTGAACCTCACCTGTGAGTCCAGTTTAAGATTCCGATGCTTCACTTCAGGTTTACTGTATACCTTGGACCTTCTTATTGACGATGAAACACAGAAATTGCATCCGAATTTAATACAAAAGGCACAATGCCGACTTAAGTACAAGAGGACTGACACTCTAACTTTCTATGATATGAACATCCCCTGTGAGTACAATTTTAGATTCCGATGCTTCACTTCAGGTTTACAGCATCCCTTGGACCTTCTTATTGACGATGAAACGCAGAAATTGCATCCGAATTTAATACAACAGACAAAATGCCGAGTTAAGTACAAGAGCACTGACACTATAACTTTCTATGATTTGAGCCACTCCTGTGAGTCCAGTTATAGATTCCTATGCTTCACTTCAGGTTTACTGTATCCCTTGGACCTTCTTATTGACGATGAAACACAGAAATTGCATCCGAATTTAATACAAAAGGCACAATGCCGACTTAAGTACAAGAGGACTGACACTCTAACTTTCTATGATTTGAACCTCTCCTTTGAGTCCAGTTTTAGATGGCGATGCTTCACTTCAGGTTTACTGTATCCCTCGGACCTTCTTATTGACGATGAAACACAGAAATTGCATCCCAATTTAATACAAAAGGCACAATGCCGACATAAGTACAAGAGGACTGACACTCTAACTTTCTATGATTTGAACCTCTCCTGTGAGTCCAGTTTTCGATTCCGATGCTTCACTTCAGGTTTACTGTATCCCTTGGACCTTCTTATTGACGATGAAACACAGAAATTGCATCCGAATTCAATACAAAAGCACAATGCCGACTTAAGTACAAGAGGACTGACACTCTAACTTTCTATGATTTGAACCACTCCTGTGAGTCCAGTTTAAGATTCCGATGCTTCACTTCAGGTTCACTGTATCCCTTCGACCTTCTTATTGACGATGAAACACAGAAATTGCATCCGAATTTAATACAAAAGGCACAATACCGACTTAAGTACAAGAGGACTGACATTCTAACTTTCTATGATTAGAACCTCTCCTGTTAGTCCAGTTTTAGATTCCGATGCTTCACTTCAGGTTTACTGTATCCCTTGGACCTTCTTACTAACGATGAAACACAGAAATTGCATCAAAATTTAATACAAAAGGCACAATTCCGACTTAAGTACAAGAGGACTGACACTCCAACTTTCTTTGATTTGAACCTCTCCTGTGATTCCAGTTTTAGATTCCGATGCTTCACTTCAGGTTTTCTGTATCCCTTGGACCTTCTTATTGACGATGAAACAGAGAAATTGCATCCGAAATTAATACAAAAGGCACAATGCCGACTTAAGTACAAGAGGACTGACACTCTGACTTTCTATGATATGAACATCCCCTGTGAGTACAATTTTAGATTCCGATGCTTCACTTCAGGTTTACAGCATCCCTAGGACCTTCTTATTGACGATAAAACACAGATATTGCATCCGAATTTAATACAACAGGCACAATGCCGACTAAAGTACAAGAGGACTGACACTATAACATTCTATGATTTGAGCCACTCCTGTGAGTCCAGTTATAGATTCCGATGCTTCACTTAAGGTTTCCTGTATCCCTTCGACCTTCTTATTGACGATGAAACACAGAATTTGCATCCGAATTTAATACGAAAGGCACAACACCGACTTAAGTACAAGACGACTGACACTTTAACTTTCTATGATTTGAACCTCACTTGTGAGTCTAGTTTTAGATTTCGATGCTTCACTTCAGGTTTACTGAACCCCTCGGACCTTCTTATTGACGATGAAACACAGAAATTGCATCCGAATGTAATACAAAATGCACAATGCCGACTTAAGTACAAGAGGACTGACACACTAACTTTCTGTGATTTGAACCACTCCTGTGAGTCCCGTGTTAGATTCCGATGCTTCACTTCAGGTTTACTGTATCCCTGGGACCTTCTTATAAACGATGAAACACAGAAATTACATCCGAATTTTATACAAAAGGCACAATGCCGACCTAAGTACAAAAGGACTGATACTCTAACGTTCTATGATTTCAACCTCTCCTGTGAGTCCAGTTTTAGATTCCGATGCTTCACTTCAGGTTTACTGTATCCCTTGGACCATCTTATTGACGATGAAACACAGAATTTGCATCCGAATTTCATACAAAAGGCACAATGCCGACATAAGTACAAGAGGATTGACACTCTAACTTTCTATAATTTGAACCTCTCCTGTGAGTCCAGTTTTAGATTCCGATGCTTCACTTCAGGTTTACTGTATCCCTTGGACCTTCTTATTGACGATGAAACACAGAAATTGCATCCGAATTTAATACAAAAGGCACAATTCCGACTTAAGTACAAGAGGACTGACACTCCAACTTTCTTTGATTTGAACCTCTCCTGTGATTCCAGTTTTAGATTACGATGCTTCACTTCAGGTTTTCTGTATCCCTTGGACGTTCTTATTGACGATGAAACACAGAAATTGCATCCGAATTTAATACAAAAGGCACAATGCTGACTTAAGTACATGAGGACTGACACTCTAACTTTCTATGATTTGAACCTCACCTGTGAGTCCAGTTTAAGATTCCGATGCTTCACTTCAGGTTTACTGTATACCTTGGACCTTCTTATTGACGATGAAACACAGAAATTGCATCCGAATTTAATACAAAAGGCACAATGCCGACTTAAGTACAAGAGGACTGACACTCTAACTTTCTATGATATGAACATCCCCTGTGAGTACAATTTTAGATTCCGATGCTTCACTTCAGGTTTACAGCATCCCGTGGACCTTCTTATTGACGATGAAACACAGAAATTGCATCCGAATTTAATACAACAGGCACAATGCTGAGTTAAGTACAAGAGGACTGAAATTATAACTTTCTATGATTTGAGCCACTCCTGTGAGCAGTTATAGATTCCGATGCTTCACTTCAGGTTTACTGTATCCCTTCGACCTTCTTATTGACGATGAAACACAGAAATTGCATCCAAATTTAATAGAAAAGGCACAATGCCGACTTAAGTACAAGAGGACTGACACTCTAAGTTTCTCTGATTTGAACCTCTCCTGTGATTCCAGTTTTAGATTCCGATGCTTCACTTCAGGTTTACTGTATCCCTTGGACCTTCTTATTGACGATGAAACACAAAAATTGCATCCGAATTTAATACAAAAGGCACAATGCCGACTTAAGTTCAAGAGGACTGACACTCTAACTTTCTATGATATGAACATCTCCTGTGAGTACAATTTTAGATTCCGATGCTTCACTTCAGGTTTACAGCATCCCTTGTACCATCTTATTGACGATGAAACACAGAAATTGCATCCGAATTTAATACAACAGGCACAATGCCGACTAAAGTACAAGAGGACTGACACTATAACTTTCTATGATTTGAGCCACTCCTGTGAGTCCAGTTATAGATTCCGATGCTTCACTTCAGGTTTACTGTATCCCTTCGACCTTCTTATTGACGATGAAACACAGAAATTGCATCCGAATTTAATACAAAAGGCACAATGCCGACTTAAGTACAAGAGGACTGACACTTTAACTTTCTATGATTTGAACCTCACCTGTGAGTCGAGTTTTAGATTTCGATGCTTCACTTCAGGTTTACTGAATCCCTTGGACCTTCTTATTGACGATGAAACACAGAAATTGCATCCGAATTTAATACAAAAGGCACAATGCTGATTTAAGTACAAGAGGACCGACATTCTAACTTTCTATGATTTGAACCACTCCTGTGAGTCCCGTGTTAGATTCCGATGCTTCACTACAGGTTTACTGTATCCCTTGGACCTTCTTATAAACGATGAAACACAGAAATTACATCCGAATTTAATACAAAAGGCGCAATGCCGTCCTAAGTACAAGAGGACAGATACTCTAACTTTCTATGATTTGAACCACTCCTGTGAGTCCAGTTTAAGATTCCGATGCTTCACTTCAGGTTTACTGTAACCCTTGGACCTTCTTATTGACGATTAAACACAGTAATTGCATCCGAATTTAATACAAAAGGCACAATGCCGACTTAAGTACAAGAGGATTGACGCTCTAACTTTCTATGATTTGAACCTCTCCTGTGAGTCCAGTTTTAGATTCCGATGCTTCACTTCAGGTTTACTGTGTCCGTAGGACCTTCTTATTGATGATGAAACAACACAGAAATTGCATCCGGATTTCATACAAAAGGCACAATGCCGACTTAAGTACAAGAGGACTGACACTCTAACTTTCTTTGATTTGAACCTCTCCTGGGATTCCAGTTTTAGATTCCGATGCTTCACTTCAGGTATTCTGTATCCCTTGGACCTTCGTTTTGACGATGAAACACAGAAATTGCATCCGAATTTAATACAAAAGGCACAATGCCGACTTTAGTACAAGAGGACTGACACTCTAACTTTCTATGATTTGAACCTCACCTGTGAGTGCAGTTTTAGATTTCGATGCTTCACTTCAGGTTTACTGAATCCCTTGGACCTTCTTATTGACTATGAAACACAGAAATTGCATCCGAATTTAATACAAAATGCACAATGCCGACTTAAGTACAAGAGGACTGACACTCAAAATTTCTATGATTTGAACCTCTCCTGTGAGTTCAGTTTTAGATTCCGTTGCTTCACTTCAGGTTTACTGTATCCCTTGGACCTTCTTATTGACGATGAAACACAGAAATTGCATACGAATTTAATACTCAATGCACAATGCCGACTTAAGGACAAGAGGACTGACACTCTAACATTCTATGATTTGAATCACTCCTGTGAGGCCAGTTATAGATTCCGATGCTTCACTTCAGTTTTACTGTATCCCTTGGACTTTCTTATTGACGATGAAACACAGAAATTGCATCCGAATTTAATACAACAGGCACAATGCCGCCTTAAGTACAAGAGGACTGGCACTCTAACTTTCTATGATATGAACATCTCCTGTGAGTACAATTTTAGATTCCGATGCTTCACTTCAGGTTTACAGCATCCCTTGGACCTTCTTATTGACGATGAAACACAGAAATTGCATCCGAATTAAATACAACAGGCACAATGCCGCCTTAAGTACAAGAGGACTGGCACTCTAACTTTCTATGATTTGAGCCACTCCTGTGAGTCCAGTTATAGATTTTGATGCTTCACTTCAGGTTTACTGTATCCCTTCGACCTTCTTATTGACGATGAAACACAGAAATTGCATCCGAATTTAATACAACATGCACAATGCCGACTTAAGTACAAGAGGACTGACACACTAACTTTCTACAATTTGAACCTCTCCTGTGAGTCCAGTTTTAGATTCCGATGCTTCACTTCAGGTTTACTGTATCCCTAGGATCTTCTTATTGACGATGAAACACAGAAATTGCATACGAATTTAATACAAAAGGCACAATGCAGACTTAAGTACAAGAGGACTGACACTCTAACTTTCTATGATTTGAACCTCTCCTGTGAGTCCAGTTTCAGATTCCGATGCTTCACTTCAGGTTTACTGTATCCCTTGGACCTTCTTATTGACGATGAAACACAGAAATTGCATCCGAACTTAATACAAAAGGCACAATGCTGACTTAAGTACAAGAGACTGACACTCTAAATTTCTATGATTTGAACCACTCCTGTGAGTCCCGTGTTAGAGTCCGGTGCTTCACTCCAGGTTTAATGTATCCCTTGGACCTTCTTATAAACGATGAAACACAGAAATTACATCCGAATTCAATCCAAAAGGCACAATGCCGACCTATGTGCAAGAGGACTGACACTCTAACTTTCTATGATGTGAACCTCTCCTGTGAGTCCAGTTTTAGATTCCGATGCTTCACTTCAGGTTTACTGTATCCCTTGGACCTTCTTATTGACGATTAAACACAGTAATTGCATCCGAATTTAATACAAAAGGCACAATGCCGACTTAAGTACAAGAGGACTGACACTCTAACTTTATATGATTTGAACCTCTCCTGTGAGTCCAGTTTTAGATTTCGATGCTTCACTTCAGGTTTACTGTATCCGTAGGACCTTCTTATTGACGATGAAACAACACAGAAATTGCATCCGGATTTCATACAAAAGGCACAATGCCGACTTAAGTACAAGAGGACTGACACTCTAACTTTCTTTGATTTGAACCTCTCCTGGGATTCGAGTTTTAGATTCCGATGCTTCACTTCAGGTTTTCTGTATCCCTTGGACCTTCGTATTGACGATGAAACACTGAAATTGCATCCGAATTTAATACAAAAGGCACAATGCCGACTTTAGTACAAGAGGACTGACACTCTAACTTTCTATGATTTGAACCTCACCTGTGAGTGCAGTTTTAGATTTCGATGCCTCACTTCAGGTTTACTGAATCCCTTGGACCTTCTTATTGACGATGAAACAGCACAGAAATTGCATCCGGATTTCATACAAAAGGCACAATGCCGACTTAAGTACAATAGGACTGTCACTCTAATTTTCTATGATTTGAACCTGTCCTGTGAGTCCAGTTTCCGATTCCGATGCTTCACTTCAGGTTTACTGTATCCCTTGGACCTTCTTATTGACGATGAAACACAGAAATTGTATCTGAATTTAATACAAAAGGCATAATTCCGACATAAGTACAAGAGGACTGACACTCCAACTTTCTTTGATTTGAATCTCTCCTGTGATTCCAGTTTTAGATTCCGATGCTTCACTTCAGGTTTTCTGTATCCCTTGGACCTTCTTATTGACGATGAAACACAGAAATTGCATCCGAATTTAATACAAATGGCACAATGCTGACTTAAGTACAAGAGGACTGACACTCAAATTTTCTATGATTTGAACCTCACCTGTGAGTCCAGTTTAAGATTCCGATGCTTCACTTCAGGTTTACTGTATACCTTGGACCTTCTAATTGACGATGAAACACAGAAATTGCATCGGAATTTAATACAAAAGGCACAATGCCGACTTAAGTACAAGAGGACTGACACTCTAACATTCTATGATATGAATATCTCCTGTGAGTACAATTTTAGATTCCGATGATTCACTTCAGGTTTACAGCATCCCTTGGACCTTCTTATTGACGATGAAACACAGAAATTGCATCCGAATTTAATACAAAAGGCACAATGCCGACTTAAGTACAAGAGGACTGACACTCTAACTTTCTATGATTTGAACCTCTCCTGTGAGTCCAGTTTTAGATTCCGATGCTTCACTTCAGGTTTACTGTATCCCTTGGACCTTCTTATTGACGATGAAACACAGAATTTGGATCCGAATTTAATACAAAAGGCACAATGCCGACTTAAGTACAAGAGGACTGACACTCTAACTTTATATGATTTGAACCTCTCCTGTGAGTCCGGTTTTCGATTCCGATGCTTCACTTCAGGTTTACTGTATCTCTTGGACCTTCTTATTGACGATGAAACACAGAAATTGCATCCGAATTTAATACAAAAGGCACAATGCCGACTTAAGTACAAGAGGACTGACACTCTAACTTTCTATGATTTGAACCACTCCTGTGAGTCCAGTTTAAGTTTCCGATGCTACACTTCAGGTTTACTGTATCCCTTGGACCTTCTTATTGACGATTAAACACAGTAATTGCATCCGAATTTAATACAAAAGGCACAATGCCGACTTAAGTACAAGAGGACTGACACTCTAACTTTCTATGATTTGAACCTCTCCTGTGAGTCCAGTTTTAGATTCCGATGCTTCACTTCAGGTTTACTGTATCCCTAGGACCTTCTTATTGACGATGAAACTACACAGAAATTGCATCCGGATTTCATACAAAAGGCACAATGCCGACTTAAGTACAAGAGGACTGACACTCTAACTTTCTTTGTTTTGAACCTCTCCTGGGATTCCAGTTTTAGATTCCGATGCTTCACTTCAGGTTTTCTGTATCCCTTGGACCTTCTTATTGACGATGAAACACGGAAATTGCATCCGAATTTAATACAAAAGGCACAATGCCGACTTTAGTACAAGAGGACTGACACTCTAACTTTCTATGATTTGAACCTCACCTGTGAGTGCAGTTTTAGATTTCGATGCTTCACTTCAGGTTTACTGAATCCCTTGGACCTTCTTATTGACGATGAAACACAGAAATTGCATCCGAATTTAATACAAAATGCACAATGCCGACTTAAGTACAAGAGGACTGACACTCAAAATTTCTATGATTTGAACCTCTCCTGTGAGTTCAGTTTTAGATTCCGTTGCTTCACTTCAGGTTTACTGTATCCCTTGGACCTTCTTATTGACGATGAAACACAGAAATTGCATACGAATTTAATACTAAATGCACAATGCCGACTTAAGGACAAGAGGACTGACACTCTAACATTCTATGATTTGAATCACTCCTGTGAGGCCAGTTATAGATTCCGATGCTTCACTCCAGTTTTACTGTATCCCTTGGACTTTCTTATTGACGATGAAACACAGAAATAGCATCCGAATTTAATACAACAGGCACAATGCCGCCTTAAGTACAAGAGGACTGGCACTCTAACTTTCTATGATATGAACATCTCCTGTGAGTACTATTTTAGATTCCGATGCTTCACTTCAGGTTTACAGCATCCCTTGGACCTTCTTATTGACGATGAAACACAGAAATTGCATCCGAATTTAATACAACAGGCACAATGCCGCCTTAAGTACAAGAGGACTGGCACTCTAACTTTCTATGATTTGAGCCACTCCTGTGAGTCCAGTTATAGATTTTGATGCTTCACTTCAGGTTTACTGTATCCCTTCGACCTTCTTGTTGACGATGAAACACAGAAATTGCATCCGAATTTAATACAACATGCACAATGCCGTCTTAAGTACAAGAGGACTGACACTTTAACTTTCTATGATTTGAACCTCACCTGTGAGTCCAGTTTTAGATTTCGATGCTTCACTTCAGGTTTACTGAATCCCTTGGACTTTCTTATTGACGATGAAACACAGAAATTGCATCCGAATTTAATACAAAATGCACAATGCCGACTTAAGTACAAGAGGACTGACACACTAACTCTCTACAATTTGAACCTCTCCTGTGAGTCCAGTTTTAGATTCCGATGCTTCACTTCAGGTTTACTGTATACCTAGGATCTTCTTATTGACGATGAAACCCAGAAATTGCATACGAATTTAATACAAAAGGCACAATGCAGACTTAAGTACAAGAGGACTGACACTCTAACTTTCTATGATTTGAACCTCTCCTGTGAGTCCAGTTTCAGATTCCGATGCTTCACTTCAGGTTTACTGTATCCCTTGGACCTTCTTATTGACGATGAAACACAGAAATTGACTCCGAATTTAATACAAAAGGCACAATGCTGACTTAAGTACAAGAGGACTGACACTCTAACTTTCTATGATTTGAACCTCACCTGTGAGTGCAGTTTTAGATTTCGATGCTTCACTTCAGGTTTACTGAATCCCTTGGACCTTCTTATTGACGATGAAACAACACAGAAATTGCATCCGGATTTCATACAAAAGGCACAATGCCGACTTAAGTACAAGAGGACTGTCACTCTAATTTTCTATGATTTGAACCTGTCCTGTGAGTCCAGTTTCCGATTCCGATGCTTCACTTCAGGTTTACTGTATCCCTTGGACCTTCTTATTGACGATGAAACACAGAAATTGTATCTGAATTTAATACAAAAGGCATAATTCCGACTTAAGTACAAGAGGACTGACACTCCAACTTTCTTTGATTTGAATCTCTCCTGTGATTCCAGTTTTAGATTCCGATGCTTCACTTCAGGTTTTCTGAATCCCTTGGACCTTCTTATTGACGATGAAACACAGAAATTTCATCCGAATTTAATACAAATGGCACAATGCTGACTTAAGTACAAGATTACTGACACTCAAATTTTCTATGATTTGAACCTCACCTGTGAGTCCAGTTTAAGATTCCGATGCTTCACTTCAGGTTTACTGTATACCTTGGACTTTCTAATTGACGATGAAACACAGAAATTGCATCGGAATTTAATACAAAAGGCACAATGCCGCCTTAAGTACAAGAGGACTGACACTCTAACATTCTATGATATGAACATCTCCTGTCAGTACAATTTTAGATTCCGATGATTCACTTCAGGTTTACAGCATCCCTTGGACCTTCGTATTGACGATGAAACACAGAAATTGCATCCGAATTTAATACAAAAGGCACAATGCCGACTTAAGTACAAGAGGACTGACACTCTAACTTTCTATGATTTCAACCTCTCCTGTGAGTCCGGTTTTCGATTCCGATGCTTCACTTCAGGTTTACTGTATCTCTTGGACCTTCTTATTGACGATGAAACACAGAAATTGCATCCGAATTTAATACAAAAGGCACAATGCCGACTTAAGTACAAGAGGACTGACACTCTAACTTTCTATGATTTGAACCACTCCTGTGAGTCCAGTTTAAGATTCCGATGCTACACTTCAGGTTTACTGTATCCCTTGGATCTTCTTATTGACGATTAAACACAGTAATTGCATCCGAATTTAATACAAAAGGCACAATGCCGACTTAAGTACAAGAGGACTGACACTCTAACTTTCTATGATTTGAACCTCTCCTGTGAGTCCAGTTTTAGATTCCGATGCTTCACTTCAGGTTTACTGTATCCCTAGGACCTTCTTATTGACGATGAAACAACACAGAAATTGCATCCGGATTTCATACAAAAGGCACAATGCCGACTTAAGTACAAGAGGACTGACACTCTAACTTTCTTTGATTTGAACCTCTCCTGGGATTCCAGTTTTAGATTCCGATGCTTCACTTCAGGTTTACTGTATCCCTTGGACCTTCTTATTGACGATGAAACACAGAAATTGCATCCGAATTTAATACAAAATGCACAATGCCGACTTAAGTACAAGAGGACTGACACACTAACTCTCTACAATTTGAACCTCTCCTGTGAGTCCAGTTTTAGATTCCGATGCTTCACTTCAGGTTTACTGTATACCTAGGATCTTCTTATTGACGATGAAACACAGAAATTGCATACGAATTTAATACAAAAGGCACAATGCAGACTTAAGTACAAGAGGACTGACACTCTAACTTTCTATGATTTGAACCTCTCCTGTGAGGCCAGTTTCAGATTCCGATGCTTCACTTCAGGTTTACTGTATCCCTTGGACCTTCTTATTGACGATGAAACACAGAAATTGCATCCGAATTTAATACAAAAGGCACAATGCTGACTTAAGTACAAGAGGACTGACACTCTAAATTTCTATGATTTGAACCACTCCTGTGAGTCCCGTGTTAGAGTCCGGTGCTTCACTCCAGGTTTAATGTATCCCTTGGACCTTCTTATAAACGATGAAACACAGAAATTACATCCGAATTCAATTCAAAAGGCACAATGCCGACCTATGTGCTAGAGGACTGACACTCTAACTTTCTATGATGTGAACCTCTCCTGTGAGTCCAGTTTTAGATTCCGATGCTTCACTTCAGGTTTACTGTATCCCTTGGACCTTCTTATTGACGATTAAACACAGTAATTGCATCCGAATTTAATACAAAAGGCACAATGCCGACTTAAGTACAAGAGGACTGACACTCTAACTTTCTTTGATTTGAACCTCTCCTGTGAGTCCAGTTTTAGATTCCGATGCTTCACTTCAGGTTTACTGTATCCGTAGGACCTTCTTATTGACAATGAAACAACACAGAAATTGCATCCGGATTTCATACAAAAGGCACAATGCCGACTTAAGTACAGGAGGACTGACACTCTAACTTTCTTTGATTTGAACCTCTCCTGGGATTCCAGTTTTAGATTCCGATGCTTCACTTCAGGTTTTCTGTATCCCTTGGACCTTCGTATTGACGATGAAACACAGAAATTGCATCCGAATTTAATACAAAAGGCACAATGCCGACTTTAGTACAAGAGGACTGACACTCTAACTTTCTATGATTTGAACCTCACCTGTGAGTGCAGTTTTAGATTTCGATGCTTCACTTCAGGTTTACTGAATCCCTTGGACCTTCTTATTGACGATGAAACAACACAGAAATTGCATCCGGATTTCATACAAAAGGCACAATGCCGACTTAAGTACAAGAGGACTGTCACTCTAATTTTCTATGATTTGAACCTGTTCTGTGAGTCCAGTTTCCGATTCCGATGCTTCACTTCAGGTTTACTGTATCCCTTGGACCTTCTTATTGACGATGAAACACAGAAATTGTATCTGAATTTAATACAAAAGGCATAATTCCGACTTAAGTACAAGAGGACTGACACTCCAACTTTCTTTGATTTGAATCTCTCCTGTGATTCCAGTTTTAGATTCCGATGCTTCACTTCAGGTTTTCTGTATCCCTTGGACCTTCTTATTGACGATGAAACACAGAAATTGCATCCGAATTTAATACAAATGGCACAATGCTGACTTAAGTACAAGATTACTGACACTCAAATTTTCTATGATTTGAACCTCACCTGTGAGTCCAGTTTAAGATTCCGATGCTTCACTTCAGGTTTACTGTATACCTTGGACTTTCTAATTGACGATGAAACACAGAAATTGCATCGGAATTTAATACAAAAGGCACAATGCCGACTTAAGTACAAGAGGACTGACACTCTAACATTCTATGATATGAACATCTCCTGTCAGTACAATTTTAGATTCCGATGATTCACTTCAGGTTTACAGCATCCCTTGGACCTTCTTATTGACGATGAAACACAGAAATTGCATCCGAATTTAATACAAAAGGCACAATGCCGACTTAAGTACAAGAGGACTGACACTCTAACTTTCTATGATTTGAACCTCTCCTGTGAGTCCGGTTTTCGATTCCGATGCTTCACTTCAGGTTTACTGTATCTCTTGGACCTTCTTATTGACGATGAAACACAGAAATTGCATCCGAATTTAATACAAAAGGCACAATGCCGACTTAAGTACAAGAGGACTGACACTCTAACTTTCTATGATTTGAACCACTCCTGTGAGTCCAGTTTAAGATTCCGATGCTACACTTCAGGTTTACTGTATCCCTTGGATCTTCTTATTGACGATTAAACACAGTAATTGCATCCGAATTTAATACAAAAGGCACAATGCCGACTTAAGTACAAGAGGACTGACACTCTAACTTTCTATGATTTGAACCTCTCCTGTGAGTCCAGTTTTAGATTCCGATGCTTCACTTCAGGTTTACTGTATCCCTAGGACCTTCTTATTGACGATGAAACAACACAGAAATTGCATCCGGATTTCATACAAAAGGCACAATGCCGACTTAAGTACAAGAGGACTGACACTCTAACTTTCTTTGATTTGAACCTCTCCTGGGATTCCAGTTTTAGATTCCGATGCTTCACTTCAGGTTTTCTGTATCCCTTGGACCTTCTTATTGACGATGAAACACAGAAATTGCATTCGAATTTAATACAAAAGGCACAATGCCGACTTTAGTACAAGAGGACTGACACTCTAAATTTCTATGATTTGAACCTCACCTGTGAGTGCAGTTTTAGATTTCGATGCTTCACTTCAGGTTTACTGAATCCCTTGGACCTTCTTATTGACGATGAAACACAGAAATTGCATCCGAATTTAATACAAAATGCACAATGCCGACTTAAGTACAAGAGGACTGACACTCAAAATTTCTATGATTTGAACCTCTCCTGTGAGTTCAGTTTTAGATTCCGGTGCTTCACTTCAGGTTTACTGTATCCCTTGGACCTTCTTATTGACGATGAAACACAGAAATTGCATACGAATTTAATACTAAATGCACAATGCCGACTTAAGTACAAGAGGACTGACACTCTAACATTCTATGATTTGAATCACTCCTGTGAGGCCAGTTATAGATTCCGATGCTTCACTTCAGTTTTACTGTATCCCTTGGACTTTCTTATTGACGATGAAACACAGAAATTGCATTTGAGTTTAATACAACAGGCACAATGCCGCCTTAAGTACAAGAGGACTGGCACTCTAACTTTCTATGATATGAGCATCTCCTGTGAGTACAATTTTAGATTCCGATGCTTCACTTCAGGTTTACAGCATCCCTTGGACCTTCTTATTGACGATGAAACACAAAAATTGCATCCGAATTTAATACAACCGGCACAATGCCGCCTTAAGTACAAGAGGACTGGCACTCTAACTTTCTATGATTTGAGCCACTCCTGTGAGTCCAGTTATAGATTTTGATGCTTCACTTCAGGTTTACTGTATCCCTTCGACCTTCTTATTGACGATGAAACACAGAAATTGCATCCGAATTTAATACAAAATGCACAATACCGTCTTAAGTACAAGAGGACTGACACTTTAACTTTCTATGATTTCAACCTCACCTGTGAGTCCAGTTTTAGATTTCGATGCTTCACTTCAGGTTTACTGAATCCCTTGGACCTTCTTATTGACGATGAAACACAGAAATAGCATCCGAATTTAATACAAAATGCACAATGCCGACTTAAGTACAAGAGGACTGACACACTAACTTTCTACAATTTGAACCTCTCCTGTGAGTCCAGTTTTAGATTCCCATGCTTCACTTCAGGTTTACTGTATCCCTAGGATCTTCTTATTGACGATGAAACACAGAAATTGCATACGAAATTAATACATAAGGCACAATGCAGACTTAAGTACAAGAGGACTGACACTCTAACTTTCTATGATTTGAACCTCTCCTGTGAGTCCAGTTTCAGATTCCGATGCTTCACTTCAGGTTTACTGTATCCCTTGGACCTTCTTATTGACGATGAAACACAGAAATTGCATCCGAATTTAATACAAAAGGCACAATGCTGACTTAAGTACAAGAGGACTGACACTCTAAATTTCTATGATTTGAACCACTCCTGTGAGTCCCGAGTTAGAGTCCGATGCTTCACTTCAGGTTTAATGTATCCCTTGGACCTTCTTATAAACGATGAAACACAGAAATTACATCCGAATTCAATCCAAAAGGCACAATGCCGACCTATGTGCAAGAGGACTGACACTCTAACTTTCTATGATGTGAACCTCTCCTGTGAGTCCAGTTTTAGATTCCGATGCTTCACTTCAGGTTTACTGTATCCCTTGGACCTTCTTATTGACGATGAAACACAGAATTTGCATCCGAATGTAATACAAAAGGCACAATGCCGACTTAAGTACAAGAGGACTGACACTCTAACTTTCTATGATTTGAACCTCTCCTGTGAATCCGGTTTTCGATTCCGGTGCTTCATTTCAGGTTTTCTGTATCCCTTGGACCTTCTTATTGACGATGAAACACAGAAATTGCATCCGAATTTAATACAAAAGGCACAATGCATACTTAAGTACAAGACGACTGACACTCTAACTTTCTATGATTTGAACCACTCCTGTGAGTCCAGTTTGAGATTCCGATGCTTCACTTCAGGTTTACTGTATCCCTTGGACCTTCTTATTGACGATGAAACACAGTAATTGCATCCGAATTTAATACAAAAGGCACAATGCCGACTTAAGTACAAGAGTACTGACACTCTAACTTTCTATGATTTGAACCTCTCCTGTGAGTCCAGTTTTAGATTCCGATGCTTCACTTCAGGTTTACTGTATCCCTAGGACCTTCTTATTGACGATGAAACAACACAGAAATTGCATCCGAATTTCATACAAAAGGCACATGGCCGACTTAAGTACAAGAGGACTGACACTCTAACTTTCTTTGATTTGAACCTCTCCTGGGATTCCAGTTTTAGATTCCGATGCTTCACTTCAGGTTTTCTGTATCACTTGGACCTTCTTATTGACGATGAAACACAGAAATTGCATCCGAATTTAATACAAAAGGCACAATACCGACTTTAGTACAAGAGGACTGACACTCTAACTTTCTATGATTTGAACCTCACCTGTGAGTGCAGTTTTAGATTTCGATGCTTCACTTCAGGTTTACTGAATCCCTTGGACCTTCTTATTGACGATGAAACACAGAAATTGCATCCGAATTTAATACAAAATGCACAATGCCGACTTAAGTACAAGAGGACTGACACTCTAACTTTCTATGATGTGAACCTCTCCTGTGAGTCCAGTTTTAGATTCCGATGCTTCACTTCAGGTTTACTGTATCCCTTGGACCTTCTTATTGACGATGAAACACAGAATTTGCATCCGAATGTAATACAAAAGGCACAATGCCGACTTAAGTACAAGAGGGCTGACACTCTAACTTTCTATGATTTGAACCTCTCCTGTGAATCCGGTTTTCGATTTTGATGCTTCATTTCAGGTTTTCTGTATCCCTTGGACCTTCTTATTGACGATGAAACACAGAAATTGCATCCGAATTTAATACAAAAGGCACAATGCATACTTAAGTACAAGACGACTGACACTCTAACTTTCTATGATTTGAACCACTCCTGTGAGTCCAGTTTAAGATTCCGATGCTTCACTTCAGGTTTACTATATCCCTTGGACCTTCTTATTGACGATGAAACACAGTAATTGCATCCGAATTTAATACAAAAGGCACAATGCCGACTTAAGTACAAGAGTACTGACACTCTAACTTTCTATGATTTGAACCTCTCCTGTGAGTCCAGTTTTAGATTCCGATGCTTCACTTCAGGTTTACTGTATCCCTAGGACCTTCTTATTGACGATGAAACAACACAGAAATTGCATCCGGATTTCATACAAAACGCACATGGCCGACTTAAGTACAAGAGGACTGACACTCTAACTTTGTTTGATTTGAACCTTTCCTGGGATTCCAGTTTTAGATTCCGATGCTTCACTTCAGGTTTTCTGTATCACTTGGACCTTCTTATTGACGATGAAACACAGAAATTGCATCCGAATTTAATACAAAAGGCACAATACCGACTTTAGTACAAGAGGACTGACACTCTAACTTTCTATGATTTGAACCTCACCTGTGAGTGCAGTTTTAGATTTCGATGCTTCACTCCAGGTTTACTGAATCCCTTGGACCTTCTTATTGACGATGAAACACAGAAATTGCATCCGAATTTAATACAAAATGCACAATGCCGACTTAAGTACAAGAGGACTGACACTCTAACTTTCTATGATGTGAACCTCTCCAGTGAGTCCAGTTTTAGATTCCGATGCTTCACTTCAGGTTTACTGTATCCCTTGGACCTTCTTATTGACGATGAAACACAGAATTTGCATCCGAATGTAATACAAAAGGCACAATGCCGACTTAAGTACAAGAGGACTGACACTCTAACTTTCTATGATTTGAACCTCTCCTGTGAATCCGGTTTTCGATTCCGATGCTTCATTTCAGGTTTTCTGTATCCCTTGGACCTTCTTATTGACGATGAAACACAGAAATTGCATCCGAATTTAATACAAAAGGCACAATGCATACTTAAGTACAAGGGGACTGACACTCTAACATTCTATGATTTGAACCACTCCTGTGAGTCCAGTTATAGATTCCGATGCTTCACTTCAGGTTTACTGTATCTATTAGACCTTCTTATTGACGATGAAACACAGTAATTGCATCCGAATTTAATACAAAAGGCACAATGCCGACTTAAGTACAAGAGTACTGACACTCTAACTTTCTATGATTTGAACCTCTCCTGTGAGTCCAGTTTTAGATTCCGATGTTTCACTTCAGGTATACTGTATCCCTAGGACCTTCTTATTGACGATGAAACAACACAGAAATTGCATCCGGATTTCATACAAAAGGCACATGGCCGATTTAAGTACAAGAGGACTGACACTCTAACTTTCTTTGATTTGAACCTCTCCTGGGATTCCAGTTTTAGATTCCGATGCTTCACTTCAGGTTTTCTGTATCACTTGGACCTTCTTATTGACGATGAAACACAGAAATTGCATCCGAATTTAATACAAAAGGCACAATGCCGACTTTAGTACAAGAGGACTGACACTCTAACTTTCTATGATTTGAACCTCACCTGTGAGTGCAGTTTTAGATTTCGATGCTTCACTTCAGGTTTACTGAATCCCTTGGACCTTCTTATTGACGATGAAACACAGAAATTGCATCCGAATTTAATACAAAATGCACAATGCCGACTTAAGTACAAGAGGACTGACACTCTAAATTTCTATGATTTGAACCTCTCCTGTGAGTTCAGTTTTAGATTCCGATGCTTCACTTCAGGTTTACTGTATCCCTTGGACCTTCTTATTGACGATGAAACACAGAAATTGCATACGAATTTAATACTAAATGCACAATGCCGACTTTAGTACAAGAGGACTGACACTCTAACTTTCTATGATTTGAACCACTCCTGTGAGTCCCGTGTTAGATTCCGATGCTTCACTTCAGGTTTAATGTATCCCTTGGACCTTCTTATAAACGATGAAACACAGAAATTACATCCGAATTTAATCCAAAAGACACAATGCCGACCTATGTACAACAGGACTGACACTCTAACTTTCTATGATTTGAACCTCTCCTGTGAGTCCAGTTTTAGATTCCGATGCTTCACTTCAGGTTTACTGTATCCCTTGGACCTTCTTATTGACGATGAAACACAGAATTTGCATCCGAATTTAATACAAAAGGCACAATGCCGACTTAAGTACAAGAGGACTGATACTCTAACTTTCTATGATTTCAACCACTCCTGTGAGTCCAGTTTAAGATTCCGATGCTTCACTTCAGGTTTACTGTATCGCTTGGACCTTCTTATTGACGATGAAACCCAAAATTCATCCGAATTTAATACAAAAGGCACAATGCCGACTTAAGTACAAGAGGACTGACACTCTAACTTTCTATGATTTGAACCTCACCTGTGAGGCCAGTTTTAGATTTCGATGCTTCACTTCAGGTTTACTGAATCCCTTGGACCTTCTTATTGACGATGAAACACAGAAATTGCATCCGAATTTAATACAAAATGCACAATGCCGACTTAAGTACAAGAGGACTGACACACTAACTTTCTACAATTTGAACCTCTCCTGTGAGTCCAGTTTTAGATTCCGATGCTTCACTTCAGGTTTACTGTATCCCTGGGACCTTCTTATTGACGATGAAACACAGAAATTGCATCCGAATTTAATACAAAAGGCACAATGCAGACTTAAGTACAAGAGGACTGACACTCTAAATTTCTATGAATTGAACCACTCCTGTGAATCCCGTGTTAGATTCCGATGCTTCACTTCAGGTTTAATGTATCCCTTGGACCTTCTTATAAACGATGAAACACAGAAATTACATCCGATTTAATCCAAAAGGCACAATGCCGACCTATGTACAAGAGGACTGACACTCTAACTTTCTAAGATTTGAACCACTCCTGTGAGTCCAGTTTAAGATTCCGATGCTTCACTTCATTTTTACTGTATCCCTTGGACCTTCTTATTGACGATGAAACACAGAAATTGCATCCGAATTTAATACAAAAGGCACTATGCTGACTTAAGTACAAGAGGACTGACACTCTAAATTTCTTTGTTTTGATCCACTCCTGTGAGTCCCGTGTTAGATTCCGATGCTTCACTTCAGGTTTAATGTATCCCTTGGACCTTCAAATAAACGATGAAACACAGAAATTACATCTGAATTTAATCCAAAAGGCACAATGCCGACCTATGTACAAGAGGACTGACACTCTAACTTTTTATTATTTGAGCCTCTCCTGTGAGTCCAGTTTTAGATTCCGATGCTTCACTTCAGGTTTACTGTATCCCTTGGACCTTCTTATTGACGATGAAACACAGAATTTGCATCCGAATTTAATACAAAAGCACAATGCCGACTTAAGTACAAGAGGACTGATACTCTAACTTTCTATGATTTCAACCACTCCTGTGAGTCCAGTTTAAGATTCCGATGCTTCACTTCAGGTTTACTGTATCCCTTGGACCTTCTTATTGACGATGAAACACAGTAATTGCATACGAAATTAATACATAAGGCACAATGCAGACTTAAGTACAAGAGGACTGACACTCTAACTTTCTATGATTTGAACCTCTCCTGTGAGTCCAGTTTCAGATTCCGATGCTTCACTTCAGGTTTACTGTATCCCTTGGACCTTCTTATTGACGATGAAACACAGAAATTGCATCCGAATTTAATACAAAAGGCACAATGCTGACTTAAGTACAAGAGGACTGACACTCTAAATTTCTATGATTTGAACCACTCCTGTGAGTCCCGAGTTAGAGTCCGATGCTTCACTTCAGGTTTAATGTATCCCTTGGACCTTCTTATAAACGATGAAACACAGAAATTACATCCGAATTCAATCCAAAAGGCACAATGCCGACCTATGTGCAAGAGGACTGACACTCTAACTTTCTATGATGTGAACCTCTCCTGTGAGTCCAGTTTTAGATTCCGATGCTTCACTTCAGGTTTACTGTATCCCTTGGACCTTCTTATTGACGATGAAACACAGAATTTGCATCCGAATGTAATACAAAAGGCACAATGCCGACTTAAGTACAAGAGGACTGACACTCTAACTTTCTATGATTTGAACCTCTCCTGTGAATCCGGTTTTCGATTCCGATGCTTCATTTCAGGTTTTCTGTATCCCTTGGACCTTCTTATTGACGATGAAACACAGAAATTGCATCCGAATTTAATACAAAAGGCACAATGCATACTTAAGTACAAGACGACTGACACTCTAACTTTCTATGATTTGAACCACTCCTGTGAGTCCAGTTTAAGATTCCGATGCTTCACTTCAGGTTTACTGTATCCCTTGGACCTTCTTATTGACGATGAAACACAGTAATTGCATCCGAATTTAATACAAAAGGCACAATGCCGACTTAAGTACAAGAGTACTGACACTCTAACTTTCTATGATTTGAACCTCTCCTGTGAGTCCAGTTTTAGATTCCGATGCTTCACTTCAGGTTTACTGTATCCCTAGGACCTTCTTATTGACGATGAAACAACACAGAAATTGCATCCGGATTTCATACAAGAGGCACATGGCCGACTTAAGTACAAGAGGACTGACACTCTAACTTTCTTTGATTTGAACCTCTCCTGGGATTCCAGTTTTAGATTCCGATGCTTCACTTCAGGTTTTCTGTATCACTTGGACCTTCTTATTGACGATGAAACACAGAAATTGCATCCGAATTTAATACAAAAGGCACAATACCGACTTTAGTACAAGAGGACTGACACTCTAACTTTCTATGATTTGAACCTCACCTGTGAGTGCAGTTTTAGATTTCGATGCTTCACTTCAGGTTTACTGAATCCCTTGGACCTTCTTATTGACGATGAAACACAGAAATTGCATCCGAATTTAATACAAAATGCACAATGCCGACTTAAGTACAAGAGGACTGACACTCTAACTTTCTATGATGTGAACCTCTCCTGTGAGTCCAGTTTTAGATTCCGATGCTTCACTTCAGGTTTACTGTATCCCTTGGACCTTCTTATTGACGATGAAACACAGAATTTGCATCCGAATGTAATACAAAAGGCACAATGCCGACTTAAGTACAAGAGGACTGACACTCTAACTTTCTATGATTTGAACCTCTCCTGTGAATCCGGTTTTCGATTCCGATGCTTCATTTCAGGTTTTCTGTATCCCTTGGACCTTCTTATTGACGATGAAACACAGAAATTGCATCCGAATTTAATACAAAAGGCACAATGCATACTTAAGTACAAGACGACTGACACTCTAACTTTCTATGATTTGAACCACTCCTGTGAGTCCAGTTTAAGATTCCGATGCTTCACTTCAGGTTTACTGTATCCCTTGGACCTTCTTATTGACGATGAAACACAGTAATTGCATCCGAATTTAATACAAAAGGCACAATGCCGACTTAAGTACAAGAGTACTGACACTCTAACTTTCTATGATTTGAACCTCTCCTGTGAGTCCAGTTTTAGATTCCGATGCTTCACTTCAGGTTTACTGTATCCCTAGGACCTTCTTATTGACGATGAAACAACACAGAAATTGCATCCGGATTTCATACAAAAGGCACATGGCCGACTTAAGTACAAGAGGACTGACACTCTAACTTTCTTTGATTTGAACCTCTCCTGGGATTCCAGTTTTAGATTCCGATGCTTCACTTCAGGTTTTCTGTATCACTTGGACCTTCTTATTGACGATGAAACACAGAAATTGCATCCGAATTTAATACAAAAGGCACAATACCGACTTTAGTACAAGAGGACTGACACTCTAACTTTCTATGATTTGAACCTCACCTGTGAGTGCAGTTTTAGATTTCGATGCTTCACTTCAGGTTTACTGAATCCGTTGGACCTTCGTATTGACGATGAAACACAGAAATTGCATCCGAATTTAATACAAAATGCACAATGCCGACTTAAGTACAAGAGGACTGACACTCTAACTTTCTATGATGTGAACCTCTCCTGTGAGTCCAGTTTTAGATTCCGATGCTTCACTTCAGGTTTACTGTATCCCTTGGACCTTCTTATTGACGATGAAACACAGAATTTGCATCCGAATGTAATACAAAAGGCACAATGCCGACTTAAGTACAAGAGGACTGACACTCTAACTTTCTATGATTTGAACCTCTCCTGTGAATCCGGTTTTCGATTCCGATGCTTCATTTCAGGTTTTCTGTATCCCTTGGACCTTCTTATTGACGATGAAACACAGAAATTGCATCCGAATTTAATACAAAAGGCACAATGCATACTTAAGTACAAGGGGACTGACACTCTAACATTCTATGATTTGAACCACTCCTGTGAGTCCAGTTATAGATTCCAATGCTTCACTTTAGGTTTACTGTATCTATTAGACCTTCTTATTGACGATGAAACACAGTAATTGCATCCGAATTTAATACAAAAGGCACAATGCCGACTTAAGTACAAGAGTACTGACACTCTAACTTTCTATGATTTGAACCTCTCCTGTGAGTCCAGTTTTAGATTCCGATGTTTCACTTCAGGTTTACTGTATCCCTAGGACCTTCTTATTGACGATGAAACAACACAGAAATTGCATCCGGATTTCATACAAAAGGCACATGGCCGACTTAAGTACAAGAGGACTGACACTCTAACTTTCTTTGATTTGAACCTCTCCTGGGATTCCAGTTTTAGATTCCGATGCTTCACTTCAGGTTTTCTGTATCACTTGGACCTTCTTATTGACGATGAAACACAGAAATTGCATCCGAATTTAATACAAAAGGCACAATGCCGACTTTAGTACAAGAGGACTGACACTCTAACTTTCTATGATTTGAACCTCACCTGTGAGTGCAGTTTTAGATTTCGATGCTTCACTTCAGGTTTACTGAATCCCTTGGACCTTCTTATTGACGATGAAACACAGAAATTGCATCCGAATTTAATACAAAGTGCACAATGCCGACTTAAGTACAAGAGGACTGACACTCTAAATTTCTATGATTTGAACCTCTCCTGTGAGTTCAGTTTTAGATTCCGATGCTTCACTTCAGGTTTACTGTATCCCTTGGACCTTCTTACTGACGATGAAACACAGAAATTGCATACGAATTTAATACTAAATGCACAATGCCGACTTTAGTACAAGAGGACTGACACTCTAACTTTCTATGATTTGAACCACTCCTGTGAGTCCCGTGTTAGATTCCGATGCTTCACTTCAGGTTTAATGTATCCCTTGGACCTTCTTATAAACGATGAAACACAGAAATTACATCCGAATTTAATCCAAAAGACACAATGCCGACCTATGTACAACAGGACTGACACTCTAACTTTCTATGATTTGAACCTCTCCTGTGAGTCCAGTTTTAGATTCCGATGCTTCACTTCAGGTTTACTGTATCCCTGGGACCTTCTTATTGACGATGAAACACAGAAATTGCATCCGAATTTAATACAAAAGGCACAATGATGACTTAAGTACAAGAGGACTGACACTCTAAATTTCTATGAATTGAACCACTCCTGTGAATCCCGTGTTAGATTCCGATGCTTCACTTCAGGTTTAATGTATCCCTTGGACCTTCAAATAAACGATGAAACACAGAAATTACATCTGAATTTAATCCAAAAGGCACAATGCCGACCTATGTACAAGAGGACTGACACTCTAACTTTCTATTATTTGAACCTCTCCTGTGAGTCCAGTTTTAGATTCCGATGCTTCACTTCAGGTTTACTGTATCCCTTGGACCTTCTTATTGACGATGAAACACAGAATTTGCATCCGAATTTAATACAAAAGGCACAATGCCGACTTGAGTAAAAGAGGACTGATACTCTAACTTTCTATGATTTCAACCACTCCTGTGAGTCCAGTTTAAGGTTCCGATGCTTCACTTCAGGTTTACTGTATCCCTTGGACCTTCTTATTGACGATGAAACACAGTAATTGCATCCGAATTTAATACAAAAGGCACAATGCCGACTTAAGTACAAGAGGACTGACACTCTAACTTTCTGTGATTTGAACCTCACCTGTGAGTCCAGTTTTAGATTTCGATGCTTCACTTCAGGTTTACTGAATCCCTTGGACCTTCTTATTGACGATGAAACACAGAAATTGCATCCGAATTTAATACAAAATGCACAATGCCGACTTAAGTACAAGAGGACTGACACACTAACTTTCTACGATTTGAACCTCTCCTGTTAGTCCAGTTTTAGATTCCGATGCTTCACTTCAGGTTTACTGTATCCCTAGGATCTTCTTATTGACGATGAAACACAGAAATTGCATACGAATTTAATACAAAAGCTACAATGCAGACTTAAGTACAAGAGGACTGACACTCTAACTTTCTATGATTTGAACCTCTCCTGTGAGTCCAGTTTTAGATTCCGATGCTTCACTTCAGGTTTACTGTATCCCTTGGACCTTCTTATTGACGATGAAACACAGAAATTGCATCCGAATTTAATACAAAAGGCACAATGCTGACTTAAGTACAAGAGGACTGACACTCTAAATTTCTATGATTTGAACCACTCCTGTGAGTCCCGTGTTAGATTCCGATGCTTCACTTCAGGTTTAATGTATCCTTTGGACCTTCTTATAAACGATGAAACACAGATATTACATCCGAATTTAATCCAAAAGGCACAATGCCGACCTATGTACAAGAGGACTGACACTCTAAGTTTCTATGATTTGAACCCCTCCTGTGAGTCCAGTTTTAGATTCCGATGCTTCACCTCAGGTTTACTGTATCCCTTGGACCTTCTTATTGACGATGAAACACAGAATTTGCATCCGAATTAAATACAAAAGGCACAATTCCGACTTAAGTACAAGAGGACTGACACTCTAACTTTCTATGATTTGAACCTCTCCTGTGAGTCCGGTTTTCGATTCCGATGCTTCACTTCAGGTTTACTGTATCCCTTGGACCTTCTTATTGACGATGAAACACAGAAATTGCATCCGAATTTAATACAAAAGGCACATTGCCGACTTAAGTACAAGAGGACTGACACTCTAACTTTCTATGATTTGAACCACTCCTGTGAGTCCAGTTTAAGATTCCGATGCTTCACTTCAGGTTTACTGTATCCCTTGGACCTTCTTATTGACGATGAAACACAGTAATTGCATCCGAATTTAATACAAAAGGCACAATGCCGACTTAAGTACAAGAGGACTGACACTCTAACTTTCTATGATTTGAACCTGTCCTGTGAGTCCAGTTTTAGATTCCGATGCTTCACTTCAGGTGTACTGTATCCCTAGGACCTTCTTATTGACGATGAAACAACACAGAAATTGCATCCGGAGTTCATACAAAAGGCACATGGCCGACTTAAGTGCAAGAGGACTGACACTCTAACTTTCTATGATTTGAACCTCTCCTGTGAGTCCAGTTTTAGATTCCGATGCTTCACTTCAGGTTTACTGTATCCCTTGGACCTTCTTATTGACGATGAAACACAGAAATTACATACGAATTTAATACTAAATGCACAATGCCGACTTAAGTACAAGAGGACTGACACTCTAACTTTCTTTGATTTGAACCACTATTGTGAGTCCCGTGTTATATTCCGATGCTTCACTTCAGCTTTAATGTATCCCTTGGACCTTCTTATTGACGATGAAACACAGAAATTGAATCCGAATATAATACAAAAGGCACAATGCCGACTTAAGTACAAGAGGACTGACACTCTAAGTTCCTCTGACTTGAACCTCTCCTGTGAGTCCCGTGTTAGATTCCGATGCTTCACTTCAGGTTTACTGTATCCCTTGGACCTTCTTATAAACGATGAAACACAGTAATTGCATCCGAATTTAATACAAAAGGCACAATGCCGACTTAAGTACAAAAGGACTGTCACTCTAACTTTCTATGATTTGAACCTCTCATGTGAGTCCAGTTTTTGATTCCGATGCTTCACTTCAGGTTTACTGTATCCCTTGGACCTTCTTATTGACGATGAAACACAGAAATTGCATCCGAATTTAATACAAAAGGCACAACTCCGACTTAAGTACAAGAGGACTGACACTCCAACTTTCTTTGATTTGAACCTCTTCCGTGATTCCAGTTTTACATTCCGATGCTTCACTTCAGGTTTTCTGTATCCCTTGGACCTTCTTATTGACGATGAAACACAGAAATTGCATCCGAATTTAATACAAAAGGCACAATGCTGACTTAAGTACAAGAGGACTGACACTCTAACTTTCTAGGATTTGAACCTCACCTGTGAGTCCAGTTTAAGATTCCGATGCTTCACTTCAGGTCTGCTGTATACCTTGGACCTTCTTATTGACGATGAAACACAGAAATTGCATCCGTATTTAATACAAAAGGCACAATGCCGACTTAAGTACAAGAGGACTGACACTCTAACTTTCTATGTATGAACATCCCCTGTGAGTACAATTTTAGATTCCGATGCTTCACTTCAGGTTTACTGTATCCCTTGGACCTTCTTATTGACGATGAAACACAGAAATTGCATACGAATTTAATACAAAGGGCACGATGCTGACTTAAGTACAAGAGGACTGACACTCTAAATTTCTATGATTTGAACCACTCCTGTGAGTCCCATGTTAGATTCCGATGCTTCACTTCAGGTTTAATGTATCCTTTGGACCTTCTTATAAACGATGAAACACAGAAATTACATCCGAATTTAATCCAAAAGGCACAATGCCGACCTATGTACAAGAGGACTGACACTCTAAGTTTCTATGATTTGATCCTCTCCTGTGAGTCCAGTTTTAGATTCCGATGCTTCACTTCAGGTTTACTGTATCCCTTGGACCTTCTTATTGACGATGAAACACAGAATTTGCATCCGAATTTAATACAAAAGGCACAATGCCGACTTAAGTACAAGAGGACTGACACTCTAACTTTCTATGATTTGAACCTCTCCTGTGTGTCCGGTTTTCGATTCCGATGCTTCACTTCAGGTTTACTGTATCCCTTGGACCTTCTTATTGACGATGAAACACAGAAATTGCATCCGAATTTAATACAAAAGGCACATTGCCGACTTAAGTACAAGAGGACTGACACTCTAACTTTCTATGATTTGAACCTCTCCTGTGAGTCCAGTTTTAGATTCCGATGCTTCACTTCAGGTTTATTGTATCCCTAGGACCTTCTTATTGACGATGAAACAACACAGAAATTGCATCCGGATTTCATACAAAAGGCACATGGCCGACTTAAGTACAAGAGGACTGACACTCTAACTTTCTATGATTTGAACCTCACCTGTGAGTGCAGTATTAGATTTCGATGCTTCACTTCAGGTTTACTGAATCCCTTGGACCTTCTTATAGACGATGAAACACAGAAATTGCATCCGAATTTAATACAAAATGCACAATGGCGACATAAGTACAAGAGGACTGACACTCTTAATTTCTATGATTTGAACCTCTCCTGTGAGTTCAGTTTTAGATTCCGATGCTTCACCTCAGGTTTACTGTATCCCTTGGACCTTCTTATTGACGATGAAACACAGAATTTGCATCCGAATTTAATACAAAAGGCACAATGCCGACTCAAGTACAAGAGGACTGTCACTCTAACTTTGTATGATTTCAACCTCTCTTGTGAGTCCAGTTTTTGATTCCGATGCTTCACTTCAGGTTTACTGTATCCCTTGGACCTTCTTATTGACGATGAAACACAGAAATTGCATCCGAATTTAATACAAAAGGCACAATTCCGACTTAAGTACAAGAGGACTGACACTCCAACTTTCTTTGAATTGAACCTCTTCCGTGATTCCAGTTTTAGATTCCGATGCTTCACTTCAGGTTTTCTGTATCCCTTGGACCTTCTTATTGACGATGAAACACAGAAATTCCATCCGAATTTAATACAAACGGCACAATGCTGACTTAAGTACAAGAGGACTGACACTCTAACTTTCTATGATTTGAACCTCACCTGTGAGTCCAGTTTAAGATTCCGATGCTTCACTTCAGGTTTACTGTATACCTTGGACCTTCTTATTGACGATGAAACACAGAAATTGCATCCGAATTTAATACAAAAGGCACAATGCCGACTTAAGTACAAGAGGACTGACACACTAACTTTCTACGATTTGAACCTCTCCTGTGAGTCCAGTTTTAGATTCCGATGCTTCACTTCAGGTTTACTGTATCCCTCGGATCTTCTTATTGACGATGAAACACAGAAATTGCATACGAATTTAAAACAAAAGGCACAATGCCGACTTAAGTACAAAAGGACTGACACTCTAACTTTCTATGATTTGAACCTCTCCTGTGAGTCCAGTTTTAGATTCCGATGCTTCACTTCAGGTTTACTGTATCTCTTGGACCTTCTTATTGACGAAGAAACACAGAAATTGCATCCGAATTTAATACAAAACGCACAATGCCGACTTAAGGACAAGAGGACTGACACTATAAGTTTCTCTGATTTGAACCGCTCCTGTGATTCCATCTTTAGATTCCGATGCTTCACTTCAGGTTTACTGTATTCCTAGGATCTTCTTATTGACGATGAAGCACAGAAATTGCATCCGATTTTAATACAAAAGGCAAAATGCCGTCTTAAGTACAAGAGGACTGACACTCTAACATTCTATGATTTGAACCTCACCTGTGAGTCCAGTTTTAGATTTCGATGCTTCACTTCAAGTTTACTGAATCCCTTGGACCTTCTTATTGACGATGAAACACAGAAATTGCATCCGAATTTAATACAAAATGCACAATGCCAACTTAAGTACAATAGGACTGACACACTAACATTCAACGATTTGAACCTCTCCTGTGAATCCAGTTTTAGATTCCAATGCTTCACTTCAGGTTTACTGTATCCCTAGGATCTTCTTATTGACGATGAAACACAGAAATTGCATACGACTTTAATACAAAAGGCACAATGCCGACATAAGTACAAGAGGACTGACACTCTAACTTTCTATGATTTGAACCTCTCCTGTGAGTCCAGTTTTAGATTCCGATGCTTCACTTCAGGTTTACTGTATCCCTTGGACCTTCTTATTGACGATGAAACACAGAAATTGCGTCTGAATTTAATACAAAATGCACAATGCTGACTTAAGTACAAGAGGACTGACACTCTAAATTTCTATGATTTGAACAACTCCTGTGAGTCCCGTGTTAGATTCCGATGCTTCACTTCAGGTTTAATGTATCCCTTGGACCTTCTTATAAACGATGAAACACAGAAATTACATCCGAATTTAATCCAAAAGGCACAATGCCGACCTATGAACAAGAGGACTGACACTCTAAGTTTCTATGATTTGAACCTCTCCTGTGAATCCAGTTTTAGATTCCGATGCTTCACTTCAGGTTTACTGTATCCCTTGGACCTTCTTATTGACGATGAAACACAGAATTTGCATCCGAATTTAATACAAAAGGCACAATGCCGACTTAAGTACAAGAGGACTGACACTCTAACTTTCTATGATTTTAACCTCTCCTGTGAGTCCGGTTTTCGATTCCGATGCTTCACTTCAGGTTTACTGTATCCCTTGGACCTTCTTATTGACGATGAAACACAGAAATTGCATCCGAATTTAATACAAAAGGCACAATGCCGACTTAAGTACAAGAGGACTGACACTCTAACTTTCTATGATTTGAACCACTCCTGTGAGTCCAGTTTAAGATTCCGATGCTTCACTTCAGGTTTACTGTATCCCTTGGACCTTCTTATTGACGATGAAACACAGTAATTGCATCCGAATTTAATACAAAAGGTACAATGCCGACTTAAGTACAAGAGGACTGACACTCTAACTTTCTATGATTTGAACCTCTCCTGTGAGTCCAGTTTTAGATTCCGATGCTTCACTTCAGGTTTACTGTATCCCTAGGACCTTCTTATTGACGATGAAACAACACAGAATTTGCATCCGGATTTCATACGAAAGGCACATGGCCGACTTAAGTACAAGAGGACTGACACTCTAACTTTCTTTGATTTGAACCTCTCCTGGGATTCCAGTTTTAGATTCCGATGCTTCACTTCAGGTTTTCTGTATCCCTTGGACCATCTTATTGACGATGAAACACAGAAATTGCATCCGAATTTAATACAAAAGGCACAATGCCGACTTTAGTACAAGAGGACTGACACTCTAACTTTCTATGATTTGAACCTCACCTGTGAGTGCAGTATTAGATTTCGATGCTTCACTTCAGGTTTACTGAATCCCTTGGACCTTCTTATTGACGATGAAACACAGAAATTGCATCCGAATTTAATACAAAATGCACAATGGCGACTTAAGTACAAGAGGACTGACACTCTTAATTTCTATGATTTGAACCTCTCCTGTGAGTTCAGTTTTAGATTCCGATGCTTCACTTCAGGTTTACTGTATCCCTTGGACCTTCTTATTGACGATGAAACACAGAAATTGCATACGAATTTTATACTAAATGCACAATGCCGACTTAAGTACAAGGGGACTGACACTCTAACTTTCTTTGATTTGAACCACTCCTGTGAGGCCATTTATAGATTCCGATGCTTCACTTCAGTTTTACTGTATCCCTTGGACTTTCTTATTGACGATGAAACACAGAAATAGCATCCGACTTTAATACAAAAGGCACAATGCATACTTAAGTAAAAGAGGACTGACACTCTAACTTTCTATGATTTGAACCTCTACTGTGAGTCCAGTTTTAGATTCCGATGCTTCACTTCAGGTTTACTGTATCCCTTGGACTTTCTTATTGACGATGAAACACAGAAATTGCATCCGTATTTAATAAAAAAGGCACAATGCTTACTTAAGTACAAGAGGACTGACACTCAAAATTTCTATGATTTGAACCACACCTGTGAGTCCCGTGTTAGATTCCGATGCTTCACTTCAGCTTTAATGTATCCATTGGACCTTCTTATTGACGATGAAACACAGAAATTGAATCCGAATTTAATACAAAAGGCACAATGCCGACTTAAGTACAAGAGGACTGACACTCTAAGTTTCTCTGACTTGAACCTCTCCTGTGAGTCCCGTGTTAGATTCCGATGCTTCACTTCAGGTTTACTGTATCCCTTGGACCTTCTTATAAACGATGAAACACAGAAATTACATCCGAATTTAATACAAAAGGCACAATGCCGACCTAAGTACAAGGGGACTGATACTCTAACTTTCTATGATTTGAACCTCTCCAGTGAGTCCAGTTTTTGTTGCCGCGATTTCACTTCAGGTTTACTGTATCCCTAGGATCTTCTTATTGACGATGAAACACAGAAATTGCATACGAACTTAAAACAAAAGGGCAGAATGCCGACTTAAGTACAAGAGGACTGACACTCTAACTTTCTATGATTTGAACCTCTCCTGTGAGTCCAGTTTTCGATTCCGATGCTTCACTTCAGGTTTACTGTATCCCTTGGACCTTCTTATTGACGAAGAAACACAGAAATTGCATCCGAATTTAATACAAAACGCACAATGCCGACTTAAGGACAAGAGGACTGACACTATAAGTTTCTCTGATTTGAACCGCTCCTGTGATTCCAGCTTTAGATTCCGATGCTTCACTTCAGGTTTACGGTATCCCTTGGATCTTCTTATTGACGATGAAGCACAGAAATTGCATCCGATTTTAATACAAAAGGCACAATGCCGACTTAAGTACAAGAGGACTGACACTCTAACTTTCTATGATTTGAACCTCTCTTGTGAGTCCAGTTTTCGATTCCGATGCTTCACTTCAGGTTTACTGAATCCCTTCGACCTTCTTATTGACGATGAAACACAGAAATTGCATCCGAATTTAATACAAAATGCACAATTCCGACTTAAGTACAAGAGGACTGACACTCCAACTTTCTTTGATTTGAACCTCTTCCGTGATTCCAGTTTTAGATTCCGATGCTTCACTTCAGGTTTTCTGTATCCCTTGGACCTTCTTATTGACGAAGAAACACAGAAATTGCATCCGAATTTAATACAAAACGCACAATGCCGACTTAAGGACAAGAGGACTGACACTATAAGTTTCTCTGATTAGAACCGCTCCTGTGATTCCAGCTTTAGATTCCGATGCTTCACTTCAGGTTTACGGTATCCCTTGGAACTTCTTATTGACGATGAAGCACAGAAATTGCATCCGATTTTAATACAAAAGGCACAATGCCGACTTAAGTACAAGAGGACTGACACTCTAACTTTCTATGATTTGAACCTCTCCTGTGAGTCCTGTTTTAGATGCCGAGGCTTCACTTCACGTTTACTGTATCCCTCGGACCTTCTTATTGACGATGAAACACAGAAATTGCATCCGAATTTAATACAAAAGGCACAATGCAGACATAAGTACAAGAGGACTGACACTCTAACTTTCTATTATTTGAACCTCTCCTGTGAGTCCAGTTTTAGATTCCGAGGCTTCACTTCAGATTTACTGTATCCCTTGGACCTTCTTATTGACGATGAAACACAGAAATTGCATCTGAATTTAATACAAAAGGCACAATACTGACTTAAGTACAAGAGGACTGACACTCTAAATTTCTATGATTTGAACCTCTCCTGTGAGTCCAGTTTTAGATTCCGATGCTTCACTTCAGGTTTACTGTATCCCTTGGACTTTCTTATTGACGATGAAACACAGAAATTGCATCCGTATTTAATAAAAAAGGCACAATGGTTACTTAAGTACAAGAGGACTGACACTCAAAATTTCTATGATTTGAACCACACCTGTGAGTCCCGTGTTAGATTCCGATGCTTCACTTCAGCTTTAATGTATCCATTGGACCTTCTTATTGACGATGAAACACAGAAATTGAATCCGAATTTAATACAAAAGGCACAATGCCGACTTAAGTACAAGAGGACTGACACTCTAAGTTTCTCTGACTTGAACCTCTCCTGTGAGTCCCGTGTTAGATTCCGATGCTTCACTTCAGGTTTACTGTATCCCTTGGACCTTCTTATAAACGATGAAACACAGAAATTACATCCGAATTTAATACAAAAGGCACAATGCCGACCTAAGTACAAGGGGACTGATACTCTAACTTTCTATGATTTGAACCTCTCCAGTGAGTCCAGTTTTTGTTGCCGCGATTTCACTTCAGGTTTACTGTATCCCTAGGATCTTCTTATTGACGATGAAACACAGAAATTGCATACGAACTTAAAACAAAAGGGCAGAATGCCGACTTAAGTACAAGAGGACTGACACTCTAACTTTCTATGATTTGAACCTCTCCTGTGAGTCCAGTTTTCGATTCCGATGCTTCACTTCAGGTTTACTGTATCCCTTGGACCTTCTTATTGACGAAGAAACACAGAAATTGCATCCGAATTTAATACAAAACGCACAATGCCGACTTAAGGACAAGAGGACTGACACTATAAGTTTCTCTGATTTGAACCGCTCCTGTGATTCCAGCTTTAGATTCCGATGCTTCACTTCAGGTTTACGGTATCCCTTGGATCTTCTTATTGACGATGAAGCACAGAAATTGCATCCGATTTTAATACAAAAGGCACAATGCCGACTTAAGTACAAGAGGACTGACACTCTAACTTTCTATGATTTGAACCTCTCTTGTGAGTCCAGTTTTCGATTCCGATGCTTCACTTCAGGTTTACTGAATCCCTTCGACCTTCTTATTGACGATGAAACACAGAAATTGCATCCGAATTTAATACAAAATGCACAATTCCGACTTAAGTACAAGAGGACTGACACTCCAACTTTCTTTGATTTGAACCTCTTCCGTGATTCCAGTTTTAGATTCCGATGCTTCACTTCAGGTTTTCTGTATCCCTTGGACCTTCTTATTGACGAAGAAACACAGAAATTGCATCCGAATTTAATACAAAACGCACAATGCCGACTTAAGGACAAGAGGACTGACACTATAAGTTTCTCTGATTAGAACCGCTCCTGTGATTCCAGCTTTAGATTCCGATGCTTCACTTCAGGTTTACGGTATCCCTTGGATCTTCTTATTGACGATGAAGCACAGAAATTGCATCCGATTTTAATACAAAAGGCACAATGCCGACTTAAGTACAAGAGGACTGACACTCTAACTTTCTATGATTTGAACCTCTCCTGTGAGTCCTGTTTTAGATGCCGAGGCTTCACTTCACGTTTACTGTATCCCTCGGACCTTCTTATTGACGATGAAACACAGAAATTGCATCCGAATTTAATACAAAAGGCACAATGCAGACATAAGTACAAGAGGACTGACACTCTAACTTTCTATTATTTGAACCTCTCCTGTGAGTCCAGTTTTAGATTCCGAGGCTTCACTTCAGATTTACTGTATCCCTTGGACCTTCTTATTGACGATGAAACACAGAAATTGCATCTGAATTTAATACAAAAGGCACAATACTGACTTAAGTACAAGAGGACTGACACTCTAAATTTCTATGATTTGAACCACTCCTGTGAGTCCTGTGTTAGATTCTGATGCTTCACTTCAGATTTAATGTATCCCTTGGACCTTCTTATAAACGATGAAACACAGAAATTACATCCGAATTTAATACAAAAGGCACAATGCCGACCTATGTACAAGAGGACTGACACTCTAACTTTCTATGATTTGACCTCTCCTGTGAGTCCAGTTTTAGATTCCGATGCTTCACTTCAGTTTTACTGTCTCCCTTGGACCTTCTTATTGACGATGAAACACAGAATTTGCATCCGAATTTAAAACAAAAGGCACAATGCCGACTTAAGTACAAGAGGACTGACACTCTAACTTTCTATGATTTGAACCTCTCCTGTGAGTCCGGTTTTCGATTCCGATGCTTCACTTCAGGTTTACTGTATCCCTTGGACCTTCTTATTGACGATGAAACACAGAAATTGCATCCGAATTTAATACAAAAGGCAGAATGCCGACTTAAGTACAAGAGGACTGACACCCTAACTTTCGTTGATTTGAACCTCTCCTGTAATTCCAGTTTTAGATTCCGATGCTTCACTTCAGGTTTTCTGTATCCCTTGGACCTTCTTATTGACGATGAAACACAGAAATTGCATCCGAATTTAATCCAAAAGGCACAATACCGACTTAAGTACAAGAGGACTGACACTCTAACTTTCTATGATTTGAACCTCACCTGTGAGTCCAGTTTTAGATTTCGATGCTTCACTTCAGGTTAACTGAATCCCTTGGACCATCTTATTGACGATGAAACACAGAAATTGCATCCAAATTTAATACAAAATGCACAATGGCGAATTAAGTACAAGAGGACTGACACTCTAACTTTCTATGATTTGAACCTCTCTTGTGAGTCCAGTTTTCGATTCCGATGCTTCACTTCAGGTTTACTGTATCCCTTGGACCTTCTTATTGACGATGAAACACAGAAATTGCATCCGAATTTAATACAAAATGCACAATTCCGACTTAAGTACAAGAGGACTGACACTCCAACTTTCTTTGATTTGAACCTCTTCCGTGATTCCAGTTTTAGATTCCGATGCTTCACTTCAGGTTTTCTGTATCCCTTGGACCTTCTTATTGGCGATGAAACACAGAAATTGCATCCGAATTTAATACAAAAGGCACAATGCTGACTTAAGTACAAGAGGACTGACACTCTAACTTTCTATGATTTGAACCTCACTTGTGAGTCCAGTTTAAGATTCCGATGCTTCACTTCAGGTTTACTGTATACCTTGGACCTTCTTATTGACGATGAAACACAGAAATTGCATCCGAATTTAATACAAAAGGCACAATGCCGACTTAAGTACAAGAGGACTGACACACTAACTTTCTACGATTTGAACCTCTCCTGTGAGTCCAGTTTTAGATTCCGATGCTTCACATCAGGTTTACTGTATCCCTAGGATCTTCTTATTGACGATGAAACACAGAAATTGCATACGAATTTAAAACAAAAGGCACAATGCCGACTTAAGTACAAGGGGACTGACACTCTAACTTTCTATGATTTGAACCTCTCCTGTGAGTCCAGTTTTGGATTCCGATGCTTCACTTCAGGTTTACTGTATCCCTTGGACCTTCTTATTGACGAAGAAACACAGAAATTGCATCCGAATTTAATACAAAACGCACAATGCCGACTTAAGGACAAGAGGACTGACACTATAAGTTTCTCTGATTTGAACCGCTCCTGTGATTCCAGCTTTAGATTCCGATGCTTCACTTCAGGTTTACTGTATCCCTTGGATCTTCTTATTGACGATGAAGCACAGAAATTGCATCCGATTTTAATACAAAAGGCACAATGCCGACTTAAGTACAAGAGGACTGACACTCTAACTTTCTATGATTTGAACCTCTCCTGTGAGTCCTGTTTTAGATGCCGAGGCTTCACTTCACGTTTACTGTATCCCTCGGACCTTCTTATTGACGATGAAACACAGAAATTGCATCTGAATTTAATACAAAAGGCACAATACTGACTTAAGTACAAGAGGACTGACACTCTAAATTTCTATGATTTGAACCACTCCTGTGAGTCCCGTGTTAGATTCTGATGCTTCACTTCAGATTTAATGTATCCCTAGGACCTTCTTATGAACGATGAAACACAGAAATTACATCCGAATTTAATACAAAAGGCACAATGCCGACCTATGTACAAGATGACTGACACTCCAACTTTCTATGATTTGACCTCTCCTGTGAGTCCAGTTTTAGATTCCGATGCTTCACTTCAGGCTTACTGTATCCCTTGGACCTTCTTATTGACGATGAAACACAGAATTTGCATCCGAATTTAATACAAAAGGCACAATGCCGACTTAAGTACAAGAGGACTGACGCTCTAACTTTCTATGATTTGAACCTCTCCTGTGAGTCCGGTTTTCGATTCCGATGCTTCACTTCAGGTTTACTTTATCCCTTGGACCTTCTTATTGACGATGAAACACAGAAATTGCATCCGAATTTAATACAAAAGGCACAATGCCGACTTAAGTACAAGAGGACTGACACTCTAACTTTCTATGATTTGAACCTCACCTGTGAGACCAGTTTTAGATTTCGATGCTTCACTTCAGGTTAACTGAATCCCTTGGACCTTCTTATTGACGATGAAACACAGAAATTGCATCCAAATTTAATACAAAATGCACAATGGTGACTTAAGTACAAGAGGACTGACACTATAAGTTACTCTGTTTTGAACCGCTCCTGTGATTCCAGCTTTAGATTCCGATGCTACACTTCAGGTTTACTGTATCCCTTGGATCTTCTTATTGACGATGAAACACAGTAAATGCATCCGAATTTAATACAAAAGGCACAATGCCGACTTAAGTACAAGAGGACTGACACTCTAACTTTCTATGATTTGAACCTCTCTTGTGAGTCCAGTTTTCGATTCCGATGCTTCACTTCAGGTTTACTGTATCCCTTGGACCTTCTTATTGACGATGAAACACAGTAAATGCATCCGAATTTAATACAAAAGGCACAATGCCGACTTAAGTACAAGAGGACTGACACTCTAACATTCTATGATTTGAACCTCTCTTGTGAGTCCAGTTTTCGATTCCGATGCTTCACTTCAGGTTTACTGTATCCCTTGGACCTTCTTATTGACGATGAAACACAGAAATTGCATCCGAATTTAATACAAAATGCACAATTCCGACTTAAGTACAAGAGGACTGACACTCCAACTTTCTTTGATTTGAACCTCTTCCGTGATTCCAGTTTTAGATTCCGATGCTTCACTTCAGGTTTTCTGTATCCCTTGGACCTTCTTATTGAGGAAGAAACACAGAAATTGCATCCGAATTTAATACAAAACGCACAATGCCGACTTAAGGACAAGAGGACTGACACTATAAGTTTCTCTGATTTGAACCGCTCCTGTGATTCCAGCTTTAGATTCCGATGCTTCACTTCAGGTTTACTGTATCCCTTGGATCTTCTTATTGACGATGAAGCACAGAAATTGCATCCGATTTTAATACAAAAGGCACAATGCCGACTTAAGTACAAGAGGACTGACACTCTAACTTTCTATGATTTGAACCTCTCCTGTGAGTCCTGTTTTAGATGCCGAGGCTTCACTTCACGTTTACTGTATCCCTCGGACCTTCTTATTGACGATGAAACACAGAAATTGCATCCGAATTTAATACAAAAGGCACAATGCCGACATAAGTACAAGAGGACTGACACTCTAACTTTCTATGATTTGAATCTCTCCTGTGAGTCCAGTTTTAGATTCCGAGGCTTCACTTCAGATTTACTGTATCCCTTGGACCTTCTTATTGACGATGAAACACAGAAATTGCATCTGAATTTAATACAAAAGGCACAATACTGACTTCAGTACAAGAGGACTGACACTCTAAATTTCTATGATTTGAACCACTCCTGTGAGTCCTGTGTTAGATTCTGATGCTTCACTTCAGATTTAATGTATCCCTTGGACCTTCTTATAAACGATGAAACACAGAAATGACATCCGAATTTAATACAAAAGGCACAATGCCGACCTATGTACAAGAGGACTGACACTCTAACTTTCTATGATTTGACCTCTCCTGTGAGTCCAGTTTTAGATTCCGTTGCTTCACTTCAGGTTTACTGTATCCCTTGGACCTTCTTATTGACGATGAAACACAGAATTTGCATCCGAATTTAATACAAAAGGCACAATGCCGACTTAAGTACAAGAGGACTGACACTCTAACTTTCTATGATTTGAACCTCTCCTGTGAGTCCGGTTTTCGATTCCGATGCTTCACTTCAGGTTTACTGTATCCCTTGGACCTTCTTATTGACGATGAAACACAGAAATTGCATCCGAATTTAATACAAAAGGCACAATGCCGACTTAAGTACAAGAGGACTGACACTCTAACTTTCTATGATTTGAACCACTCCTGTGAGGCCAGTTAAAGATTCCGATTCTTCACTTCAGTTTTACTGTATCCCTTGGACATTCTTATTGACGATGAAACACAGAAATTGCATCCGAATTTAATACAAAATGCACAATTCCGACTTAAGTACAAGAGGACTGACACTCCAACTTTCTTTGATTTGAACCTCTTCCGTGATTCCAGTTTTAGATTCCGATGCTTCACTTCAGGTTTTCTGTATCCCTTGGACCTTCTTATTGGCGATGAAACACAGAAATTGCATCCGAATTTAATACAAAAGGCACAATGCTGACTTAAGTACAAGAGGACTGACACTCTAACTTTCTATGATTTGAACCTCACTTGTGAGTCCAGTTTAAGATTCCGATGCTTCACTTCAGGTTTACTGAATACCTTGGACCTTCTTATTGACGATGAAACACAGAAATTGCATCCGAATTTAATACAAAAGGCACAATGCCGACTTAAGTACAAGAGGACTGACACACTAACTTTCTACGATTTGAACCTCTCCTGTGAGTCCAGTTTTAGATTCCGATGCTTCACATCAGGTTTACTGTATCCCTAGGATCTTCTTATTGACGATGAAACACAGAAATTGCATACGAATTTAAAACAAAAGGCACAATGCCGACTTAAGTACAAGGGGACTGACACTCTAACTTTCTATGATTTGAACCTCTCCTGTGAGTCCAGTTTTGGATTCCGGTGCTTCACTTCGGGTTTACTGTATCCCTTGGATCTTCTTATTGACGAAGAAACACAGAAATTGCATCCGAATTTAATACAAAACGCACAATGCCGACTTAAGGACAAGAGGACTGACACTATAAGTTTCTCAGATTTGAACCGCTCCTGTGATTCCAGCTTTAGATTCCGATGCTTCACTTCAGGTTTACTGTATCCCTTGGATCTTCATATTGACGATGAAGCACAGAAATTGCATCCGATTTTAATACAAAAGGCACAATGCCGACTTAAGTACAAGAGGACTGACACTCTAACTTTCTATGATTTGAACGTCTCCTGTGAGTCCTGTTTTAGATGCCGAGGCTTCACTTCACGTTTACTGTATCCCTCGGACCTTCTTATTGACGATGAAACACAGAAATTGCATCTGAATTTAATACAAAAGGCACAATACTGACTTAAGTACAAGAGGACTGACACTCTAAATTTCTATGATTTGAACCACTTCTGTGAGGCCAGTTACAGATTCCGATGCTTCACTTCAGTTTTACTGTATCCCTTGGACATTCTTATTGACGATGAAACACAGAAATTGCATCCGAATTTAATACAAAAGGCAGAATGCCGACTTAAGTACAAGAGGACTGACACCCTAACTTTCTTTGATTTTAACCTCTCCTGTAATTCCAGTTTTAGATTCCGATGCTTCACTTCAGGTTTTCTGTATCCCTTGGACCTTCTTATTGACGATGAAACACAGAAATTGCATCCGAATTTAATCCAAAAGGCACAATACCGACTTAAGTACAAGAGGACTGACACTCTAACTTTCTATGATTTGAACCTCACCTGTGAGTCCAGTTTTAGATTTCGATGCTTCACTTCAGGTTAACTGAATCCCTTGGACCTTCTTATTGACGATGAAACACAGAAATTGCATCCAAATTTAATACAAAATGCACAATGGCGACTTAAGTACAAGAGGACTGACACTATAAGTTACTCTGTTTTGAACCGCTCCTGTGATTCCAGCTTTAGATTCCGATGCTTCACTTCAGGTTTACTGTATCCCTTGGATCTTCTTATTGACGATGAAACACAGAAATTGCATCTGAATTTAATACAAAATGCACAATGCCGACTTAAGTACAAGAGGACTGACACTCTAAATTTCTATGATTTGAACCTCTCCTGTGAGTTCAGTTTTAGATTCCGATGCCTCACTTCAGGTTTACTGTATCCCTTGGACCTTCTTATTGACGATGAAACACAGAAATAGCATACGAATTTAATACTAAATGCACAATGCCGACTTAAGTACAAGAGGACTGACACTCTAACTTTCTATGATTTGAACCACTCCTGTGAGGCCAGTTACAGATTCCGATGCTTCACTTCAGTTTTACTGTATCCCTTGGACTTTCTTATTGACGATGAAACACAGAAATTGCATCCGAATTTAATACAAAAGGCAGAATGCCGACTTAAGTACAAGAGGAATGACACTCTAAATTTCTATGATTTGAACCTCTCCTGTGAGTCCAGTTTTTGATTCCAATGCCTCACTTCAGGTTTACTGTATCCCTTGGAACTTCTTATTGACGATGAAGCACAGAAATTGCATCCGAATTTAATACAAAAGGCACAATGCCGACTTAAGTACAAGAGGACTGACACTCTAAGTTTCTCTGATTTGAACCTCTCCTGTGAGTCCAGTTTTAGATTCCGATGCTTCACTTCAGGTTTACTGTATCCCTTGGACCTTCTTATTGACGATGAAACACAGAAATTGCATCCGAATTTAATACAAAAGGCACAATGCCGACTTAAGTACAAGAGGACTGACACACTAACTTTCTTTGATTTGAACCTCCCATGTAATTCCAGTTTTAGATTCCGATGCTTCCCTTCAGGTTTTCTGTATCCCTTGGACCTTCTTATTGACGATGAAACACAGAAATTGCATCCGAATTTAATACAAAAGGCACAATGACGACTTAAGTACAAGAGGACTGACACTCTAACTTTCTATGATTTGAACCACTCCAATGAGGCCAGTATTAGATTCCGATGCTTCACTTCAGTTTTACTGTATCCCTTGGACTTTCTTATTGACGATGAAACACAGAAATTGCATCCAAATTTAATACAAAAGGCACAATGCCGACTTAAGTACAAGAGGACTGACACTCTAATTATCTCTGATTTGAACCTCTCTTGTGAGTCCAGTTTTCGATTCCGATGCTTCACTTCAGGTTTACTGTATCCCTTGGACCTTCATATTGACGATGAAACACAGAAACTGCATCCAAATTTAATATAAAAGGCACAATGCCGATTTAAGTACAAGAGGGCTGACACTCTAAGTTTCTCTGATTTGAACCTCTCCTGTGAGTCCAGTTTTAGATCCCGATGCTTCACTTCAGATTTACTGTATCCCTTGGACCTTCTTATTGACGATGAAACACAGAAATTGCATCCGAATTTAATACAAAAGACACAATTCCGACTTAAGTACAAGAGGACTGACACTCCAACTTTCTTTGATTTGAACCTCTTCCGTGAGTCCAGTTTAAGATTCCGATGCTTCACTTCAGGTTTACTGTATACCTTGGACCTTCTTATTGACGATGAAACACAGAAATTGCATCCGAATTTAATACAAAAGGCACAATGCCGACTTAAGTACAAGTGGACTGACACACTAACTTTCTACGATTTGAACCTCTCCTGTGAGTCCAGTTTTAGATTCCGATGCTTCACTTCAGGTTTACTGTATCCCTAGGATCTTCTTATTGACGATGAAACACAGAAATTGCATACGAATTTAAAACAAAAGGCACAATGCCGACTTAAGTACAAGAGGACTGACACTCTAACTTTCTGTGATTTGAACCTCTCCTGTGAGTCCAGTTTTAGATTCCGATGCTTCACTTCAGCTTTACTGTATCCCTTGGACCTTCTTATTGACGAAGAAACACAGAAATTGCCTCCGAATTTAATACAAAACGCACAATGCCGACTTAAGGACAAGAGGACTGACACTATAAGTTTCTCTGATTTGAACCGCTCCTGTGATTCCAGCTTTAGATTCCGATGCTTCACTTCACGTTTACTGTATCCCTTGGACCTTCTTATTGACGATGAAGCACAGAAATTGCATCCGATTTTAATACAAAAGGCACAATGCCGACTTAAGTACAAGAGGACTGACACTCTAACTTTCTATGATTTGAACCTCTCCTGTGAGTCCAGTTTTAGATGCCGAGGCTTCACTTCACGTTTAGTGTATCCCTCGGACCTTCTTATTGACGATGAAACACAGAAATTGCATCCGAATTCAATACAAAAGGCACAATGCCGACATAAGTACAAGAGGACTGACACTCTAACTTTCTATGATTAAAACCTCTCCTGTGAGTCCAGTTTCAGATTGCGAGGCTTCACTTCAGATTTACTGTATCCCTTGGACCTTCTTATTGACGATGAAACACAGAAATTGCATCTGAATTTAATACAAAAGGCACAATGCTGACTTAAGTACAAGAGGACTGACACTCTAAATTTCTATGATTTGAACCACTCCTGTGAGTCCCGTGTTAGATTCTGATGCTTCACTTCAGGTTTAATGTATCCCTTGGACCTTCTTATAAACGATGAAACACAGAAATTACATCCGAATTTAATACAAAAGGCACAATGCCGACCTATGTACAAGAGGACTGACACTCTAACTTTCTATGATTTGAACCTCTCCTGTGAGTCCAGTTTTAGATTCCGAGGCTTCACTTCAGATTTACTGTATCCCTTGGACCTTCTTATTGACGATGAAACACAGAAATTGCATCTGAATTTAATACAAAAGGCACAATGCTGACTTAAGTACAAGAGGACTGACACTCTAAATTTCTATGATTTGAACCACTCCTGTGAGTATCGTGTTAGATTCTGATGCTTCACTTCAGGATTAATGTATCTCTTGGACCTTCTTATAAACGATGAAACACAGAAATTACATCCGAATTTAATACAAAAGTCACAATGCCGACCTATGTACAAGAGGACTGACACTCTAACTTTCTATGATTTGAACCTCTCCTGTGAGTCCAGTTTTAGATTCCGATGCTTCACTTCAGGTTTACTGTATCCCTTGGACCTTCTTATTGACGATGAAACACAGAAATTACATCCGAATTTAATACAAAAGGCACAATGCCGACTTAAGTACAAGAGTACTGACACTCTAACTTTCTATGATTTGAACCACTCCTGTGAGTCCAGTTTAGGATTCCGATGCTTCACTTCAGGTTTACTGTATTCCTTGGACCTTCTTATTGACGATGAAACACAGTAATTGCATCCGAATTTAATACAAAAGGCACAATGCCGACTTAAGTACAAGAGGACTGACACTCTAACTTTCTATGATTTGAACCTCTCCTGTGAGTCCAGTTTTAGATTCCGATGCTTCACTTCAGGTTTACTGTATCCCTAGGACCTTCTTATTGACGATGAAACAACACAGAAATTGCATCCGGATTTCATACAAAAGGCACAATGCCGACTTAAGTACAAGAGGACTGACACTCTAACTTTCTTTGATTTGAACCTCTCCTGGTATTCCAGTTTTAGATTCCGATGCTTCACTTCAGGTTTTCTGTATCCTTTGGACCTTGTTATTGACGATGAAACACAGAAATTGCATCCGAATTTAATACAAAAGGCACAATGCCGACTTAAGTACAAGAGTACTGACACTCTAACTTTCTATGATATGAACCTCACCTGTGAGTGCAGTTTTAGATTTCGATGCTTCACTTCAGGTTTACTGAATCCCTTGGACTTTCTTATTGACGATGAAACACAGAAATTGCATCCGAATTTAATACAAAATGCACAATGCCGACTTAAGTACAAGAGGACTGACACTCTAAATTTCTATGATATGAACCTCTTCTGTGAGTTCAGTTTTAGATTCCGATGCTTCACTTCAGGTTTACTGTATCCCTTGGACCTTCTTATTGACGATGAAACACAGAAATTGCATACGAATTTAATACTAAATGCACAATGCCGACTTAAGTACAAGAGGACTGACACTCTAACTTTCTATGATTTGAACCACTCCTGTGAGGCCAGTTACAGATTCCGATGCTTCACTTCAGTTTTACTGTATCCCTTGGACTTTCTTATTGACGATGAAACACAGAAATTGCATCCGAATTTAATACAAAAGGCAGAATGCCGACTTAAGTACAAGAGGACTGACACTCTAAATTTCTATGATTTGAACCTCTCCTGTGAGTACAGTTTTTGATTCCAATGCCTCACTTCAGGTTTACTGTATCCCTTGGAACTTCTTATTGACGATGAAACACAGAAATTGCATCCGAATTTAATACAAAAGGCACAATGCCGACTTAAGTACAAGAGGACTGACACTCTAAGTTTCTCTGATTTGAACCTCTCCTGTGAGTCCAGTTTTAGATTCCGATGCTTCACTTCAGGTTTACTGTATCCCTTGGACCTTCTTATTGACGATGAAACACAGAAATTGCATCCGAATTTAATACAAAAGGCACAATGCCGACTTAAGTACAAGAGGAGTGACACCCTAACTTTCTTTGATTTGAACCTCTCCTGTAATTCCAGTTTTAGATTCCGATGCTACACTTCAAATTTTCTGTATCCCTTGGACCTTCTTATTGACGATGAAACACAGAAATTGCATCCCAATTTAATACAAAAGTCACAATGCCGACTTAAGTACAAGAGGACTGACACTCTAACTTTCTATGATTTGAACCTTACCTGTGAGTCCAGTTTTAGATTTCGATGCTTCACTTCAGGTTAACTGAATCCCTTGGACCTTTTTATTGACGATGAAACACAGAAATTGCATCGGAATTTAATACAAAATGCACAATGCCGACTTACGTACAAAGGGACTGACACTCTAATTTTCTATGATTTGAACCTCTCCTGTGAGTCCAGTTTAAGATTCTGAAGCTTCACTTCAGGTTTACTGTATCCCTTTGACCATCTTATTGACGATGAAACACAGAAATTGCATACGAATTGATTACAAAATGCACAATGCCGACTTAAGTACAAGAGGACTGACACTCTAACTTTCTATGATTTGAACCACTCCTGTGAGGCCAGTTTTAGATTCCGATGCTTCACTTCAGTTTTACTGTATCCCTTGGACTTTCTTATTGACGATGAAACACAGAAATTGCATCCAAATTTAATACTAAAGGCACAAAGCCGACTTAAGTACAAGAGGACTGACACTCTAATTATCTATGATTTGTACCTCTCCTGTGAGTCCAGTTTTCGATTCCGATGCTTCACTTCAGGTTTACTGTATCCCTTGGACCTTCTTATTGACAATGATACACAGAAACTGCATCCGAATTTAATATAAAAGGCACAATGCCGATTTAAGTACAAGAGGACTGACACTCTAAGTTTATCTGATTTGAACCTCTCCTGTGAGTCCAGTTTTAGATTCCGATGCTTCACTTCAGATTTACTGTATCCCTTGGACCTTCTTATTTACGATGAAGCACAGAAATTGCATCCGATTTTAATACAAAAGGCACAATGCTGACTTAAGTACAAGAGGACTGACACTCTAACTTTCTATGATTTCAACACTCCTGTGAGTCCCGTGTTAGATTCCGATGCTTCACTTCAGGTTTACTGTATCCCTTGGACCTTCTTATAAACGATGAAACACAGAAATTACATCCGAATTTAATACAAAAGGCACAATGCCGACCTAAGTACAAGAGGACTGACACTCTAACTTTATATGATTTGAACCTCTCCACTGATTCCAGTTTTCGATTCCGATGCTTCACTTCAGGTTTAAGGTATCCCTTGGACCTTCTTATTGACGATGAAACACAGAAATTGCATCCGAATTTAATACAAAAGGCACAATGCCGACTTAAGTGCAAGAGGACTGACACTCTAAGTTTCTATGATTTGAACCTCTCCTGTGAGTCAGGTTTTAGTTTCCGATGCTTCACTTCAGGTTTACTGAATCCCTTGGACCTTCTTTTTGGCAATGAAACACAGAAATTGCATACGAAATTAATACAAAAGGCACAGTGCCGACTCAAGTACAAGAGGACTGACACTCTAACATTCTATGATTTGAACCACTCCTGTGAGTCCAGTTTTAGATTCCGATGCTTCACTTCAGGTTTACTGTAGCCCTTGGACCTTCTTATTGACGATGAAACACAGATATTGCATCCAAATTTAATACAAAAGGCACAATGCCGACTAAAGTACAAGAGGACTGTCACCCTAACTTTCCATGATTTGAACCTTTCCTGTGAGTCCAGTTTTAGATTCCGATGCTTCACTTCAGCTTTACTGTATCCCTTGGACCTTCTTATTGACGATGAAACACTGAAATTGCATCCGAATTCAATACAAAAGGCACAATGCCGACTTAAGTACAAGAGGACTGACACTCTAACTTTCTATGATATGAACCTCTCCTGTGAGTCCTGTTTTAGATTCCGATGCTTCACTTCAGGTTTACTGTATCCCGTGGACCTTCTTATTGACGATGAAACACAGAAATTGCATCCGAATTTAATACAAAAGGCACAATGCCGACTTAAGTACAAGAGGACTGACACTCTAAATTTCTATGATTTGAACCTCATCTGTGAGTCCAGTTTTGGATTCCGATGCTTCACTTCAGGTTTACTGAATCCCTTGGACCTTCTTATTGACGATGAATCACAGAAATTGCATCCGAAATTAATACATCAGGCACAATGCCGACTTAAGTACAAGAGGACTGACACTCTAACTTTCTATGATTAGAACCACTCCTGTGAGTCCAGTTATAGATTCCGATACTCACTTCCGGTTTACTGTATCCCTTGGACCTTCTTATTGACGATGAAACACAGAAATTGCATCCGGATTCAATAAAAAAGGCATAATGCCGACTTAAGTACTAGAGGGCTGACACTCTAACTTTCTATGATTTGAATCTCTCCTGTGAGTCCAGTTTTAGATTCCGATGCTTCCCTTCAGGTTTACTGTATCCCTTGGACCTTCTTATTGACGATAAAACACAGAAATTGCATCCAAATTTAATACAAAAGGCACAATGCCGACTTAAGTACAAGAGGACTGACACTCTAACTTTCTATGATTTGAACCTCTCCTGTGAGTCCGGTTTTCGATTCCGATGCTTCACTTCAGGTTTACTGTATCCCTTGGACCTTCTTATTGACGATGAAACACAGAAATTGCATCCGAATTTAATACATCAGGCACAATGCCGACTTAAGTACAAGGGGACTGACACTCTAACATTCTATGATTTGAACCACTCCTGTGAGTCCAGTTATAGATTCCGATGCTTCACTTCAGGTTTACTGTATCTATTAGACCTTCTTATTGACGATGAAACACAGTAATTGCATCCGAATTTAATACAAAAGGCACAATGCCGACTTAAGTACAAGACGACTGACACTCTATCTTTCTATGATTTGAACCTCTCCTGTGAGTCCAGTTTTAGATTCCGATGCTTCACTTCAGATTTACTGTATCCCTTGGACCTTCTTATTGACGATGAAACACAGAAATTCCATCCGAATTTAATACAAAAGGCACAATGCTGACTTAAGTACAAGAGGACTGACACTCTAACTTTCTATGATTTGAACACTCCTGTGAGTCCCGTGTTAGATTCCGATGCTTCACTTCAGGTTTACTGTATCCCTTGGACCTTCTTATAAACGATGAAACACAGAAATTACATCCGAATTTAATACAAAAGGCTCAATGCCGACCTAAGTACAAGAGGACTGACACTCTAACTTTATATGATTTGAACCTCTCCAGTGATTCCAGTTTTCGATTCCGATGCTTCACTTCAGGTTTAAGGTATCCCTTGGACCTTCTTATTGACGATGAAACACAGAAATTGCATCCGAAATTAATACAAAAGGCACAATGCCGACTTAAGTGCAAGAGGACTGACACTCTAAGTTTCTATGATTTGAACCTCTCCTGTGAGTCAGGTTTTAGTTTCCGATGCTTCACTTCAGGTTTACTGAATCCCTTGGACCTTCTTATTGGCAATGAAACACAGAAATTGCATACGAAATTAATACAAAAGGCACAGTGCCGACTCAAGTACAAGAGGACTGACACTCTAACATTCTATGATTTGAACCACTCCTGTGAGTCCAGTTTTAGATTCCGATGCTTCACTTCAGGTTTACTGTAGCCCTTGGACCTTCTTATTGACGATGAAACACAGAAATTGCATCCAAATTTAATACAAAAGGCACAATGCCTACTTAAGTACAAGAGGACTGACACCCTAACTTTCCATGATTTGAACCTTTCCTGTGAGTCCATTTTTAGATTCCGATGCTTCCCTTCAGCTTTACTGTATCCCTTGGACCTTCTTATTGACGATGAAACACTGAAATTGCATCCGAATTCAATACAAAAGGCACAATGCCGACTTAAGTACAAGAGGACTGACACTCTAACTTTCTATTATATGAACCTCTCCTGTGAGTCCTGTTTTAGATTCCGATGCTTCACTTCAGGTTTACTGTATCCCGTGGACCTTCTTATTGACGATGAAACACAGAAATTGCATCCGAATTTAATACAAAAGGCACAATGCCGACTTAAGTACAAGAGGACTGACACTCTAAATTTCTATGATTTGAACCTCATCTGTGAGTCCAGTTTTGGATTCCGATGCTTCACTTCAGGTTTACTGAATCCCTTGGACCTTCTTATTGACGATGAATCACAGAAATTGCATCCGAATTTAATACATCAGGCACCATGCCGACTTAAGTACAAGAGGACTGACACTCCAACTTTCTATGATTAGAACCACTCCTGTGAGTCCAGTTATAGATTCCGATGCTTCACTTCAGGTTTACTGTATCCCTTGGACCTTCTTATTGACGATGAAACACAGAAATCGCATCCGGATTCAATACAAAAGGCATAATGCCGACTTAAGTACTAGAGGACTGACACTCTAACTTTCTATGATTTGAATCTCCCCTGTGAGTCCAGTTTTAGATTCCGATGCTTCCCTTCAGGTTTACTGTATCCCTTGGACCTTCTTATTGACGATAAAACACAGAAATTGCATCCAAATTTAATACAAAAGGCACAATGCCGACTTAAGTACAAGAGGACTGACACTCTAACTTTCTATGATTTGAACCTCTCCTGTGAGTCCGGTTTTCGATTCCGATGCTTCACTTCAGGTTTACTGTATCCCTTGGACCTTCTTATTGACGATGAAACACAGAAATTGCATCCGAATTTAATACATCAGGCACAATGCCGACTTAAGTACAAGGGGACTGACACTCTAACATTCTATGATTTGAACCACTCCTGTGAGTCCAGTTATAGATTCCGATGCTTTACTTCAGGTTTACTGTATCTATTAGACCTTCTTATTGACGATGAAACACAGTAATTGCATCCGAATTTAATACAAAAGGCATAATGCCGTCTTAAGTACAAGAGGACAGACGCTCTAACTTTCTATGATTTGAACCTCTCCTGTGAGTCCAGTTTTAGATTCCGATGCTTCACTTCAGGTTTACTGTATCCCTAGGACCTTCTTATTGACGATGAAACAACACAGATATTGCATCCGGATTTCATACAAAAGGCACAATGCCGACTTAAGTACCAGAGGACTGACACTATAACTTTCTTTGATTTGAACCTCTCCTGGGATTCCAGTTTTAGATTCCGATGCTTCACTTCAGGTTTTCTGTATCCCTTGGACCTTCTTATTGACTATGAAACACAGGAATTGCATCCGAATTTAATACAAAAGGCACAATGCCAACTTAAGTACAAGAGGACTGACTCTCTAACTTTCTATGATTTGAACCTCACCTGTGAGTGCAGTTTTAGATTTCGATGCTTCACTTCAGGTTTACTGAATCCCTTGGACCTTCTTATTGACGATGAAACACAGAAATTGCATCCGAATTTAATACAAAATGCACAATGCCGTCTTAAGTACAAGAGGACTGACACTCTAAATTTCTATGATTTGAACCTCTCCTGTGAGTTCAGTTTTTGATTCCGATGCTTCACTTCAGGTTTACTGTATCCCTTGGACCTTCTTATTGACGATTAAACACAGGAATTGCATACGAATTTAATACTAAATGCACAATCCCGACTTAAGTACAAAAGGACTGACACTCTAACTTTCTATGATTTGAACCACTCCTGTGAGGCCAGTTATAGATTCCGATGCTTCACTTCAGTTTTACTGTATCCCTTGGACTTTCTTATTGACGATGAAACACAGAAATTGCATCCGAATTTAATACAAAAGGCACAGTGCCGACTTAAGTACAAGAGGACTGACACTCTAAATTTCTATGATTTGAACCTCTCCTGTGAGTCCAGTTTTTGATTCCAATGCCTCACATCAGGTTTACTGTATCCCTTGGAACTTCTTATTGACGATGAAACACAGAAATTGCATCCGAATTTAATACAAAAGGCACAATGCCGACTTAAGTACAAGAGGACTGACACTCTAAGTTTCTCTGATTTGAACCTCTCCTGTGAGTCCAGTTTTAGATTCCGATGCTTCACTTCAGGTTTACTGTATCCCATGGACCTTCTTATTGACGATGAAACACAGAAATTGCATCCGAATTTAATACAAAAGGCACAATGCCAACTTAAGTACAAGAGGACTGACACTCTAACTTACTTTGATTTGAACCTCTCCTGTAATTCCAGTTTTTGATTCCGATGCTTCACTTCAGGTTTTCTGTATCCCTTGGACCTTCTTATTGACGATGAAACACAGAAATTTCATCCGTATTTAATACAAAAGGCACAATGCCGACTTAAATACAAGAGGACTGACACTCTAACTTTCTATGATTTGAACCTCACCTGTGAGTCCAGTTTCAGATTTCGATGCTTCACTTCAGGTTAACTGAATCCCTTGGACCTTCCTATTGACGATGAAACACAGAAATTGCATCCGAATTTAATACAAAATGCACAATGCCGACTTACGTACAAGTGGACTGACACTCTAACTTTCTATGATTTGAACCTCTCCTGTGAGTCCAGTTTAATATTCTGAAGCTTCACTTCAGGTTTACTGTATCCCTTTGACTATCTTATTGACGATGAAACACAGAAATTGCATACGAATTGATTACAAAAGGCACAATGCCGACTTAAGTACAAGAGGACTGACACTCTTACTTTCTCTGATTTGAACCTCTCCTGTGAGTCCAGTTTTAGATTCCGATGCTTCACTTCAGATTTACTGTATCCCTTGGACCTTCTTATTGACGAAGAAACATAGAAATTGCATCCGAATATAATACAAAATGCACAATGCCGACTTAAGTACAAGACGACTGACACTCTATCTTTCTATGATTTGAACCTTTCCTGTGAGTCCAGTTCTAGATTGCGATGCTTCACTTCAGTTTTACTGTATCCCTTGGACCTTCTTATTGACGATGAAACACAGAAATTGCATCCGAATTTATTACAAAAGGCACAATGCTGACTTAAGTACAAGAGGACTGACACCCTAACTTTCTATGATTTGAACAACTCCTGTGAGTCCCGTGTCAGATTCCGATGCTTCACTTCAGGTTTACTTTATCCCTTGGACCTTCTTATAAACGATGAAACACAGAAATTACATCCGAATTTAATACAAAAGGCACAATGCCGACCTAAGTACAAGAGGACTGACACTCTAACTTTCTATGTTTTGAACCTCTCCTGTGAGTCCAGTTTTCGATTCCGATGCTTCACTTCAGGTTTAATGTATCCCTTGGACCTTCTTATTGACGATAAGACACAGAAATTGCATCCGAAATTAATACAAAAGGCACAATGCCGACTTAAGTACAAGAGGACTGACACTCTAACTATCTATGATATGAACCCCTCCTCTGAGTCCAGTTTTTGTTGCCACGGTTTCACTTCAGGTTTAGTGTATCCCTTGGACCTTCTTATTGACGATGAAACACAGAAATTGCATCCGAAATTAATACAAAAGCCACAATGCCGACTTTAGTACAAGAGGACTGACACTCTAAGTTTCTATGATTTGAACCTCTCCTGTGAGTCAGGTTTTAGTTTCCGATACTTCACTTCAGGTTTACTGAATCCCTTGGACCTTCTTATTGGGAATGAAAAACAGAAATTGCATACGAATTTAATACAAAAGGAACAGTGCCGACTTAAGTACAAGAGGATTGACACTCTAACATTCTATGATTTGAACCACTCCTGTGAGTCCAGTTTTAGATTCCGATGCTTCACTTCAGGTTTACTGTATCCCTTGGACCTTCTTATTGACGATGAAACACAGGAATTGCATCCGAAATCAATACAAAACGCACAATGCCGACTTAAGTACAAGAGGACTGTCACTCTAACTTTCTATGATATGAACCTCTCCTGTGAGTCCAGTTTTAGATTCCGATGCTTCACTTCAGGTTTACTGTATCCCGTGGACCTTCTTATTGACGATGAAACACAGAAATAGCATCCGAATTTAATGCAAAAGGCACAATGCAAACTTAAGTACAAGAGGACTGACACTCTAAATTTCTATGATTTTTTACCTCACCTGTGAGTCCAGTTTTGGATTTCGATGCTTCACTTCAGGTTTACTGAATCCCTTGGACCTTCTTATTGACGATGAAACACAGAAATTGCATCCTAATTTAATACATCAGGCACAATGCCGACTTAAGTTTAAGAGGACTGACACTCTAACTTTCTATGATTTGAACCACTCCTGTGAGTCCAGTTATAGAATCCTATGATTCACTTCAGGTTTACTGTATCCCTTGGACCTTCTTGTTGACGATGAAACACAGAAATTGCATACGAATTTAATACTAAATGCACAATCCCGACTTAAGTACAAAAGGACTGACACTCTAACTTTCTATGATTTGAACCACTGCTGTGAGGCCAGTTATAGGTTCCGATGCTTCACTTCAGTTTTACTGTATCCCTTGGACTTTCTTATTGACGATGAAACACAGAAATTGCATCCGAATTTAATACAAAAGACACAATGCCGACTTAAGTACAAGAGGACTGACACTCTAAATTTCTATGATTTGAACCTCTCCTGTGAGTCCAGTTTTTGATTCCAATGCCTCACATCAGGTTTACTGTATCCCTTGGAACTTCTTATTGACGATGAAACACAGAAATTGCATCCGAATTTAATACAAAAGGCACAATGCCGACTTAAGTGCAAGAGGACTGACACTCTAACTTTCTATGATTTGAATCTCTCCTGTGAGTCCAGTTTTAGATTCAGATCCTTCCCTTCAGGTTTACTGTATCCCTTGGACTTTCTTATTGACGATGAAACACAGAAATTGCATCCGAATTTAATACAAAATGCACAATGCCGACTTACGTACAAGTGGACTGACACTCTAACTTTCTATGATTTGAACCTCTCCTGTGAGTCCAGCTTAATATTCTGAAGCTTCACTTCAGGTTTACTGTATCCCTTTGACCATCTTATTGACGATGAAACACAGAAATTGCATACGAATTGATTACAAAAGGCACAATGCCGACTTAAGTACAAGAGGACTGACACTCTTACTTTCTCTGATTTGAACCTCTCCTGTGAGTCCAGTTTTAGATTCCGATGCTTCACTTCAGATTTACTGTATCCCTTGGACCTTCTTATTGACGAAGAAACATCGAAATTGCATCCGAATTCAATACAAAAGGCACAATGCCGACTTAAGTACAAGACGACTGACACTCTATCTTTCTATGATTTGAACCTTTCCTGTGAGTCCAGTTCTAGATTCCGATGCTTCACTTCAGTTTTACTGTATCCCTTGGACCTTCTTATTGACGATGAAACACAGAAATTGCATCCGAATTTATTACAAAAGGCACAATGCTGACTTAAGTACAAGAGGACTGACACCCTAACTTTCTATGATTTGAACAACTCCTGTGAGTCCCGTGTCAGATTCCGATGCTTCACTTCAGGTTTACTGTATCCCTTGGACCTTCTTATACACGATGAAACACAGAAATTACATCCGAATTTAATACAAAAGGCACAATGCCGACCTAAGTACAAGAGGACTGACACTCTAACTTTCTATGTTTTGAACCTCACCTGTGAGTCCAGTTTTGGATTTCGATGCTTCACTTCAGGTTTACTGAATCCCTTGGACCTTCTTATTGACGATGAAACACAGAATTGCATCCTAATTTAATACATCAGGCACAATGCCGACTTAAGTACAAGAGGACGGACACTCTAACTTTCTATGATTTGAACCACTCCTGTGAGTCCAGTTATAGAATCCTATGATTCACTTCAGGTTTACTGTATCCCTTGGACCTTCTTATTGACGATGAAACACAGAAATTGCATCCGAATTCAATACAAAAGGCACAATGCCGACTTAAGTGCAAGAGGACTGACACTCTAACTTTCTATGATTTGAATCTCTCCTGTGAGTCCAGTTTTAGATTCAGATCCTTCCCTTCAGGTTTACTGTATCCCTTGGACCTTCTTATTGACGATGAAACACAGAAATTGCATCCAAATTTAATACAAAAGGCACAATGCTGACTTAAGTACAAGAGGACTGACACTCTAACATTCTTTGATTTGAACCTCTCCTGTGATTCCAGTTTTAGATTCCGATGCTTCACTTCAGGTTTTCTGTATCCCTTGGACCTTCTTATTGACGATGAAACACAGAAATTGCATCCGAATTTAATACAAAAGGCACAATGCCGACTTAAGTACAAGAGGACTGACACTCTAACTTTCTATGATTTTAACCTCACCTGTGAGTCCAGTTTTAGATTTCGATGCTTCACTTCAGGTTTACTGAATCCCTTGGACCTTCTTATTGACTATGAAACACAGAAATTGCATCCGAATTTAATACAAAATGCACAATGCCGACTTAAGTTAAAGAGGACTGACACTCTAACTTTCAATGATTTGAACCACTCCTGTGAGTCCAGTTTTAGGTTCCGATGCTTCACTTCAGTTTTACTGTATCCCTTGGACCTTCTTATTGACGTTGAAACACAGAAATTGCATCCGAAATTAATACAAAAGGCACAATGCCGACTTAAGTACAAGAGGACAGACACTCTAACTTTCTATGATTTGAACCTCTCCTGTGAGTCCAGTTTTAGATTCCGAAGCTTCACTTCAGGTTTACTGTATCCCTAGGACCTTCTTATTGACGATGAAACAACACAGATATTGCATCCGGATTTCATACAAAAGGCACAATGCCGACTTAAGTACAAGAGGACTGACACTCTAACTTTCTTTGATTTGAACCTCTCCTGGGATTCCAGTTTTAGATTCCGATGCTTCACTTCAGGTTTTCTGTATCCCTTGGACCTTCTTATTGACGATGAAACACAGAAATTTCATCCGAATTTAATACAAAAGGCACAATGCCAACTTAAGTACAAGAGGACTGACACTCTAACTCTCTATGATTTGAACCTCTCCTGTGAGTCCAGTTTTAGATTCCGATGCTTCATTTCAGGTTTACTGTATCCCTTGGACCTTCTTACATCTACATCTACATCTATACTCCGCGAGCCACCTTACGGTGTGTGGCGGAGGGTACTTATTGTACCACTATCTGATCCCCCCTTCCCTGTTCCATTCACGAATTGTGCGTGGAAAGAACGACTGTTTGTAAGTCTCCGTATTTGCTCTAATTTCTCGGATCTTTTCGTTGTGATCATTACGCGAGAAATATGTGGGCGGTAGTAATATGTTGCCCATCTCTTCCCGGAATGTGCTCTCTCGTAATTTCGATAATAAACCTCTCCGTATTACGTAACGCCTTTCTTGAAGTGTCCACCACTGGAGCATGTTCAGCATCTCCGTAACGCTCTCGCGCTGACTAAATGTCCCCATGACGAATCGCGCTGCTTTTCGCTGGATCATGTCTATCTCTTCTATTAATCCAACCTGGTAAGGTTCCCATACTGATGGGCAATACTCAAGAATCGGACGAACAAGCGTTTTGTAAGCTACTTCTTTCGTCGATGAGTCACATTTTCTTATAATTCTTACTATGAATCTCAACCTGGCACCTGCTTTTCCCACTATTTGTTTTATGTGATCATTCCACTTCAGATCGCTCCGGATAGTAACTCCTAAGTATTTTACGGTCGTTACCGCTTCCAATGATTTACCACCTATGGCATAATCGTACTGGAATGGATTTCTGCCCCTATGTATGCGCATTATATTACATTTATCTACGTTTAGAGAAAGCTGCCAGCTGTCGCAGCATGCACTAATCCTCTGCAGGTCCTCCTGGAGTACGTACGAGTCTTCTGATGTTGCTACTTTCTTGTTGACAACCGTGTCATCTGCAAATAGCCTCACGGAGCTACCGATGTTGTCAACTAAGTCATTTATGTATATTGTAAACAATAAAGGTCCTATCACGCTTCCCTGCGGTACTCCCGAAATTACCTCTACATCTGCAGATTTTGAACCGTTAAGAATGACATGTTGTGTTCTTTCTTCTAGGAAATCCTGAATCCAATCACAAACCTGGTCCGATATTCCGTAAGCTCGTATTTTTTTCACTAAACGTAAGTGCGGAACCGTATCAAATGCCTTCCTGAAGTCCAGGAATACGGCATCAATCTGCTCGCCAGTGTCTACGGCACTGTGAATTTCTTGGGCAAATAGGGCGAGCTGAGTTTCACATGATCTCTGTTTATTGACGATGAAACACAGAAATTACATCCGAATTTAATACAAAAGGCACAATGCCGACTTAAGTACAAGAGTACTGACACTCTGACTTTCTATGATTTGAACCACTCCTGTGAGTCCAGTTTAGGATTCCGATGCTTCACTTCAGGTTTACTGTATCCCTTGGACCTTCTTATTGACGATGAAACACAGTAATTGCATCCGAATTTAATACAAAAGGCACAATGCCGACTTAAGTACAAGAGGACTGACACTCTAACTTTCTATGATTTGAACCTCTCCTGTGAGTCCAGTTTTAGATTCCGATGCTTCACTTCAGGTTTACTGTATCCCTAGGACCTTCTTATTGACGATGAAACAACACAGAAATTGCATCCGGATTTCATTCAAAAGGCTCAATGCCGACTTAAGTACAAGAGGACTGACACTCTAACTTTCTTTGATTTGAACCTCTCCTGGGATTCCAGTTTTAGATTCCGATGCTTCACTTCAGGTTTTCTGTATCCCTTGGACCTTCTTATTGACGATGAAACACAGAAATTGCATCCGAATTTAATACAAAAGGCACAATGCCGACTTAAGTACAAGAGGCCTGACACTCTAACTTTCTATGATATGAACCTCACCTGTGAGTGCAGTTTTAGATTTCGATGCTTCACTTCAGGTTTACTGAATCCCTTGGACTTTCTTATTGACGATGAAACACAGAAATTGCATCCGAATTTAATACAAAATGCACAATGCCGACTTAAGTACAAGAGGACTGACACTCTAAATTTCTATGATATGAACCTCTCCTGTGAGTTCAGTTTTAGATTCCGATGCTTCACTTCAGGTTTACTGTATCTCTTGGACCTTCTTATTGACGATGGAACACAGAAATTGCATACGAATTTAATACTAAATGCACAATGCCGACTTAAGTACAAGAGGACTGACACTCTAACTTTCTATGATTTGAACCACTCCTGTGAGGCCAGTTACAGATTCCGATGCTTCACTTCAGTTTTACTGTATCACTTGGACTTTCTTATTGACGATGAAACACAGAAATTGCATCCGAATTTAATACAAAAGGCAGAATGCCGACTTAAGTACAAGAGGACTGACACTCTAAATTTCTATGATTTGAACCTCTCCTGTGAGTACAGTTTTTGATTCCAATGCCTCACTTCAGGTTTACTGTATCCCTTGGAACTTCTTATTGACGATGAAACACAGAAATTGCATCCGAATTTAATACAAAAGGCACAATGCCGACTTAAGTACAAGAGGACTGACACTCTAAGTTTCTCTGATTTGAACCTCCCCTGTGAGTCCAGTTTTAGATTCCGATGCTTCACTTCAGGTTTACTGTATCCCTTGGACCTTCTTATTGACGATGAAACACAGAAATTGCATCCGAATTTAATACAAAATGCACAATGCCGACTTAAGTACAAGAGGACTGACACCCTAACTTTCTTTGATTTTAACCTCTCCTGTAATTCCAGTTTTAGATTCCGATGCTTCACTTCAGGTTTTCTGTATCCCTTGGACCTTCTTATTGACGATGAAACACAGAAATTGCATCCGAATTTAATACAAAAGGCACAATGCCGACTTAAGTACAAGAGGACTGACACTCTAACTTTCTATGATTTGAACCTCACCTGTGAGTCCAGTTTTAGATTTCGATGCTTCACTTCAGGTTAACTGAATCCCTTGGACCTTCTTATTGACGATGAAACACAGAAATTGCATCCGAATTTAATACAAAATGCACAATGCCGACTTACGTACAAGAGGACTGACACTCTAATTTTCTATGATTTGAACCTCTCCTGTGAGTCCAGTTTAAGATTCTGAAGCTTCACTTCAGGTTTACTGTACCCCTTTGACCATCTTATTGACGATGAAACACAGAAATTGCATACGAATTGATTACAAAAGGCACAATGCCGACATAAGTACAGGAGGACTGACACTCTATCTTTCTATGATTTGAACCACTCCTGTGAGGCCAGTTTTAGATTCCGATGCTTCACTTCAGTTTTACTGTATCCCTTGGACTTTCTTATTGACGATGAAACACAGAAATTGCATCCAAATTTAATACAAAAGGCACAATGCCGACTTAAGTACAAGAGGACTGACACTCTAATTATCTATGATTTGAACCTCTCCTGTGAGTCCAGTTTTCGATTCCGATGCTTCACTTCAGGTTTACTGTATCCCTGGGACCTTCTTATTGACGATGAAACATAGAAACTGCATCTGAATGTAATATAAAAGGCACAATGCCGATTTAAGTACAAGAGGACTGACACTCTAAGTTTATCTGATTTGAACCTCTCCTGTGAGTCCAGTTTTCGATTCCGATGCTTCACTTCAGGTTTACTGTATCCCTGGGACCTTCTTATTGACGATGAAACATAGAAACTGCATCTGAATGTAATATAAAAGGCACAATGCCGATTTAAGTACAAGAGGACTGACACCCTAACTTTCTTTGATTTTAACCTCTCCTGTAATTCCAGTTTTAGATTCCGATGCTTCACTTCAGGTTTTCTGTATCCCTTGGACCTTCTTATTGACGATGAAACACAGAAATTGCATCCGAATTTAATACAAAAGGCACAATGCCGACTTAAGTACAAGGGGACTGACACTCTAAGTTTCTATGATTTGAACCTCTCCTGTGAGTCAGGTTTTAGTTTCCGATGCTTCACTTCAGGTTTACTGAATCCCTTGGACCTTCTTATTGGCAATGAAACACAGAAATTGCATACGAAATTAATACAAAAGGCACAGTGTCGACTCAAGTACAAGAGGACTGATACTCTAACATTCTATGATTTGAACCACTCCTGTGAGTCCAGTTTTAGATTCCGATGCTTCACTTCAGGATTACTGTATCCCTTGGACCTTCTTATTGACGATGAAACACAGAAATTGCATCCAAATTTAATACAAAACGCACAATGCCGACTTAAGTACAAGAGGACTGACACCCTAACTTTCTATGATTTGAACCTTTCCTGTGAGTCCAGTTTTAGATTCCGATGCTTCACTTCAGCTTTACTGTATCCCTTGGACCTTCTTATTGACGATGAAACACAGAAATTGCATCCGAATTCAATACAAAAGGCACAATGCCGACTTAAGTACAAGAGGACTGACACTCTAACTTTCTATGATATGAACCTCTCCTGTGAGTCCAGTTTTAGATTCCGATGCTTCACTTCAGGTTTACTGTATCCCGTGGACCTTCTTATTGACGATGAAACACAGAAATTGCATCCGAATTTAATACAAAAGGCACAATGCCGACTTAAGTACAAGAGGACTGACACTCTAAATTTCTATTATTTGAACCTCACCTGTGAGTCCAGTTTTGGATTCCAATGCTTCACTTCAGGTTTACTGAATCCCTTGGACCTTCTTATTGACGATAAAACACAGAAATTGAATCCGAATTTAATACATCAGGCACAATGCTGACTTAAGTACAAGAGGACTGACACTCTAACTTTCTATGATTTGAACCACTCCTGTGAGTCCAGTTATAGATTCCGATGCTTCACTTCAGGTTTACTGTATCCCTTGGACCTTCTTATTGACGATGAAACACAGAAATTGCATCCGAATTCAATACAAAAGGCACAATGCCGACTTAAGTACAAGAGGACTGACACTCTAACTTTCTATGATTTGAATCTCTCCTGTGAGTCCAGTTTTAGTTTCCGATGCTTCCCTTCAGGTTTACTGTATCCCTTGGACCTTCTTATTGACGATGAAACACAGAAATTGCATCCAAATTTAATACAAAAGGCACAATGCCGACTTAAGTACAAGAGGACTGACACTCTAACTTTCTATGATTTGAACCTCTCCTGTGAGTCCGGTTTTCGATTCCGATGCTTCACTTCAGGTTTACTGTATCCCTTGGACCTTCTTATTGACGATAAAAGACAGAAATTGCATCCGAATTTAATACATCAGGCACAATGCCGACTTAAGTACAAGGGGACTGACACTCTAACATTCTATGATTTGAACCACTCCTGTGAGTCCAGTTATAGATTCCGATGCTTCACTTCAGGTTTACTGTATCCCTTGGACCTTCTTATTGACGATGAAACACAGTAATTGCATCCGAATTTAATACAAAAGGCACAATGCCGACTTCAGTACAAGAGGACTGACACTCTAACTTTCTATGATTTGAACCTCTCCTGTGAGTCCAGTTTTAGATTCCGATGCTTCACTTCAGGTTTACTGTATCCCTAGGACCTTCTTATTGACGATGAAACAACACAGATATTGCATCCGGATTTCATACAAAAGGCACAATGCCGACTTAAGTACAAGAGGACTGACACTCTAACTTTCTTTGATTTGAACCTCTCCTGGGATTCCAGTTTTACATTCCGATGCTTCACTTCAGGTTTACTGTATCCCTTGGACCTTCTTATTGACGATGAACCACAGAAATTGCATACGAATTTAATACTAAATGCACAATGCCGACTTAAGTACAAAAGGACTGACACTCTAACTTTCTATGATTTGAACCACTCCTGTGACGCCAGTTATAGATTCCGATGCTTCACTTCAGTTTTACTGTATCCCTTGGACTTTCTTATTGACGATGAAACACAGAAATTGCATCCGAATTTAATACAAAAGGCACAATGCCGACTTAAGTACAAGAAGACTGACACTCTAAATTTCTATGATTTGAACCTCTCCTGTGAGTCCAGTTTTTGATTCCAATGCCTCACATCAGGTTTACTGTATCCCTTGCAACTTCTTATTGACGATGAAACACAGAAATTGCATCCGAATTTAATACAAAAAGCACAATGCCGACTTAAGTACAAGAGGACTGACACTCTAACTTTCTATGATTTGAACCTCACCTGTGAGTCCAGTTTCAGATTTCGATGCTTCACTTCAGGTTTACTGTATCCCTAGGACCTTCTTATTGACGATGAAACAACACAGAAATTGCATCCGGATTTCATTCAAAAGGCACAATGCCGACTTAAGTACAAGAGGCCTGACACTCTAACTTTCTATGATATGAACCTCACCTGTGAGTGCAGTTTTAGATTTCGATGCTTCACTTCAGGTTTACTGAATCCCTTGGACTTTCTTATTGACGATGAAACACAGAAATTGCATCCGAATTTAATACAAAATGCACAATGCCAACTTAAGTACAAGAGGACTGACACTCTAAATTTCTATGATATGAACCTCTCCTGTGAGTTCAGTTTTAGATTCCGATGCTTCACTTCAGGTTTACTGTATCCCTTGGACCTTCTTATTGACGATGGAACACAGAAATTGCATACGAATTTAATACTAAATGCACAATGCCGACTTAAGTACAAGAGGACTGACACTCTAACTTTCTATGATTTGAACCACTCCTGTGAGGCCAGTTACAGATTCCGATGCTTCACTTCAGTTTTACTGTATCACTTGGACTTTCTTATTGACGATGAAACACAGAAATTGCATCCGAATTTAATACAAAAGGCAGAATGCCGACTTAAGTACAAGAGGACTGACACTCTAAATTTCTATGATTTGAACCTCTCCTGTGAGTACAGTTTTTGATTCCAATGCCTCACTTCAGGTTTACTGTATCCCTTGGAACTTCTTATTGACGATGAAACACAGAAATTGCATCCGAATTTAATACAAAAGGCACAATGCCGACTTAAGTACAAGAGGACTGACACTCTAAGTTTCTCTGATTTGAACCTCTCCTGTGAGTCCAGTTTTAGATTCCGATGCTTCACTTCAGGTTTACTGTATCCCTTGGACCTTCTTATTGACGATGAAACACAGAAATTGCATCCGAATTTAATACAAAATGCACAATGCCGACTTAAGTACAAGAGGACTGACACCCTAACTTTCTTTGATTTTAACCTCTCCTGTAATTCCAGTTTTAGATTCCGATGCTTCACTTCAGGTTTTCTGTATCCCTTGGACCTTCTTATTGACGATGAAACACAGAAATTGCATCCGAATTTAATACAAAAGGCACAATGCCGACTTAAGTACAAGAGGACTGACACTCTAACTTTCTATGATTTGAACCTCACCTGTGAGTCCAGTTTTAGATTTCGATGCTTCACTTCAGGTTAACTGAATCCCTTGGACCTTCTTATTGACGATGAAACACAGAAATTGCATCCGAATTTAATACAAAATGCACAATGCCGACTTACGTACAAGAGGACTGACACTCTAATTTTCTATGATTTGAACCTCTCCTGTGAGTCCAGTTTAAGATTCTGAAGCTTCACTTCAGGTTTACTGTACCCCTTTGACCATCTTATTGACGATGAAACACAGAAATTGCATACGAATTGATTACAAAAGGCACAATGCCGACATAAGTACAGGAGGACTGACACTCTATCTTTCTATGATTTGAACCACTCCTGTGAGGCCAGTTTTAGATTCCGATGCTTCACTTCAGTTTTACTGTATCCCTTGGACTTTCTTATTGACGATGAAACACAGAAATTGCATCCAAATTTAATACAAAAGGCACAATGCCGACTTAAGTACAAGAGGACTGACACTCTAATTATCTATGATTTGAACCTCTCCTGTGAGTCCAGTTTTCGATTCCGATGCTTCACTTCAGGTTTACTGTATCCCTGGGACCTTCTTATTGACGATGAAACATAGAAACTGCATCTGAATGTAATATAAAAGGCACAATGCCGATTTAAGTACAAGAGGACTGACACTCTAAGTTTATCTGATTTGAACCTATCCTGTGAGTCCAGTTTTAGATTCCGATGCTTCACTTCAGATTTACTGTATCCCTTGGACCTTCTTATTTACGATGAAGCACAGAAATTGCATCCGATTTTAATACAAAAGGCACAATGTCGACTTAAGTACTAGATTACTGACACTCTAGTTTTCTATGATTTGAACCTCTCCTGTGTGTCCAGTTTTAGATGCCGAGGCTTCACTTCAGGTTTACTGTATCCATTGGACCTTCTTATTGACGAAGAAACATAGAAATTGCATCCGAATTTAATACAAAAGACACAATGCCGACTTAAGTACAAGACGACTGACACTCTATCCTTCTGTGATTTGAACCTCTCCTGTGAGTCCAGTTTTAGATTCCGATGCATCACTTCAGATTTACTGTATCCCTTGGACCTTCTTATTGACGATGAAACACAGAAATTCCATCCGAATTTAATACAAAAGGCACAATGCTGACTTAAGTACAAGAGGACTGACACTCTAACTTTCTATGATTTGAACACTCCTGTGAGTCCCGTGTTAGATTCCGATGCTTCACTTCAGGTTTACTGTATCCCTTGGACCTTCTTATAAACGATGAAACACAGAAATTACATCCGAATTTAATACAAAAGGCACAATGCCGACCTAAGTACAAGAGGACTGACACTCTAACTTTCTATGATTTGAACCTCTCCTGTGAGTCCAGTTTTCGATTCCGATGCTTCACTTCAGGTTTAAGGTATCCCTTGGACCTTCTTATTGACGATGAAACACAGAAATTGCATCCGAATTTAATACAAAAGGCACAATGCCGACTTAAGTACAAGGGGACTGACACTCTAAGTTTCTATGATTTGAACCTCTCCTGTGAGTCAGGTTTTAGTTTCCGATGCTTCACTTCAGGTTTACTGAATCCCTTGGACCTTCTTATTGGCAATGAAACACAGAAATTGCATACGAAATTAATACAAAAGGGACAGTGTCGACTCAAGTACAAGAGGACTGATACTCTAACATTCTATGATTTGAACCACTCCTGTGAGTCCAGTTTTAGATTCCGATGCTTCACTTCAGGATTACTGTATCCCTTGGACCTTCTTATTGACGATGAAACACAGAAATTGCATCCAAATTTAATACAAAACGCACAATGCCGACTTAAGTACAAGAGGACTGACACCCTAACTTTCTATGATTTGAACCTTTCCTGTGAGTCCAGTTTTAGATTCCGATGCTTCACTTCAGCTTTACTGTATCCCTTGGACCTTCTTATTGACGATGAAACACAGAAATTGCATCCGAATTCAATACAAAAGGCACAATGCCGACTTAAGTACAAGAGGACTGACACTCTAACTTTCTATGATATGAACCTCTCCTGTGAGTCCAGTTTTAGATTCCGATGCTTCACTTCAGGTTTACTGTATCCCGTGGACCTTCTTATTGACGATGAAACACAGAAATTGCATCCGAATTTAATACAAAAGGCACAATGCCGACTTAAGTACAAGAGGACTGACACTCTAAATTTCTATTATTTGAACCTCACCTGTGAGTCCAGTTTTGGATTCCAATGCTTCACTTCAGGTTTACTGAATCCCTTGGACCTTCTTATTGACAATAAAACACAGAAATTGAATCCGAATTTAATACATCAGGCACAATGCTGACTTAAGTACAAGAGGACTGACACTCTAACTTTCTATGATTTGAACCACTCCTGAGAGTCCAGTTATAGATTCCGATGCTTCACTTCAGGTTTACTGTATCCCTTGGACCTTCTTATTGACGATGAAACACAGAAATTGCATCCGAATTCAATACAAAAGGCACAATGCCGACTTAAGTACAAGAGGACTGACACTCTAACTTTCTATGATTTGAATCTCTCCTGTGAGTCCAGTTTTAGTTTCCGATGCTTCCCTTCAGGTTTACTGTATCCCTTGGACCTTCTTATTGACGATGAAACACAGAAATTGCATCCAAATTTAATACAAAAGGCACAATGCCGACTTAAGTACAAGAGGACTGACACTCTAACTTTCTATGATTTGAACCTCTCCTGTGAGTCCGGTTTTCGATTCCGATGCTTCACTTCAGGTTTACTGTATCCCTTGGACCTTCTTATTGACGATAAAAGACAGAAATTGCATCCGAATTTAATACATCAGGCACAATGCCGACTTAAGTACAAGGGGACTGACACTCTAACATTCTATGATTTGAACCACTCCTGTGAGTCCAGTTATAGATTCCGATGCTTCACTTCAGTTTTACTGTATCCCTTGGACTTTCTTATTGACGATGAAACACAGAAATTGCATCCGAATTTAATACAAAAGGCACAATGCCGACTTAAGTACAAGAAGACTGACACTCTAAATTTCTATGATTTGAACCTCTCCTGTGAGTCCAGTTTTTGATTCCAATGCCTCACATCAGGTTTTCTGTATCCCTTGCAACTTCTTATTGACGATGAAACACAGAAATTGCATCCGAATTTAATACAAAAGGCACAATGCCGACTTAAGTAAAAGAGGACTGACACTCTAACTTTCTATGATTTGAACCTCACCTGTGAGTCCAGTTTCAGATTTCGATGCTTCACTTCAGGTTAACTGAATCCCTTGGACCTTCCTATTGACGATGAAACACAGAAATTGCATCCGAATTTAATACAAAATGCACAATGCCGACTTACGTACAAGTGGACTGACACTCTAAGTTTCTATGATTTGAACCTCTCCTGTGAGTCCAGCTTAATATTCTGAAGCTTTACTTCAGGTTTACTGTATCCCTTGGACCATCTTACTGACGATGAAACACAGAAATTGCATACGAATTGATTACAAAAGGCACAATGCCGACTTAAATACAAGAGGACTGACACTCTAACTTTCTCTGATTTGAACCTCTCCTGTGAGTCCAGTTTTAGATTCCGATGCTTCACTTCAGATTTACTGTATCGCTTGGACCTTCTTGTTGACGATGAAGCACAGAAATTGCATCCGATTTTAATACAAAAGGCACAATGCCGACTTAAGTACAAGAGGACTGACACTCTAGTTTTCTATGATATGAACCTCTCCTATGTGTCCAGTTTTAGATGCCGATGCTTCACTTCAGGTTTACTGTATCCCTTGGACCTTCATATTGACGAAGAAACATAGAAATTGCATCCGAATTTAATACAAAAGGCACAATGCCGACTTAAGTACAAGACGACTGACACTCTATCTTTCTATGATTTGAACCTTTCCTGTGAGTCCAGTTTTAGATTCCGATGCTTCACTTCAGATTTACTGTATCCCTTGGACCTTCTTATTGACGACGAAACACAGAAATTGCATCCGAATTTATTACAAAAGGCACAATGCTGACTTAAGTACAAGAGGACTGACACCCTAACTTTCTATGATTTGAACAACTCCTGTGAGTCCCGTGTCAGATTCCGATGCTTCACTTCAGGTTTACTGTATCCCTTGGACCTTCTTATAAACGACGAAACACAGAAATTACATCCGAATTTAATACAAAAGGCACAATGCCGACCTAAGTACAAGAGGACTTACACTCTAACTTTCTATGATTTGAACCTCTCCTGTGAGTCCAGTTTTCGATTCAGATGCTTCACTTCAGGTTTAATGTATCCCTTGGACCTTCTTATTGACGATGAAACACAGAAATTGCATCCGAAATTAATACAAAAGGCACAATGCCGACTTAAGTACAAGAGGACTGACACTCTAACTATCTATGATATGAACCCCTCCTCTGAGTCCAGTTTTTGTTGCCACGGTTTCACTTCAGGTTTAGTGTATCCCTTGGACCTTCTTATTGACGATGAAACACAGAAATTGCATCCGAAATTAATACAAAAGGCACAATGCCGACTTAAGTACAAGAGGACTGACACTCTAAGTTTCTATGATTTGAACCTCTCCTGTGAGTTAGGTTTTAGTTTCCGATACTTCACTTCAGGTTTACTGAATCCCTTGGACCTTCTTATTGGCAATGAAACACAGAAATTGCATACGAATTTAATACAAAAGGCACAGTGCCGACTTAAGTACAAGAGGACTGACACTCTAACATTCTATGATTTGAACCACTCCTGTGAGTCCAGTTTTAGATTCCGATGCTTCACTTCAGGTTTACAGTATCCCATGGACCTTCTTATTGACGATGAAACACAGAAATTGCATCCGAATTTAATACAAAAGACACAATGCCGACTTAAGTACAAGAGGACTGACACCCTAACTTTCTATGATTTGAACCTTTCCTGTGAGTCCAGTTTTAGATTCCGATGCTTCACTTCAGGTTTACTGTATCCCTTGGACCTTCTTATTGAAGATGAAACACAGGAATCGCATCCGAATTCAATACAAAACGCACAATGCCGACTTAAGTACAAGAGGACTGACACTCTAACTTTCTATGATATTAACCTCTCCTGTGAGTCCAGTTTTAGATTCCGATGCTTCACTTCAGGTTTACTGTATCCCGTGGACCTTCTTATTGACGATGAAACACAGAAATTGCATCCGAATTTAATACAAAGGGCACAATGCAGACTTAGGTACAAGAGGACTGACACTCTAAATTTCTATGATTTGAACCTCACCTGTGAGTCCAGTTTTGGATTCCGATGCTTCACTTAAGGTTTACTGAATCCCTTGGACCTTCTTATTGACGATGAAACACAGAAATTGCATCCTAATTTAATACATCAGGCACAATGCCGACTTAAGTACAAGAGGACTGACACTCTAAATTTCTATGATTTGAACCACTCCTGTGAGTCCAGTTATAGATTCCGATGATTCACTTCAGGTTTACTGTATCCCTTGGACCTTCTTATTGACGATGAAACACAGAAATTGCATCCGAATTCAATACAAAAGGCACAATGCCGACTTAAGTGCAAGAGGACTGACACTCTAACTTTCTATGATTTGAATCTCTCCTGTGAGTCCAGTTTTAGATTCCGATCCTTCCCTTCAGGTTTACTGTATCCCTTGGACCTTCTTATTGACGATGAAACACAGAAATTGCATCCAAATTTAATACAAAAGGCACAATGCTGACTTAAGTACAAGAGGACTGACACTCTAACTTTCTTTGATTTGAACCTCCCCTGTGATTCCAGTTTTAGATTCCGATGCTTCACTTCAGGTTTTCTGTATCCCTTGGACCTTCTTATTGACGATGAAACACAGAAATTGCATCCGAATTTAATACAAAAGGCACAATGCCGACTTAAGTACAAGAGGACTGACACTCTAACTTTCTATGATTTAAACCTCACCTGTGAGTCCAGTTTTAGATTTCGATGCTTCACTTCCGGTTTACTGAATCCCTTGGACCTTCTTATTGACTATGAAACACAGAAATTGCATCCGAATCTAATACAAAATGCACAACGCCGACTTAAGTTTAAGAGGACTGACACTCTAACTTTCTATGTTTTGAACCACTCCTGTGAGTCCTGTTTTAGATTCCGATGCTTCACTTCAGTTTTACTGTATCCCTTGGACCTTCTTATTGATGAAACACAGAAATTGCATCCGAAATTAATACAAAAGGCACAATGCCGACTTAAGTACAAGAGGACTGACACTCTAAGTTTCTATGATTTGAATCTCTCCTGTGAGTCAGGTTTTAGTTTCCGATGCTTCACTTCAGGTTTACTGAATCCCTTGGACCTACTTATTGACAATGAAACACAGAAATTGCATACGAATTTAATACAAAAGGCACAGTGCCGACTTAAGTACAAGAGGACTGACACTCTTACTTTCTATGATTTGAACCACTCCTGTGAGTCCAGTTTTAGATTCCGATGCTTCACTTCAGATTTACTGTATCCCTGGGACCTTCTTATTGACGATGAAACACAGAAATTGCATCCGAATTTAATACAAAAGGCACAATGCCGACTTAAGTACAAGAGGACTGACACTCTAACTTTCTTTGATTTGATTCTCTCCTGTGAGTCCAGTTTTAGATTCCGATGCTTCACTTCAGGTTTACTGTATCACTTGGACCTTCTTATTGACGATGAAGCACAGAAATTGCATCCGATTTTAATACAAAAGGCACAATGCCGACTTAAGTACAAGAGGACTGACACTCTAATTTTCTATGATTTGAACCTCTCCTGTGTGTCCAGTTTTATATACCGAGGCTTCACTTCAGGTTTACTGTATCCCTTGGACCTTCTTATTGACGATGAAACACAGAAATTGCATCCGAATTTAATACAAAAGGCACAATGCTGACGTAAGTACAAGAGGACTGACACTCTAACTTTCTATGATTTGAACCACTCCTGTGAGTCCCGTGTTAGATTCCGATGCTTCACTTCAGGTTTACTGTATCCCTTGGCCCTTCTTATTGACGATGAAACAGAGAAATTGCATCCGAATTTAATACAAATGGCACAATGCCGACTTAAGTACAAGAGGACTGACATTCTAACATTCTATGATTTGAACCTCTCCTGTGAGTCCAGTTTTTGTTGCCGCGGTTTCACTTCAGGTTTACTGTATCCCTTGGACCTTCTTATTGACGATGAAACACAGAAATTGCATCCGAAATTAATACAAAAGGCACAATGCCGACTTAAGTACAAGAGGACTGACACTCTAAGTTTCTATGATTTGAACCTCTCCTGTGAGTCAGGTTTTAGTTTCCGATGTTTCACTTCACGTTTACTGAATCGCTTTGACCTTCTTATTGGCAATGAAACACAGAAATTGCATCCGAATTCAATACAAAAGGCACAATGCCGACTTAAGTACAAGAGGACTGACACTCTAACTTTCTATGATATGAACCTCTCCTGTGAGTCCAGTTTTAGATTCCGATGCTTCACTTCAGGTTTACTGTATCACTTGGACCTTCTTATAAACGATAAAACACAGATATTACATTCGAATTTAATACAAAAGGCACAATAACGACCTAAGTACAAGAGGACTGACACTCTAACTTTCTATGATTTGAACCTCTCCTGTGAGTCCAGTTTTAGATTCTGATGCTTCACTTCAGGTTTACTGTATCACTTGGACCTTCTTATTGACGATGAAATACAGAAATTGCATCCGAATTTAATACAAAAGGCACAATGCCGACATAAGTACAAGAGCACTGACACTCTAACTTTCTATGATTTGAACCTCTCCTGTGAGTCCAGTTTTTGTTGCCGCGATTTCACTTCAGGTTTACTGTATCCCTTGGACCTTCTTATTGACGATGAAACACAAAAATTGCATCCGAAATTAATACAAAAGGCACAATGCCGAGTACAAGAGGACTGACATTCTACGTTTCTATGATTTGAACCTCTCCTGTGAGTCAGGTTTTAGTCTCCGATGCTTCACTTCAGGTTTACTGAATCCCTTGGACCTTCTTATTGACAATGAAACACAGAAATTGCATACGATTTTAATAAAAAAGGCACAGTGCCGACTTAAGTACAAGAGGACTGGCACTCTAACCTTCCATGATTTGAACCACTCCTGTGAGTCCAGTTTTAGATTTCGATGCTTCACTTCAGGTTTACTGGAACCCTTGGACCTTCTTATTGACGATGAAACACAGAAATTGCATTCGAATTTAATACAAAAGGCACAATGCCGACTTAAGTACAAGAGGACTGACACCCTAACTTTCAATGATTTAAACTTTTCCTGTGAGTCCAGTTTTAGATTCCGATGCTTCACTTCAGGTTTACTGTATCCATTGGACCTTCTTATTGACGATGATACACAGAAATTGCATCCGAATTCAATACAAAAGGCACAATGCCGACTTAAGTACAAGAGGACGGACACTCTAACTTTCTATGATATGAACCTCTCATGTGAGTCCAGTTTTAGATTCCGATGCTTCATTTCAGGTTTACTGTATCCCTTGGACCTTCTTATTGACGATGAAACACAGAAATTGCATCCGAATTTAATACAAAAGCACAATGCCGACTGAAGTACAAGAGGACTAACACTTTAACTTTCTATGATTTTAACCTCACCTGTGAGTCCAGTTTTAGATTCCGATGCTTCACTTCAGGTTTACTGTATACCTTGGACCTTCTTATTCACGAAGAAACACAGAAATTGCAACCGAATTTAATACAAAAGGCACAATGCCTTTCTTAAGTACAATAGGACTGACACTCTAACTTTCTATGACATGATCCTCTCCTGTGAGTCCAGTTTTAGAATCCGAAGCTTCACTTCAGGTTTACTGTATCCCTTGGACCTTCTTATTGACGATGAAACACAGAAATTGCATCCGAATTTAATACAAAAGGCACATGAAGACTTAAGTAAAAGAGGACTGACACTCTAACTTTCTATGATTTGAACCTCACCTGTGAGTCCAGTTTTAGATTTCGATGCTCCACTTCAGGTTTACTGAATCCCTTGGACCATCGTGTTGACGATGAAACACAGAAATTGCATCCGAATTTAATACAAAATGCACAATGCCGACTTAAGTTTAAGATGACTGACTCTCTAACTTTCTATGATTTGAACCACTCCTGTGAGTCCAGTTTTAGATTCCGATGCTTCACTTCAGGTTTACTGTATCCCTTGGACCTTCTTATTGACGATGAAACACAGAAATTGCATCCGAATTTAATACAAAAGGCACAATGCCGACTTAAGTACAAGAGGACTGACACTCTAACTTCCTATTATTTGAACCTCTCCTGTGAGTCCAGTTTTAGATTCCGATGCTTCACTTCAGGTTTACTGTATCCCTTGGACCTTCTTATTGACGATGAAACACAGAAATTGCATCCGAATTTAATACAAAATGCACAGTGCCGACTTAAGTACAAGAGGACTGACACTCTAAGTTTCTATGATTTGAACCTCTCCTGTGAGTCAGGTTTTAGTTTCCGATGTTTCACTTCACGTTTACTGAATCCCTTTGACCTTCTTATTGACAATGAAACACAGAAATTGCATACGAATTTAATACAAAAAGCTCAGTGCCGACTTAAGTACAAGAGGACTGACACTTTAAGTTTCTCTGATTTGAACCTCTCCTGTGAGTCCAGTTTTAGATTCCGATGCTTCACTTCAGTTTTACTGTATCCCTTGGACCTTCTTATTGACGATGATACACAGAAATTGCATCCGAATTCAATACAAAAGGCACAATGCCGACTTAAGTACAAGAGGACTGACACTCTAACTTTCTATGATATGAACCTCTCCTGTGAGTCCAGTTTTAGATTCCGATGCTTCACTTCAGGTTTACTGTATCCCATGGACCTTCTTATTGACGATGAAACACAGAAATTGCATCCGAATTTAATACAAAAGGCACAATGCCGACTTAAGTACAAGAGGACTGACACCCTAACTTTCAATGATTTAAACCTTTCCTGTGAGTCCAGTTTTAGATTCCGATGCTTCACTTCAGGTTTACTGTATCCATTGGACCTTCTTATTGACGATGATACACAGAAATTGCATCCGAAATCAATACAAAAGGCACATTGCCGACTTAAGTACAAGAGGACGGACACTCTAACTTTCTATGATATGAACCTCTCCTGTGAGTCCAGTTTTAGATTCCGATGCTTCATTTCAGGTTTACTGTATCCCTTGGACCTTCTTATTGACGATGAAACACAGAAATTGCATCCGAATTTTATACAAAAGCACAATGCCGACTGAAGTACAAGAGGACTAACACTTTAACTTTCTATGATTTTAACCTCACCTGTGAGTCCAGTTTTAGATTCCGATGCTTCACTTCAGGTTTACTGTATACCTTGGACCTTCTTATTGACGATGAAACACAGAAATTGCAACCGAATTTAATACAAAAGGCACAATGCCTTTCTTAAGTACAATAGGACTGACACTCTAACTTTCTATGACATGATCCTCTCCTGTGAGTCCAGTTTTAGATTCCGAAGCTTCACTTCAGGTTTACTGTATCCCTTGGACCTCCTTATTGACGATGAAACACAGAAATTGCATCCGAATATAATACAAAAGGCACAATGCAGACTTAAGTACAAGAGGACTGACACTCTAACTTTCTATGATTTGAACCTCACCTAACTTTCTATGATTTGAATCTCTCCTGTGAGTCCAGTTTTAGATTCCGATCCTTCCCTTCAGGTTTACTGTGTCCCTTGGACCTTCTTATTGACGATGAAACACAGAAATTGCATCCAAATTTAATACAAAAGGCACAATGCCGACTTAAGTACAAGAGGACTGACACTCTAACTTTCTTTGATTTTAACCTCTCCTGTGATTCCAGTTTTAGATTACGATGCTTCACTTCAGGTTTTCTGTATGTCTTGGACCTTCTTATTGACGATGAAACACAGAAATTGCATCCGAATTTAATACAAAAGGCACAATGCCGACTTAAGTACAAGAGGACTGACACTCTAACTTCCTATTATTTGAACCTCTCCTGTGAGTCCAGTTTTAGATTCCGATGCTTCACTTCAGGTTTACTGTATCCCTTGGACCTTCTTACTGACGATGAAACACAGAAATTGCATCCGAATTTAATACAAATTCACAATGCCGACTTAAGTACAAGAGGACCGACACTCTAACTTTCTATGATTTGAACCTCACCTGTGAGTCCAGTTTTAGATTCCGATGCCTCACTTCAGGTTTACTGTATCCCTTGGACCTTCTTATTGACGCTGAAACACAGAAATTGCATCCGAAATTAATACAAAAGGCACTATGCCGACTTAAGTACAAGAGGATAGACACTCTAACTTTCTTTGATTTGAACCTCTCCTGTGTTTCCAGTTTTAGATTCCGATGCTTCACTTCAGATTTTCTGTATCCCTTGGACCTTCTTATTGACGATGAAACACAGAAATTGCATCCGAAATTAATACAAAAGGCACAATGCCGACTTAAGTAAAAGAGGACTGTCCTTCTAACTATCTATGATTTGAAGCTCACCTGTGAGTCCAGTTTTACATTTCGATGCTTCACTTCTGGTTTACTGAATCCCTTGGAGCTTCGTATTGACGATGAAACACAGAAATTGCATCCGAATGTAATACAAAATGCACAATGCCGACTTTAGTTTAAGATGACTGTCACTCTAACTTTCTTTGATTTGAACCTCTCCTGTGAGTCCAGTTTTAGATTCCGATGCTTCACTTCAGCTTTATTGTATCCCTTGGACCTTATTATTGACGATGAAACAGAGAAATTGGATCCGAATTTAATACAAAAGGCACAATGCCGACTTAAGTTCAAGTGGCCTGACACTCTAACTTTCTTTGATTTGAACCTCTTCTGTAATTCCAGTTTTAGATTCCGATGCTTCACTTCAGGTTTTCTGTATCCCTGGGGCCTTCTTATTGACGGTGAAACACAGAAATTGCATCCGAATTTAATACAAAAGGCACAATGCCGACTTAAGTACAAGAGGACTGACACTCTAACTTCCTAATATTTGAACCTCTCCTGTGAGTCCAGTTTTAGATTCCGATGCTTCACTTCAGGTTTACTGTATCCCTTGGACCTTCTTATTGACGATGAAACACAGAAATTGCATCCGAATTTAATAGAAAATGCACTATGTCGAGTTAAGTACAAGAGGACCGACACTCTAACTTTCTATGATTTGAACCTCACCTGTGACTCCAGTTGTAGAGTCCGATGCTTCGCTTCAGGTTTACTGAATCCCTTGGACCTTCTTATTGACGATGAAACACAGATATTGCATCCGAATTTAATACAAGAGGCACAATGCCGACTTAAGTACAAGAGGACTGACACTCTAACTTTCTTTGATTTGAACCTCTCCTGTGATTCCAGTTTTAGATTCCGATGCTTCACTTCAGGTTTTCTGTATCCCTTGGACCTTCTTATTGACGATGATACACAGAAATTGCATCCGAATTCAATACAAATGGCACAATGCCGACTTAAGTACAAGAGGACTGACACTCTAGATTTCTATGATATGATCCTCTCCTGTGGGTCCAGTTTTAGATTCCGAAGCTTAACTTCAGGTTTACTGTATCCCTTGGACCTTCTTACTGACGATGAAACACAGAAATTGCTTTCGAATTTAATACAAAAGGCACAATGCCGACTTAAGTACAAGAGGACTGACACTCTAACTTTCTTTGATTTGAACCACTCCAGTGAGTCCAGTTTTAGATCCCGATGCTTCACTTCAGGTTTACTGTATCTCTTGGACCTTCTTATTGACGATGAACCACAGAAATTGCATCCGATTTTAATACAAAAGGCACAATGCCGACTTAAGTACAAGAGGACTGACACTCTAACTTTCTATGATTTGAACCACTCCTGTGAGTCCAGTTTTAGATTTCGATGCTACACTTCAGGTTTACTAAATCCCTTGGACCTTCGTATTGACGATGAAACACAGACATTGCATCCGAATTTAACACAAAAGGCACAATGCCGACATAAGTACAAGAGGACTGACACTCTATCTTTCTATGATTTGAACCTCTCCTGTGAGTCCAGTTTTAGATTCCGTTGCTTCACTTCACATTTACTGTATACCTTGGACCTTCTTATTGACGATGAAAAACAGAAGTTGCATCCGAATTTATTACAAAAGGCACAATGCTGACTTAAGTACAACAGGACTGACACTCTAACTTTCTATGATTTGAACCACTCCTGTGAGTCCCGTGTTAGATTCCGATGCTTCACTTCAGGTTTACTGTATCCCTTGGACCTTCTTATAAACGATGAAACACAGATATTACATCCGAATTTAATACAAAAGGCACAATAACGACCTAAGTGCAAGAGGACTGACACTCTAACTTTCTATGATTTGAACCTCTCCTGTGAGTCCAGTTTTCGATTCCGATGCTTCACTTCAGGTTTACTGTATCACTTGGACCTTCTTATTGACGATGAAACACAGAAATAGCATCCGAATTTAATACAAAAGGCACAATGCCGACTCAAGTACAAGAGGACTGACACTCTAACTTTCTATGATTTGAACCTCACCTAACTTTGTATGATTTGAATCCCTCCTGTGAGTCCAGTTTTAGATTCCGATCCTTCCCTTCAGGTTTACTGTATCCCTTGGACCTTCTTATTGACGATGAAACACAGAAATTGCATCCAAATTTAATACAAAAGGCACAATGCCGACTTAAGTACAAGAGGACTGACACTCTAACTTTCTTCGATTTGAACCTCTCCTGTGATTCCAGTTTTAGATTCCGATGCTTCACTTCAGGTTTTCTGTATCCCTTGGACCTTCTTATTGACGATGAAACACAGAAATAGCATCAGAATTTAATACAAAAGGCACAATGCCGACTTAAGTACAAGAGGACTGACACTCTAACTTTCTATGATTTGAATCTCTCCTGTGAGTCCAGTTTTTGTCGCCGCCAATTCACTTCAGGTCTACTGTATCCCTTGGACCTTCTTATTGACGATGGAACACAGAAATTGCATCCGAAATTAATTTAAAAGGCACAATGCCGACTTAAGTACAAGAGGACTGACATTCTACGTTTCTATGATTTGAACCTCTCCTGTGAGTCAGGTTTTAGCTTCCGATGCTTCACTTCAGGTTTACTGAATCCCTTGCACCTTCTTATTGACAATGAAACACAGAAATTGCATACGAATTTAATACAAAGGGCACAGTGCCGACTTAAGTACAATAGGAGTGACACCCTAACTTTCTATGATTTAAACCTTTCCTGTGAGTCCAGTTTAAATTCCGATGCTTCACTTCAGGTTTACTGTATCCCTTGGACCTTCTTATTGACGATGATACACAGAAATTGCATCCGAATTCAATACAAAAGGCACAATGCCGACTTAAGTACAAGAGGACTGACACTCTAACTTTCTATGATATGAACCTCTCCTGTGAGTACAGTTTTAGATTCCGATGCTTCACTTCAGGTTTACTGTATCCCTTGGACCTTCTTATTGACGATCAAACACAGAAATTGCATCCGAATTTCATACAAAAGGCACAATGCCGATTGAAGTACAAGAGGACTAACACTCTAACTTTCTATAATTTTAACCTCACCTGTGAGTCCAGTTGCAGATTCCGATGCTTCACTTCAGGTTTACTGTATACCTTGGACCTTCTTATTGACGATGAAACACAGAAATTGCTCCCGAATTTAATACAAAAGGCACAATGCCGAATTAAGTACAAGAGGACTGACACTCTAACTTTCTATGATTTGAACCACACCTAACTTTCTATGATTTGAATCCCTCCTGTGAGTCCAGTTTTAGATTCCGATCCTTCCCTTCAGGTTTACTGTATCCCTTGGACCTTCTTATTGACGATGAAACACAGAAATTGCATCCAAATTTAATACAAAAGGCACATGCCGACTTAAGTAAAAGAGGACTGACACTCTAACTTTCTATGATTTGAACCTCACCTGTGAGTCCAGTTTTAGATTTCGATGCTCCACTTCAGGTTTACTGAATCCCTTGGACCATCGTGTTGACGATGAAACACAGAAATTGCATCCGAATTTAATACAAAATGCACAATGCCGACTTAAGTTTAAGATGACTGACACTCTAACTTTCTATGATTTGAACCACTCCTGTGAGTCCAGTTTTAGATTCCGTTGCTTCACTTCACATTTACTGTATACCTTGGACCTTCTTATTGACGATGAAAAACAGAAGTTGCATCCGAATTTATTACAAAAGGCACAATGCTGACTTAAGTACAACAGGACTGACACTCTAATTTTCTATGATTTGAACCACTCCTGTGAGTCCCGTGTTAGATTCCGATGCTTCACTTCAGGTTTACTGTATCCCTTGGACCTTCTTATAAACGATGAAACACAGATATTACATCCGAATTTAATACAAAAGGCACAATAACGACCTAAGTGCAAGAGGACTGACACTCTAACTTTCTATGATTTGAACCTCTCCTGTGAGTCCAGTTTTCGATTCCGATGCTTCACTTCAGGTTTACTGTATCACTTGGACCTTCTTATTGACGATGAAACACAGAAATAGCATCCGAATTTAATACAAAAGGCACAATGCCGACTTAAGTACAAGAGGACTGACACTCTAACTTTCTATGATTTGAACCTCACCTAACTTTCTATGATTTGAATCTCTCCTGTGAGTCCAGTTTTAGATTCCGATCCTTCCCTTCAGGTTTACTATATCCCTTGGACCTTCTTATTGACGATGAAACACAGAAATTGCATCCGAATTTAATACAAAAGGCACAATGCCAACTTAAGTACAAGAGGACTGACACTCTAACTTTCTATGACTTGAACCTCACCTAACTTTCTATGATTTGAATCCCTCCTGTCAGTCCAGTTTTAGATTCCGATCCTTCCCTTCAGGTTTACTGTATCCCTTGGACCTTCTTATTGACGATGAAACACAGAAATTGCATCCAAATTTAATACAAAAGGCACAATGCCGACTTAAGTACAAGAGGACTGACACTCTAACTTTCTTCGATTTGAACCTCTCCTGTGATTCCAGTTTTAGATTCCGATGCTTCACTTCAGGTTTTCTGTATCCCTTGGACCTTCTTATTGACGATGAAACACAGAAATAGCATCAGAATTTAATACAAAAGGCACAATGCCGACTTAAGTACAAGAGGACTGACACTCTAACTTTCTATGATTTGAATCTCTCCTGTGAGTCCAGTTTTTGTCGCCGCCAATTCACTTCAGGTCTACTGTATCCCTTGGACCTTCTTATTGACGATGGAACACAGAAATTGCATCCGAAATTAATTTAAAAGGCACAATGCCGACTTAAGTACAAGAGGACTGACATTCTACGTTTCTATGATTTGAACCTCTCCTGTGAGTCAGGTTTTAGCTTCCGATGCTTCACTTCAGGTTTACTGAATCCCTTGCACCTTCTTATTGACAATGAAACACAGAAATTGCATACGAATTTAATACAAAGGGCACAGTGCCGACTTAAGTACAATAGGAGTGACACCCTAACTTTCTATGATTTAAACCTTTCCTGTGAGTCCAGTTTAAATTCCGATGCTTCACTTCAGGTTTACTGTATCCCTTGGACCTTCTTATTGACGATGATACACAGAAATTGCATCCGAATTCAATACAAAAGGCACAATGCCGACTTAAGTACAAGAGGACTGACACTCTAACTTTCTATGATATGAACCTCTCCTGTGAGTACAGTTTTAGATTCCGATGCTTCACTTCAGGTTTACTGTATCCCTTGGACCTTCTTATTGACGATGAAACACAGAAATTGCATCCGAATTTCATACAAAAGGCACAATGCCGATTGAAGTACAAGAGGACTAACACTCTAACTTTCTATAATTTTAACCTCACCTGTGAGTCCAGTTGCAGATTCCGATGCTTCACTTCAGGTTTACTGTATACCTTGGACCTTCTTATTGACGATGAAACACAGAAATTGCTCCCGAATTTAATACAAAAGGCACAATGCCGAATTAAGTACAAGAGGACTGACACTCTAACTTTCTATGATTACAACCACACCTAACTTTCTATGATTTGAATCCCTCCTGTGAGTCCAGTTTTAGATTCCGATCCTTCCCTTCAGGTTTACTGTATCCCTTGGACCTTCTTATTGACGATGAAACACAGAAATTGCATCCAAATTTAATACAAAAGGCACAATGCCGACTTAAGTACAAGAGGACTGACACTCTAACTTTCTTTGATTTGAACCTCTCCTGTGATTCCAGTTTTAGATTCCGATGCTTCACTTCAGGTTTTCTGTATCCCTTGGACCTTCTTATTGACGATGAAACACAGAAATTGCATCCGAATTTAATACAAAAGGCACATGCCGACTTAAGTAAAAGAGGACTGACACTCTAACTTTCTATGATTTGAACCTCACCTGTGAGTCCAGTTTTAGATTTCGATGCTCCACTTCAGGTTTACTGAATCCCTTGGACCATCGTGTTGACGATGAAACACAGAAATTGCATCCGAATTTAATACAAAATGCACAATGCCGACTTAAGTTTAAGATGACTGACACTCTAACTTTCTATGATTTGAACCACTCCTGTGAGTCCAGTTTTAGATTCCGATGCTTCACTTCAGGTTTACTGTATCCCTTGGACCTTCTTATTGACGATGAAACACAGAAATTGCATCCGAATTTAATACAAAAGGCACAATGCCGACTTAAGTACAAGAGGACTGACACTCTAACTTCCTATTATTTGAACCTCTCCTGTGAGTCCAGTTTTAGATTCCGATGCTTCACTTCAGGTTTACTGTATCCCTTGGACCTTCTTATTGACGATGAAACACAGAAATTGCATCCGAATTTAATACAAAATGCACAATGCCGACTTAAGTACAAGAGGACTGACACTCTAAATTTCTATGATTTGAACCTCTCCTGTGAGTCAGGTTTTAGTTTCCGATGTTTCACTTCACGTTTACTGAATCCCTTTGACCTTCTTATTGACAATGAAACACAGAAATTGCATACGAATTTAATACAAAAAGCTCAGTGCCGACTTAAGTACAAGAGGACTGACACTTTAAGTTTCTCTGATTTGAACCTCTCCTGTGAGTCCAGTTTTAGATTCCGATGCTTCACTTCAGTTTTACTGTATCCCTTGGACCTTCTTATTGACGATGATACACAGAAATTGCATCCGAATTCAATATAAAAGGCACAATGCCGACTTAAGTACAAGAGGACTGACACTCTAACTTTCTATGATATGAACCTCTCCTGTGAGTCCAGTTTTAGATTCCGATGCTTCACTTCAGGTTTACTGTATCCCATGGACCTTCTTATTGACGATGAAACACAGAAATTGCATCCGAATTTAATACGAGAGGCACAATGCCGACTTAAGTACAAGAGCACTGACACTCTAACTTTCTATGATTTGAACCTCACCTGTGAGTCCAGTTTTAGATTCCAATTCTTCACTTCAGGTTTACTGTATACCTTGGACCTTCTTATTGACGATGAAACACAGAAATTGCATCCGAATTTAATACAAAAGGCACAATGCCGATTAAGTACAAGAGGACTGACACTCTAACTTTCTATGATTTGATCCTCTCCTGTGAGTCCAGTTTTAGATTCCGATGCTTCACTTCAGGTTTACTGTATCACTTGGACCTTCTTATAAACGATAAAACACAGATATTACATTCGAATTTAATACAAAAGGCACAATAACGACCTAAGTACAAGAGGACTGACACTCTAACTTTCTATGATTTGAACCTCTCCTGTGAGTCCAGTTTTAGATTCCGATGCTTCACTTCAGGTTTACTTTATCACTTGGACCTTCTTATTGACGATGAAGTACAGAAATTGCATCCGAATTTAATACAAAAGGCACAATGCCGACATAAGTACAAGAGGACTGACACTCTAACTTTCTATGATTTGAACCTCTCCTGTGAGTCCAGTTTTTGTTGCCGCGATTTCACTTCAGGTTTACTGTATCCCTTGGACCTTCTTATTGACGATGAAACACAGAAATTGCATCCGAAATTAATACAAAAGGCACAATGCTGAGTACAAGAGGACTGACATTCTACGTTTCTATGATTTGAACCTCTCCTGTGAGTCAGGTTTTAGTTTCCGATGCTTCACTTCAGGTTTACTGAATCCCTTGGACCTCCTTATTGACAATGAAACACAGAAATTGCATACGAATTTAATAAAAAAGGCACAGTGCCGACTTAAGTACAAGAGGACTGACACTCTAACCTTCTATGATTTGAACCACTCCTGTGAGTCCAGTTTTAGATTCCGATGCTTCACTTCAGGTTTACTGGAACCCTTGGACCTTCTTATTGACGATGAAACACAGAAATTGCATCCGAATTTAATACAAAACGCACAATGCCGACTTAAGTACAAGAGGACTGACACCCTAACTTTCAATGATTTAAACCTTTCCTGTGAGTCCAGTTTTAGATTCCGATGCTTCACTTCAGGTTTACTGTATCCATTGGACCTTCTTATTGACGATGATACATAGAAATTGCATCCGAAATCAATACAAAAGGCACAATGCCGACTTAAGTACAAGAGGACGGACACTCTAACTTTCTATGATATGAACCTCTCCTGTGAGTCCAGTTTTAGATTCCGATGCTTCATTTCAGGTTTACTGTATCCCTTGGACCTTCTTATTGACGATGAAACACAGAAATTGCATCCGAATTTTATACAAAAGCACAATGCCGACTGAAGTACAAGAGGACTAACACTTTAACTTTCTATGATTTTAACCTCACCTGTGAGTCCAGTTTTAGATTCCGATGCTTCACTTCAGGTTTACTGTATACCTTGGACCTTCTTATTGACGATGAAACACAGAAATTGCAACCGAATTTAATACAAGAGGCACAATGCCTTTCTTAAGTACAATAGGACTGACACTCTAACTTTCTATGACATGATCCTCTCCTGTGAGTCCAGTTTTAGATTCCGAAGCTTCACTTCTGGTTTACTGTATCCCTTGGACCTTCTTATTGACGATGAAACACAGAAATTGCATCCGAATATAATACAAAAGGCACAATGCCGACTTAAGTACAAGAGGACTGACACCCTAACTTTCAATGATTTAAACCTTTCCTGTGAGTCCAGTTTTAGATTCCGATGCTTCACTTCAGGTTTACTGTATCCCTTGGACCTTCTTATTGACGATGAAACACAGAAATTGCATCCGAATTTAATACAAATTCACAATGCCGACTTAAGTACAAGAGGACCGACAATCTAACTTTCTATGATTTGAACCTCACCTGTGAGTCCAGTTTTAGATTCCGATGCCTCACTTCAGGTTTACTGTATCCCTTGGACCTTCTTATTGACGCTGAAACACAGAAATTGCATCCGAAATTAATACAAAAGGCACTATGCCGACTTAAGTACAAGAGGATAGACACTCTAACTTTCTTTGATTTGAACCTCTCCTGTGTTTCCAGTTTTAGATTCCGATGCTTCACTTCAGATTTTCTGTATCCCTTGGACCTTCTTATTGACGATGAAACACAGAAATTGCATCCGAAATTAATACAAAAGGCACAATGCCGACTTAAGTAAAAGAGGACTGTCCTTCTAACTTTCTATGATTTGAAGCTCACCTGTGAGTCCAGTTTTACATTTCGATGCTTCACTTCTGGTTTACTGAATCCCTTGGTGCTTCGTATTGACGATGAAACACAGAAATTGCATCCGAATGTAATACAAAATGCACAATGCCGACTTTAGTTTAAGATGACTGACACTCTAACTTTCTTTGATTTGAACCTCTCCTGTGAGTCCAGTTTTAGATTCCGATGCTTCACTTCAGCTTTATTGTATCCCTTGGACCTTATTATTGACGATGAAACAGAGAAATTGGATCCGAATTTAATACAAAAGGCACAATGCCGACTTAAGTTCAAGTGGCCTGACACTCTAACTTTCTTTGATTTGAACCTCTTCTGTAATTCCAGTTTTAGATTCCGATGCTTCACTTCAGGTTTTCTGTATCCCTGGGGCCTTCTTATTGACGGTGAAACACAGAAATTGCATCCGAATTTAATACAAAAGGCACAATGCCGACTTAAGTACAAGAGGACTGACACTCTAACTTCCTAATATTTGAACCTCTCCTGTGAGTCCAGTTTTAGATTCCGATGCTTCACTTCAGGTTTACTGTATCCCTTGGACCTTCTTATTGACGATGAAACACAGAAATTGCATCCGAATTTAATAGAAAATGCACTATGTCGAGTTAAGTACAAGAGGACCGACACTCTAACTTTCTATGATTTGAACCTCACCTGTGAGTCCAGTTGTAGAGTCCGATGCTTCGCTTCAGGTTTACTGAATCCCTTGGACCTTCTTATTGACGATGAAACACAGATATTGCATCCGAATTTAATACAAGAGGCACAATGCCGACTTAAGTACAAGAGGACTGACACTCTAACTTTCTTTGATTTGAACCTCTCCTGTGATTCCAGTTTTAGATTCCGATGCTTCACTTCAGGTTTTCTGTATCCCTTGGACCTTCTTATTGACGATGATACACAGAAATTGCATCCGAATTCAATACAAATGGCACAATGCCGACTTAAGTACAAGAGGACTGACACTCTAAATTTCTATGATATGATCCTCTCCTGTAAGTCCAGTTTTAGATTCCGAAGCTTAACTTCAGGTTTACTGTATCCCTTGGACCTTCTTACTGACGATGAAACACAGAAATTGCTTTCGAATTTAATACAAAAGGCACAATGCCGACTTAAGTACAAGAGGACTGACACTCTAACTTTCTTTGATTTGAACCACTCCAGTGAGTCCAGTTTTAGATCCCGATGCTTCACTTCAGGTTTACTGTATCTCTTGGACCTTCTTATTGACGATGAACCACGGAAATTGCATCCGAATTTAATACAAAAGGCACAATGCCGACTTAAGTACAAGAGGACTGACACTCTAACTTTCTATGATTTGAACCACTCCTGTGAGTCCAGTTTTAGATTTCGATGCTACACTTCAGGTTTACTAAATCCCTTGGACCTTCGTATTGACGATGAAACACAGACATTGCATCCGAATTTAACACAAAAGGCACAATGCCGACATAAGTACAAGAGGACTGACACTCTATCTTTCTATGATTTGAACCTCTCCTGTGAGTCCAGTTTTAGATTCCGTTGCTTCACTTCACATTTACTGTATACCTTGGACCTTCTTATTGACGATGAAAAACAGAAGTTGCATCCGAATTTATTACAAAAGGCACAATGCTGACTTAAGTACAACAGGACTGACACTCTAACTTTCTATGATTTGAACCACTCCTGTGAGTCCCGTGTTAGATTCCGATGCTTCACTTCAGGTTTACTGTATCCCTTGGACCTTCTTATAAACGATGAAACACAGATATTACATCCGAATTTAATACAAAAGGCACAATAACGACCTAAGTGCAAGAGGACTGACACTCTAACTTTCTATGATTTGAACCTCTCCTGTGAGTCCAGTTTTCGATTCCGATGCTTCACTTCAGGTTTACTGTATCACTTGGACCTTCTTATTGACGATGAAACACAGAAATAGCATCCGAATTTAATACAAAAGGCACAATGCCGACTTAAGTACAAGAGGACTGACACTCTAACTTTCTATGATTTGAACCTCACCTAACTTTCTATGATTTGAATCTCTCCTGTGAGTCCAGTTTTAGATTCCGATCCTTCCCTTCAGGTTTACTGTATCCCTTGGACCTTCTTACTGACGATGAAACACAGAAATTGCATCCGAATTTAATACAAAAGGCACAATGCCAACTTAAGTACAAGAGGACTGACACTCTAACTTTCTATGACTTGAACCTCACCTAACTTTCTATGATTTGAATCCCTCCTGTGAGTCCAGTTTTAGATTCCGATCCTTCCCTTCAGGTTTACTGTATCCCTTGGACCTTCTTATTGACGATGAAACACAGAAATTGCATCCAAATTTAATACAAAAGGCACAATGCCGACTTAAGTACAAGAGGACTGACACTCTAACTTTCTTCGATTTGAACCTCTCCTGTGATTCCAGTTTTAGATTCCGATGCTTCACTTCAGGTTTTCTGTATCCCTTGGACCTTCTTATTGACGATGAAACACAGAAATAGCATCAGAATTTAATACAAAAGGCACAATGCCGACTTAAGTACAAGAGGACTGACACTCTAACTTTCTATGATTTGAATCTCTCCTGTGAGTCCAGTTTTTGTCGCCGCCAATTCACTTCAGGTCTACTGTATCCCTTGGACCTTCTTATTGACGATGGAACACAGAAATTGCATCCGAAATTAATTTAAAAGGCACAATGCCGACTTAAGTACAAGAGGACTGACATTCTACGTTTCTATGATTTGAACCTCTCCTGTGAGTCAGGTTTTAGCTTCCGATGCTTCACTTCAGGTTTACTGAATCCCTTGCACCTTCTTATTGACAATGAAACACAGAAATTGCATACGAATTTAATACAAAGGGCACAGTGCCGACTTAAGTACAATAGGAGTGACACCCTAACTTTCTATGATTTAAACCTTTCCTGTGAGTCCAGTTTAAATTCCGATGCTTCACTTCAGGTTTACTGTATCCCTTGGACCTTCTTATTGACGATGATACACAGAAATTGCATCCGAATTCAATACAAAAGGCACAATGCCGACTTAAGTACAAGTGGACTGACACTCTAACTTTCTATGATATGAACCTCTCCTGTGAGTACAGTTTTAGATTCCGATGCTTCACTTCAGGTTTACTGTATCCCTTGGACCTTCTTATTGACGATGAAACACAGAAATTGCATCCGAATTTCATACAAAAGGCACAATGCCGATTGAAGTACAAGAGGACTAACACTCTAACTTTCTATAATTTTAACCTCACCTGTGAGTCCAGTTGCAGATTTCGATGCTTCACTTCAGGTTTACTGTATACCTTGGACCTTCTTATTGACGATGAAAGACAGAAATTGCTCCCGAATTTAATACAAAAGGCACAATGCCGAATTAAGTACAAGAGGACTGACACTCTAACTTTCTATGATTTGAACCTCACCTAACTTTCTATGATTTGAATCCCTCCTGTGAGTCCAGTTTTAGATTCCGATCCCTCCCTTCAGGTTTACTGTATCCCTTGGACCTTCTTATTGACGATGAAACACAGAAATTGCATCCAAATTTAATACAAAAGGCACAATGCCGACTTAAGTACAAGAGGACTGACACTCTAACTTTCTTTGATTTGAACCTCTCCTGTGATTCCAGTTTTAGATTCCGATGCTTCACTTCAGGTTTTCTGTATCCCTTGGACCTTCTTATTGACGATGAAACACAGAAATTGCATCAGAATTTAATACAAAAGGCACAATGCCGACTTAAGTTTAAGATGACTGACACTCTAACTTTCTATGATTTGAACCACTCCTATGAGTCCAGTTTTAGATTCCGATGCTTCACTTCAGTTTTACTGTATCCCTTGGACCTTCTTATTGACGATGAAACACAGAAATTGCATCCGAATTTAATACAAAAGGCACAATAACGACCTAAGTACAAGAGGACTGACACTCTAACTTTCTATGATTTGAACCTCTCCTGTGAGTCCAGTTTTCGATTCCGATGCTTCACTTCAAGTTTACTGTATCACTTGGACCTTCTTATTGACGACGAAACACAGAAATTGCATCCGAATTTAATACAAAAGGCACAATGCCGACTTAAGTACAAGAGGACTGACACTCTAACTTTCTATGATTTGAACGTCTCCTGTGAGTCCAGTTTTTGTTGCCGCGATTTCACTTCAGGTTTACTGTATCCCTTGGACCTTCTTATTGACGATGAAACACAGAAAATGCATCCGAATTTAATACAAAAGGCACAATGCCGACATAAATACAATAGGACTGACACCCTAACTTTCTATGATTTAAACCTTTCCTGTGAGTCCAGTTTTAGATTCCGATGCTTCACTTCAGGTTTACTGTATCCCTTGGACCTTCTTATTGACGATGATACACAGAAATTGCATCCGAATTCAATACAAAAGGCACAATGCCGACTGAAGTACAAGAGGACTAAAACTCTAACTTTCTATGATATTAACCTCACCTGTGAGTCCAGTTGTAGATTCCGATGCTTCACTTCAGGTTTACTGTATACCTTGGACCTTCTTATTGACGATGAAAAACAGAAATTGCACCTGTATTTAATACAAAAGGCACAATGCCGACTTAAGTAGAAGAGGACTGACACTCTAACTTTCTATGATATGATCCTCTCCTGTGAGTCCAGTTTTAGATTCCGAAGCTTCACTTCAGGTTTACTGTATCCCTTGGACCTTCTTATTGACGATTAAACACAGAAATTGCATCCGAATTTAATACAAAAGGCACAATGCCAACTTAAGTACAAGAGGACTGACACTCTAACTTTCTATGATTTGAACCTCACCTAACTTTCTATGATTTGAATCCCTCCTGTGAGACCAGTTTTAGATTCCGATCCTTCCCTTCAGGTTTACTGTATCCCTTGGACCTTCTTATTGACGATGAAACACAGAAATTGCATCCAAATTTAATACAAAAGGCACAATGCCGACTTAAGTACAAGAGGACTGACACTCTAACTTTCTTTGATTTGAACCTCTCCTGTGATTCCAGTTTTAGATTCCGATGCTTCACTTCAGGTTTTCTGTATCCCTTGGACCTTCTTATTGACGATGAAACACAGAAATTGCATCAGAATTTAATACAAAAGGCACAATGCCGACTTAAGTGAAAGAGGACTGACACTCTAACTTTCTATGATTTGAATCTCTCCTGTGAGTCAGGTTTTAGTTTCCGATGCTTCACTTCAGGTTTACTGAATCCCTTGGACCTTCTTATTGACAATGAAACACAGAAATAGCATACGAATTTAATACAAAAGGCACAGTGCCGACTTAAGTACAAGAGGACTGACACTCTAACTTTCTATGATTTGAACCACTCCTGTGAGTCCAGTTTTAGATTCCGATGCTTCACGTCAGGTTTACTGTATCCCTTGGACCTTCTTATTGACGATGAAACACAGAAATTGCATCCGAATTTAATACAAAAGGCACAATGCCGACTTAAGTACAAGAGGACTGACACCCTAACTTTCAATGATTTAAACCTTTCCTGTGAGTCCAGTTTTAGATTCCGATGCTTCACTTCAGGTTTAATGTATCCCTTGGACCTTCTTATTGACGATGATACACAGAAATTGCATCCGAATTCAATACAAAAGGCACAATGCCGACTTAAGTACAAGAGCACTGACACACTAACTTTCTATGATATGAACCTCTCCTGAGAGTCCAGTTTTAGATTCCGATGCTTCACTTCAGGTTTACTGTATCCCTTGGACCTTCTTATTGACGATGAAACACAGACATTGCATCCGAATTTAATACAAAAGGCACAATGCCGACTGAAGTACAAGAGGACTAACAATCTAACTTTCTATGATTTTAACCTCACCTGTGAGTCCAGTTGTAGATTCCGATGCTTCACTTCAGGTTTACTGTATACCTTGGACCTTCTTATTGACGATGAAACACAAAAATTGCACCCGAATTTAATACAAAAGGCACAATTCCGACTTAAGTAGAAGAGGACTGACACTCTAACTTTCTATGATATGATTCTCTCCTGTGAGTCCAGTTTCAGATTCCGAAGCTTCACTTCAGGTTTACTGTATCCCTTGGACCTTCTTATTGACGATGAAACACAGAAATTGCATCCGAATTTAATACAAAAGGCACAATGCCGACTTAAGTACAAGAGGACTGACACTCTAACTTTCTATGATTTGAACCTCACCTAACTTTCTATGATTTGAATCTCTCCTGTGAGTCCAGTTTTAGATTCCGATCCTTCCCTTCAGGATTACTGTATCCCTTGGACCTTCTTATTGACGATGAAACACAGAAATTGCATCCAAATTTAATACAAAAGGCACAATAACGACCTAAGTACAAGAGGACTGACACTCTAACTTTCTATGATTTGAACCTCTCCTGTGAGTCCAGTTTTCGATTCCGATGCTTCACTTCAGGTTTACTGTATCCCTTGGACCTTCTTATTGACGATGAAACACAGAAATTGCATCCGAATTTAATACAAAAGGCACAATGCCGACTTAAATACTAGAGGACTGCCACTCTAACTTTCTATGATTTGAACGTCTCCTGTGAGTCCAGTTTTTGTTGCCGCGATTTCACTTCAGGTTTACTGTACCCTTGGACCTTCTTATTGACGATGAAACACAGAAATTCCATCCGAAATTAATACAAAAGGCACAATGCCGACTTAAGTACAAGAGGACTGACATTCTACGTTTCTATGATTAGAACCTCTCCTGTGAGTCAGGTTTTAGTTTCCGATGCTTCACTTCAGGTTTACTGAATCCCTTGGACCTTCTTATTGACAATGAAACCCAGAAATTGCATACGAATTTAATACAAAAGGCACAGTGCCGACTTAAGTACAAGAGGACTGACACTCTAACTTTCTATGATTTGAACCACTCCTGTGAGTCCAGTTTTTGATTCCGATGCTTCACTTCAGGTTTACTGTATCCCTTGGACCTTCTTATTGACGATGAAACACAGAAATTGCATCCGAATTTAATACAAAAGGCACAATGCCGACTTAAGTACAAGAGGACTGACACCCTAACTTTCTATGATTTAAACCTTTCCTGTGAGTCCAGTTTTAGATTCCGATGCTTCACTTCAGGTTTACTGTATCCCTTGGACCTTCTCATTGACGATGATACACAGAAATTGCGTCCGAATTCAATACAAAAGGCACAATGCCGACTTAAGTACAAGAGCACTGACACTCTAACTTTATATGATATGAACCTCTCCTGTGAGTCCAGTTTTAGATTCCGATGCTTCACTTCAGGTTTACTGTATCCCTTGGACCTTCTTATTGACGATGAAACACAGAAAGTGCATCCGAATTTAATACAAAAGGCACAATGCAGACAGAAGTACAAGAGGACTAACAATCTAACTTTCTATGATTTTAACCTCACCTGTGAGTCCAGTTGTAGATTCCGATGCTTCACTTCAGGTTTACTGTATCCCTTGGACCTTCTTATTGACGATGAAACACAGAAATTGCATCCGAATTTAATGCAAAAGGCACAATGCCGACTTAAGTACAAGTGGACTGACACCCTAACTTTCTATGATTTAAACCTTTCCTGTGAGTCCAGTTTTAGATTCCGATGCTTCACTTCAGGTTTACTGTATCCCTTGGACCTTCTTATTGACGATGATACACAGAAATTGCATCCGAATTCAATACAAAAGGCACAATGCCGACTTAAGTACAAGAGCACTGACACTCTAACTTTCTATGATATGAACCTCTCCTGTGAGTCCAGTTTTAGATTCCGATGCTTCACTTCAGGTTTACTGTATCCCTTGGACTTCTTATTGACGATGAAACACAGAAATTGCATCCAAATTTAATACAAAAGGCACAATGCCGACTTAAGTACAAGAGGACTGACACTCTAACTTCCTTTGATTTGAACCTGTCCTGTGATTCCAGTTTTAGATTCCGATGCTTCACTTCAGGTTTTCTGTATCCATTGGACCTTCTTATTGACGATGAAACACAGAAATTGCAACCAAATTTAATACAAAAGGCACAATGCCGACTTAAGTACAAGAGGACTGACACTCTAACTTTCTTTGATTTGAACCTCTCCTGTGATTCCAGTTTTAGATTCCGATGCTTCACTTCAGGTTTTCTGTATCCATTGGACCTTCTTATTGACGGTGAAACACAGAAATTGCATCCGAATTTAATACAAAAGGCACAATGCCGACTTAAGTACAAGAGGATTGACACTCTAACTTCCTATTATTTGAACCTCTCCTGTGAGTCCAGTTTTAGATTCCGATGCTTCACTCCAGGTTTACTGTATCCCTTGGACCTTCTTATTGACGATGAAACACAGAAATTGCATCCGAATTTAATACAAAATGCACAATGCCGACTTAAGTACAAGAGGACTGACACTCTAACTTTCTTTGATTTGAACCTCTCCTGTGATTCCAGTTTTAGATTCCGATGCTTCACTTCAGGTTTTCTGTATCCCTTGGACTTCTTATTGACGATGAAACACAGAAATTGCATCCAAATTTAATACAAAAGGCACAATGCCGACTTAAGTACAAGAGGACTGACACTCTAACTTCCTTTGATTTGAACCTGTCCTGTGATTCCAGTTTTAGATTCCGATGCTTCACTTCAGGTTTACTGAATCCCTTGGACCTTCGTGTTGACGATGAAACACAGAAATTGCATCCGAATTTAATACAAAATGCACAATGCCGACTTAAGTTTAAGATAACTGACACTCGAACTTTCTATGATTTGAACCACTCCTGAGAGTCCAGTTTTACATTCCGATGCTTCACTTCAGTTTTACTGTATCCCTTGGACCTTCTTATTGACGATGAAACACAGAAATTGCATCCGAAATTACTACAAAAGGCACAATGCCGACTTAAGTACAAGAGGACTGACACTCTAAGTTTCTATGATTTGACCTCTCCTGTTGGTCAGGTTTTAGTTTCCGATGCTTCACTTCAGGTTTACTGAATCTCTTGGACCTACTTACTGACAATGAAACACAGAAATTGCATACGAATTTAATACAAAAGGCACAGTGCCGACTTAAGTACAAGAGGACTGACACTCTAACTTTCTATGATTTGAACCACTCCTGTGAGTCCAGTTTTAGATTCCGATGCTTCACTTCAGGTTTACTGTATCCCTTGTACCTTCTTATTGACGATGAAACACAGAAATAGCATCCGAATTTAATACAAAAGGCACAATGCCGACTAAAGTACAAGAGGACTGACACTCTAACTTTCTTTGATTTGAACCTCTCCTGTGATTCAAGTTTTAGATTCCGATGCTTCACTTCAGGTGTTCTGTATCCCTGGGACCTTCTTCTTGACGATGAAACACAGAAATTGCATCCGAATTTTATACAAAAAGGCACAATGCCGACTTAAGTACAAGAGGACTGACACTCTAACTTCCTATTATTTGAACCTCTCCTGTGAGTCCAGTTTTAGATTCCGATGCTTCACTTCAGGTTTACTGTATCCCTTGGACCTTCTTATTGACGATGAAACACAGAAATTGCATCCGAATTTAATACAAAAGGCACAATGCCGACTTAAGTACAACTGGACTGACACTCTAACTGTCTATGATTTGAACCTCTTCTGTAATTCCAGTTTTAGATTCCGATGCTTCACTTCAGGTTTTCTGTATCCCTGGGGCCTTCTTATTGACGATGAAACACAGAAATTGCATCCGAATTTAATACAAAAGGCACAATGCCGACTTAAGTACAAGAGGACTGACACTCTCACTTCCAATTATTTGAACCTCTCCTGTGAGTCCAGTTTTAGATTCCGATGCTTCACTTCAGGTTTACTGTATCCCTTGGACCTTCTTATTGACGATGAAACACAGAAATTGCATCCGAATTTAATACAAAATGCACAATGCCGAGTTAAGTACAAGAGGACCGACACTCTAACTTTCTATGATTTGAACCTCACCTGTGAGTCCAGTTTTAGATTCCGATGCCCCACTTCAGGTTTACTGTATCCATAGGACCTTCTTATTGACGATGAAACACAGAAATTGCATCCGAAATTAATACAAAAGGCACAATGCCGACTTAAGTACAAGAGGATAGACACTCTAACTTTCTTTGATTTGAACCTCTCCTGTGAATCCAGTTTTAGTTTCCGATGCTTCACTTCAGGTTTTCTGTATCCCTTGGACCTTCTTATTGACGATGAAACACAGAAATTGCATCCGAAATTAATACAAAAGGCACAATGCCGACTTAAGTAAAAGAGGACTGACACTCTATTTTTCTATGATTTGAACCTCACCTGTGAGTCCAGTTTTACATTTCGATGCTTCACTTCAGGTTTACTGAATCCCTTGGACCTTCGTATTGACGATGAAACACAGAAATTGCATCCGAATGTAATGCAAAATGCACAATGCCGACTTAAGTTTAAGATGACTGACACTCTAACTTTCTTTGATTTGAACCTCTCCTGTGAGTCCAGTTTTAGATTCCGATGCTTCACTTCAGCTTTACTGTATTCCTTGGACCTTCTTATTGACGATGAAACACAGAAATTGCATCCGAATTTAATACAAAAGGCTCAATGCCGACTTAAGTTCAAGTGGCCTGACACTCTAACTTTCTTTGATTTGAACCTCTTCTGTAATTCCAGTTTTCGATTCCGATGCTTCACTTCAGGTTTTCTGTATCCCTGGGGCCTTCTTATTGACGGTGAAACACAGAAATTGCATCCGAATTTAATACAAAAGGCACAATGCCGACTTAAGTACAAGAGGATTGACACTCTAACTTCCTATTATTTGAACCTCTCCTGTGAGTCCAGTTTTAGATTCCGATGCTTCACTTCAGGTTTACTGTATCCCTTGGACCTTCTTATTGACGATGAAACACAGAAATTGCATCCGAATTTAATACAAAATGCACAATGCCGACTTAAGTACAAGAGGATAGACACTCTAACTTTCTATGATTTGAACCACTCCTGTGAGGCCAGTTTTAGATTCCGATTCTTCACTTCAGGTTTACTGTATCCCTTGAACCTTCTTATTGACGATGAAACACAGAAATTGCATGCGAATTTAATATAAAAGGCACAATGCCGACTTAAGTACAAGAGGACAGACTTTCTAACTTCCTATGATTTGAACCTCTCCTGCTAGTCCAGTTTTAGATTCCGATGCTTCACTTCAGGTTTACTGTATCCCTTGGAGCTTCTTATTGACGATGAAAACCAGAAATTGCATCCGAATTCAATACAAAAGGCTCAATGTCGGCTTAAGTACAAGAGGACTAACACTCTAACTTTCTATTATTTGAACCTCTCCTGTGAGTCCAGTTTTAGATTCCGATGCTTCACTTCAGGTTTACTGTATCCCTGGGACCTTCTTATTGACGATGAAACACAGAAATTGCATCGGAATTTAATAGAAAATGCACAATGTCGACTTAAGTACAAGAGGACCGACACTCTAACTTTCTATGATTTGAACCTCACCTGTGAGTCCAGTTTTAGAATCCGATGCTTCACTTCAGGTTTACTGAATCCCTCGGACCTTCTTATTGACGATGAAACACAGAAATTGCATCCGAATTTAATACAAGAGGCACAATGCCGAGTTAAGTACAAGAGGACTGACAGTCTAACTTTCTTTGATTTGAACCCCTCCTGTGATTCCAGTTTTAGATTCCGATGCTTCACTTCAGGTTATCTGTATCCCTTGGACCTTCTTTTTGACGATGAAACACAGAAATTGCATCCGAAATTAATACAAAAGGCACAATGCCGACTTAAGTAAAAGAGGACTGACACTCTAACTTTCTATCATTTGAACCTCACCTGTGAGTCCAGTTTTAGATTCCGATGCCTCACTTCATGTTTACTGTATCCCTTGGACCTTCTTATTGACGATGAAACACAGAAATGGCATCCGAAATTAATACAAAAGGCACAATGCCGACTTAAGTACAAGAGGACTGACACTCTAACTTCCTATCATTTGAACCTCTCCTGTGAGTCCAGTTTTAGATTTCGATGCTTCACTTCAGGTCTACTGAATCCTTGGACCTTCGTATTGACGATGAAACACAGAAATTGCATTCGAATTTAATACAAAATGCACAATGCCGACTTAAGTTTAAGATGACTGACACTCTAACTTTCTTTGATTTGAACCTCTTCTGTAATTCCAGTTTTGGATTCCGATGCTTCACTTCAGGTTTTCTGTATCCGTGGGGCCTTCTTATTGATGATGAAACACAAAAATTGCATCCGAATTTAATACAAAAGGCACAATTCCGACTTAAGTACAAGAGGACTGACACTCTAACTTTCTATGATTTGAACCTCACCTGTGAGTCCAGTTTTAGATTCCGATGCCTCACTTCAGGTTTACTGTATCCCTTGGACCTTCTTATTGACGATGAAACACAGAAATTGCATCCGAAATTAATACAAAATGCACAATGCCGACTTAAGTACAAGAGGATAGACACTCTAACTTTCTATGATTTGAACCACTCCTGTGAGGCCAGTTTTAGATTCCGATTCTTCACTTCAGGTTTACTGTATCCCTTGGACCTTCTTATTGACGATGAAACACAGAAATTATATCCGAATTTAATACAAAAGGCACAATGCCGACTTAAGTACAAGAGGACTGACACTCTAACTTTCTATGATTTGAACCTCACCTAACTTTCTATGATTTGAATCTCTCCTGTGAGTCCAGTTTTGGATTCCGATCCTTCCCTTCAGGTTTACTGTATCCATTGGACCTTCTTATTGACGATGAAACACAGAAATTGCATCCGAATTTAAAACAAAAGGCACAATGCCGACTTAAGTAAAAGAGGACTGACACTCTAACTTTCTATGATTTGAACCTCACCTGTGAGTCAAGTTTTAGATTTCGATGCTTCACTTCAGGTTTACTGAATCCCTTGGACCTTCGTGTTGACGATGAAACACAGAAATTGCATCCGAATTTAATACAAAATGCACAATGCCGACTTAAGTTTAAGATAACTGACACTCTAACTTTCTATGTTTTGAACCACTCCTGTGAGTCCAGTTTTACATTCCGATGCTTCACTTCAGTTTTACTGTATCCCTTGGACCTTCTTATTGACGATGAAACACAGAAATTGCATCCGAAATTACTACAAAAGGCACAATGCCGACTTAAGTACAAGAGGACTGACACTCTAAATTTCTATGATTTGAATTCTCCTGTGAGTCAGGTTTTAGTTTCCGATGCTTCACTTCAGGTTTACTGAATCCCTTGGACCTACTTATTGACAATGAAACACAGAAATTGCATACGAATTTAATACAAAATGCACAGTGCCGACTTAAGTACAAGAGGACTGACACTCTAACTTTCTATGATTTGAACCAATCCTGTGAGTCCAGTTTTAGATTCCGATGCTTCACTTCAGGTTTTCTGTATCCCTGGGGCCTTCTTATTGACGAAGAAACACAGAAATTGCATCCGAATTTAATACAAAAGGCACAATGCCGACTTAAGTACAAGAGGACTGACACTCTAACTTCCTATTATTTGAACCTCTCCTGTGAGTCCAGTTTTAGATTCCGATGCTTCACTTCAGGTTTACTGTATCCCTTGGACCTTCTTATTGACGATGAAACACAGAAATTGCATCCGAATTTAATACAAAATGCACAATGCCGAGTTAAGTACAAGAGGACCGACACTCTAACTTTCTATGATTTGAACCTCACCTGTGAGTCCAGTTTTAGATTTCGATGCTTCACTTCAGGTCTACTGAATCCCTTGGACCTTCGTATTGACGATGAAACACAGAAATTGCATTCGAATTTAATACAAAATGCACAATGCCGACTTAAGTTTAAGATGACTGACACTCTAACTTTCTTTGATTTGAACCTCTTCTGTAATTCCAGTTTTGGATTCCGATGCTTCACTTCAGGTTTTCTGTATCCCTGGGGCCTTCTTATTGATGATGAAACACAGAAACTGCATCCGAAATTAATACAAAAGGCACAATGCCGACTTAAGTAAAAGAGGACTGACACTCTATTTTTCTATGATTTGAACCTCACCTGTGAGTCCAGTTTTACATTTCGATGCTTCACTTCAGGTTTACTGAATCCCTTGGACCTTCGTATTGACGATGAAACACAGAAATTGCATCCGAATGTAATACAAAATGCACAATGCCGACTTAAGTTTATGATGACTGACACTCTAACTTTCTTTGATTTGAACCTCTCCTGTGAGGCCAGTTTTAGATTCCGATGCTTCACTTCAGCTTTACTGTATCCCTTGGACCTTCTTATTGACGATGAAACACAGAAATTGCATCCGAATATAATACAAAAGGCACAGTGCCGACTTAAGTTCAAGTGGCCTGACACTCTAACTTTCTTTGATTTGAACCTCTTCTGTAATTCCAGTTTTCGATTCCGATGCTTCACTTCAGGTTTTCTGTATCCCTCGGGCCTTCTTATTGACGGTGAAACACAGAAATTGCATCCGAATTTAATACAAAAGGCACAATGCCGACTTAAGTACAAGAGGATTGACACTCTAACTTCCTGTTATTTGAACCTCTCCTGTGAGTCCAGTTTTAGATTCCGATGCTTCACTTCAGGTTTACTGTATCCCTTGGACCTTCTTATTGACGATGAAACACAGAAATTGCATCCGAATTTAATACAAAATGCACAATGCCGACTTAAGTACAAGAGGATAGACACTCTAACTTTCTATGATTTGAACCACTCCTGTGAGACCAGTTTTAGATTCCGATTCTTCACTTCAGGTTTACTGTATCCCTTGAACCTTCTTATTGACGATGAAACACAGAAATTGCATCCGAATTTAATATAAAAGTCACAATGCCGACTTAAGTACAAGAGGACAGACTTTCTAACTTCCTATGACTTGAACCTCTCCTGCTAGTCCAGTTTTAGATTCCGATGCTTCACTTCAGGTTTACTGTATCCCTTGGAGCTTCTTATTGACGATGAAACACAGAAATTGCATCCGAATTTAATACAAAATCTCAATGCCAGCTTAAGTACAAGAGGACTGACACTCTAACTTTCTATTATTTGAACCTCCCCTGTGAGTCCAGTTTTAGATTCCGATGCTTCACTTCAGGTTTACTGTATCCCTTGGACCTTCTTATTGACGATGAAACACAGAAATTGCATCCGAATTTAATAGAAAATGCACAATGTCGACTTAAGTACAAGAGGACCGACACTCTAACTTTCTATGATTTGAACCTCACCTGTGAGTCCAGTTTTAGATTCCGATGCTTCACTTCAGGTTTACTGAATCCCTCGGACCTTCTTATTGACGATGAAACACAGAAATTGCATCCGAAATTAATACAAAAGGCACAATGCCGACTTAAGTACAAGAGGACTGACACTCTAACTTCCTATCATTTGAACCTCTCCTGTGAGTCCAGTTTTAGATTCCGATGCCTCACTTCAGGTTTACTGTATCGCTTGAACCTTCTTATTGACGATGAAACACAGAAATTGCATCCGAATTTAATACAAAATGCACAATGCCGACTTAAGTACAAGAGGACCGACACTCTAACTTTCTATGATTTGAACATCACCTGTGAGTCCAGTTTTAGATTTCGATGCTTCACTTCAGGTCTACTGAATCCCTTGGACCTTCGTATTGACGATGAAACACAGAAATTGCATTCGAATTTAATACAAAATGCACAATGCCGACTTAAGTTTAAGATGACTGACACTCTAACTTTCTTTGATTTGAACCTCTTCTGTAATTCCAGTTTTGGATTCCGATGCTTCACTTCAGGTTTTCTGTATCCCTGGGGCCTTCTTATCGATGATGAAACACAGAAATTGCATCCGAATTTAATACAAAAGGCACAATGCCGACTTAAGTACAAGAGGACTGACACTCTAACTTCTTATTATTTGAACCTCTCCTGTGAGTCCAGTTTTAGATTCCGATGCTTCACTTCAGGTTTACTGTATCCCTTGGACCTTCTTATTGACGATGAAACACAGAAATTGCATCCGAATTTAATACAAAATGCACAATGCCGACTTAAGTACAAGAGGACCGACACTCTAACTTTCTATGATTTGAACCCCACCTGTGAGTCCAGTTTTAGATTCCGATGCCTCACTTCAGGTTTACTGTATCCCCTTGGACCTTCTTATTGACGATGAAACACAGAAATTGCATCCGAAATTAATACAAAAGGCACAATGCCGACTTAAGTACAAGAGGATAGACACTCTAACTTTCTATGATTTGAACCACTCCTGTGAGGCCGGTTTTAGATTCCGATTCTTCACTTCAGGTTTACTGTATCCCTTGGACCTTCTTATTGACGATGAAACACAGAAATTGCATCCGAATTTAATATAAAAGGCACAATGCCGACTTAAGTACAAGAGGACTGACTTTCTAACTTCCTATGATTTGAACCTCTCCTGCTAGTCCAGTTTTAGATTCCGATACTTCACTTCAGTTTTACTGTATCCCTTGGAGCTTCTTATTGACGATGAAACACAGAAATTGCATCCGAATTTAATACAAAAGGCACAATGCCGGCTTAAGTACAAGAGGACTGACACTCTAACTTTCTATTATTTGAACCTCTCCTGTGAGTCCAGTTTTAGATTCCGATGCTTCACTTCAGGTTTACTGTGTCCCTTGGACCTTCTTATTGACGATGAAACACAGAAATTGCATCCGAATTTAATAGAAAATGCACAATGTCGACTTAAGTACAAGAGGACCGACACTCTAACTTTCTATGATTTGGACTTCACCTGTGAGTCCAGTTTTAGATTCCGATGCTTCACTTCAGGTTTACTGAATTCGTTGGACCTTCTTATTGACGATGAAACACAGAAATTGCATCCGAATGTAATACAAAAGGCACAATGCCGACTTAAGTACAAGAGGACTGACACTCTAACTTTCTTTGATTTGAACCTCTCCTGTGATTCCAGTTTTAGATTCGGATGCTTCACTTCAGGTTTTCTGTTCCCTTGGACCTTCTTATTGACGATGAAACACAGAAATTGCATCCGAAATTAGTACAAAAGGCACAATGCCGACTTAAGTAAAAGAGGTCTGACACTCTAACTTTCTATGATTTGAACCTCACCTGTGAGTCCAGTTTTAGATTTCGATGCTTCACTTCAGGTTTACTGAATCCCTTGGACCTTCGTATTGACGATGAAACACAGAAATTGCATCCGAATTTAATACAAAATGCACAATGCCGACTTAAGTTTCAGATGACTGACACTCTAACTTTCTTTGATTTGAACCTCTCCTGTGAGTCCAGTTTTAGATTCCGATGCTTCACTTTAGGTTTACTGTATCCCTTGGACCTTCTTATTAACGATGAAACACAGAAATTGCATCCGAATTTAATACAAAAGGCACAATGCCGACTTAAGTTCAAGTGGCCTGACACTCTAACTTTCTTTGATTTGAACCTCTTCTGTAATTCCAGTTTTAGATTCCGATGCTTCACTTCAGGTTTTCTGTGTCCCTGGGGCCTTCTTATTGACGATGAAACACACAAATTGCATCCGAAATTAATACAAAAGGCACAATGCCGACTTAAGTACAAGAGGACTGACACTGTAACTTCCTATTATTTGAACCTCTCCTGTGAGTCCAGTTTTAGATTCCGATGCTTCACTTCAGGTTTACTGTATCCCTTGGACCTTCTTATTAACGATGAAGCACAGAAATTGCATCCGAAATTAATACAAAAGGCTCAAGCCGACTTAAGTACAAGAGGATAGACACTCTAACTTTCTATGATTTGAACCACTCCTGTGAGGCCAGTTTTAGATTCCGATTCTTCACTTCAGGTTTACTGTATCCCTTGGACCTTCTTATTGACGATGAAACACAGAAATTGCATCCGAATTTAATACAATAGGCACAATGGCGACTTAAGTACAAGAGGACTGACTTTCAAACTTCCTATGATTTGAACCTCTCCTGCTAGTCCAGTTTTAGATTCCGATGCTTCACTTCAGGTTTACTGTATACCTTGGACCTTCTTATTGACGATAAAACACAGAAATTGCATCCGAATTTAATAGAAAATGCACAATGTCGACTTAAGTACAAGAGGACCGACACTCTAACTTTCTATGGTTTGAACCTGACCAGTGAGTCCAGTTTTAGATTCCGATGCTTCACTTCAGGTTTACTGAATCCCTTGGACCTTCTTATTGACGATGAAACACAGAAATTGCATCCGAATTTAATACAAAAGGCACAATGCCGGCTTAAGTACAAGAGGACTGACACTCTAACTTTCTTTGATTTGAACCTCTCCTGTGAGTCCAGTTTTAGATTCCGATGCTTCACTTCAGCTTTATTGTATCCCTTGGACCTTATTATTGACGATGATACACAGAAATTGCATCCGAATTTAATACAAAATGCACAATGCCGACTTAAGTACAAGAGGACCGACACTCTAACTTTCTATGATTTGAACCTCACCTGTGAGTCCAGTTTTAGATTCTGATGCCTCACTTCAGGCTTACTGTATCCCTTGGACCTTCTTATTGACGATGAAACACAGAAATTGCATCCGAAATTAATACAAAAGGCACAAGCCGACTTAAGTACAAGAGGATAGACACTCTAACTTTCTATGATTTGAACCACTCCTGTGAGGCCAGTTTTAGATTCCGATTCTTCACTTCAGGTTTACTGTATCCCTTGGACCTTCTTATTGACGATGAAACACAGAAATTGCATCCGAATTTAATACAATAGGCACAATGGCGACTTATATACAAGAGGACTGACTTTCAAACTTCCTATGATTTGAACCTCTCCTGCTAGTCCAGTTTTAGATTCCGATGCTTCACTTCAGGTTTACTGTATACCTTGGACCTTCTTATTGACAATAAAACACAGAAATTGCATCCGAATTTAATAGAAAATGCACAATGTCGACTTAAGTACAAGAGGACCGACACTCTAACTTTCTATGGTTTGAACCTCACCTGTGAGTCCAGTTTTAGATTCCGATGCTTCACTTCAGGTTTACTGAATCCCTTGGACCTTCTTATTGACGATGAAACACAGAAATTGCATCCGAATTTAATACAAAAGGCACAATTCCGGCTTAAGTACAAGAGGACTGACACTCTAATTTTCTATGATTTGAACCCCTCCTGTGATTCCAGTTTTAGATTCCAATGCTTCACTTCAAGTTTACTGTATCCCTTGGACCTTCTTATTGACGATGAAACACAGAAAATGCATCCGAATTTAATACAAAAGGCACAATGCCGACTTAAGTACAAGAGGACTGACACTCTAACTTTCTCTGATTTGAACCTCTTCTGTGAGTCCAGTTTTAGATTCCGATGCTTCACTTCAGGTTTACTGTATCCCTTGGACTTTCTTATTGACGATGAAACACAGAAATTGCATTCGATTTTAATACAAAAGGCATATTGCCGACTTAAGAACAAGTGGACTGACACTCTAACTTTCTCTGATTTGAACCTCTCCTGTGAGTTCAGTTTTAGATTCCGATGCTTCACTTCGGGTTTACTGTACCCCTTGGACCATCTTATTGACGATGAAGCACAGAAATTGCATTCGATTTGAATACAAAAGGCACAATGCCGACTTAAGTACAAGAGGACTGACACTCTAACTTTCTCTGATTTGAACCTCCCCTGAGAGTCCAGTTTTTGTTGCCGAGGCTTCACTTCAGGTTTACTGTATTTCTTGGACCTTCTTATTGACGATGAAACACAGAAATTGCATTCGAAATTAATACAAAAGGCACAATGCCGACTTAAGTACAAGAGGATAGACACTCTAACATTCTATGATTTGAACCACTCCTGTGACGCCACTTTTAGATTCCGATTCTTCACTTCAGGTTTACTGTATCCCTTGGACCTTCTTATTGTCGATGAAACACAGAAATTGCATCCGAATTTAATACAAAAGGCACAATGCCGACTTAAGTACAAGAGGACAGACTTTCTAACTTCCTATGATTTGAACCTCTCCTGCTAGTCCAGTTTTAGATTCCGATGCTTCACTTCAGGTTTACTGTATACCTTGGACCTTCTTATTGACGATGAAACACAGTAATTGCATCCGAATTTAATAGAAAATGCACAATGTCGACTTAAGTACAAGAGGACTGACACTCTAACTTTCTTTGATTTGAACCTCTCCTGTGATTCCAGTTTTAGATTCCGATGCTTCACTTCAGGTTTTCTGTTCCCTGGGACCTTCTTATTGACGATGAAACACTGAAATTGCATCCGAAATTAATACAAAAGCCACAATGCCGACTTAAGTAAAAGAGGTCTGACACTCTAACTTTCTATGATTTGAACCTCACCTGTGAGTCTAGTTTTAGATTTCGATGCTTCACTTCAGGTTTACGGAATCGCTTGGACCTTCGTATTGACGAGGAAACACAGAAATTGCATCCGAATTTAATACAAAATGCACAATTCCGACTTAAGTTTAAGATGACTGACACTCAAACTTTCTTTGATTTGAACCTCTCCTGTGAGTCCAGTTTTAGATTCCGATGCTTCACTTCAGGTTTACTGTATCCCTTGGACCTTCTTATTGACGATGAAACACAGAAATTGCATCCGAATTTAATACAAAAGGCACAATGCCGACTTAAGTTCAAGTGGCCTGACACTCTAACTTTCTTTGATTTGAACCTCTTCTGTAATTCCAGTTTTAGATTCCGATGCTTCACTTCAGGTTTTCTGTGTCCCTGGGGCCTTCTTATTGACGATGAAACACAGAAATTGCATCCGAATTTAATACAAAAGGCACAATGCCGACTTAAGTTCAAGAGGACTGACACTCTAACTTCCTATTATTTGAACCTCTCCTGTGAGTCCAGTTTTAGATTCCGATGCTTCACTTCAGGTTTACTGTATCCCTTGGACCTTCTTATTAACGATGAAACACAGAAATTGCATCCGAATTTAATACAAAATGCACAATGCCGACTTAAGTACAAGAGGACCGACACTCTAACTTTCTATGATTTGAACCTCACCTGTGAGTCCAGTTTTAGATTCCGATGCCTCACTTCACTCTTACTGTATCCCTTGGACCATCTTATTGACGATGAAACACAGAAATTGCATCCGAAATTAATACAAAAGGCACAAGCCGACTTAAGTACAAGAGGATAGACACTCTAACTTTCTATGATTTGAACCACTCCTGTGAGGCCAGTTTTAGATTCCGATTCTTCACTTCAGGTTTACTGTATCCCTTGGACCTTCTTATTGACGATGAAACACAGAAATTGCATCCGAATTTAATACAATAGGCACAATGGCGACTTAAGTACAAGAGGACTGACTTTCAAACTTCCTATGATTTGAACCTCTCCTGCTAGTCCAGTTTTAGATTCCGATGCTTCACTTCAGGTTTACTGTATACCTTGGACCTTCTTATTGACGATAAAACACAGAAATTGCATCCGAATTTAATAGAAAATGCACAATGTCGACTTAAGTACAAGAGGACCGACACTCTAACTTTCTATGGTTTGAACCTGACCAGTGAGTCCAGTTTTAGATTCCGATGCTTCACTTCAGGTTTACTGAATCCCTTGGACCTTCTTATTGACGATGAAACACAGAAATTGCATCCGAATTTAATACAAAAGGCACAATGCCGGCTTAAGTACAAGAGGACTGACACTCTAACTTTCTTTGATTTGAACCTCTCCTGTGAGTCCAGTTTTAGATTCCGATGCTTCACTTCAGCTTTATTGTATCCCTTGGACCTTATTATTGACGATGATACACAGAAATTGCATCCGAATTTAATACAAAATGCACAATGCCGACTTAAGTACAAGAGGACCGACACTCTAACTTTCTATGATTTGAACCTCACCTGTGAGTCCAGTTTTAGATTCTGATGCCTCACTTCAGGCTTACTGTATTCCTTGGACCTTCTTATTGACGATGAAACACAGAAATTGCATCCGAAATTAATACAAAAGGCACAAGCCGACTTAAGTACAAGAGGATAGACACTCTAACTTTCTATGATTTGAACCACTCCTGTGAGGCCAGTTTTAGATTCCGATTCTTCACTTCAGGTTTACTGTATCCCTTGGACCTTCTTATTGACGATGAAACACAGAAATTGCATCCGAATTTAATACAATAGGCACAATGGCGACTTATATACAAGAGGACTGACTTTCAAACTTCCTATGATTTGAACCTCTCCTGCTAGTCCAGTTTTAGATTCCGATGCTTCACTTCAGGTTTACTGTATACCTTGGACCTTCTTATTGACAATAAAACACAGAAATTGCATCCGAATTTAATAGAAAATGCACAATGTCGACTTAAGTACAAGAGGACCGACACTCTAACTTTCTATGGTTTGAACCTCACCTGTGAGTCCAGTTTTAGATTCCGATGCTTCACTTCAGGTTTACTGAATCCCTTGGACCTTCTTATTGACGATGAAACACAGAAATTGCATCCGAATTTAATACAAAAGGCACAATTCCGGCTTAAGTACAAGAGGACTGACACTCTAATTTTCTATGATTTGAACCCCTCCTGTGATTCCAGTTTTAGATTCCGATGCTTCACTTCAAGTTTACTGTATCCCTTGGACCTTCTTATTGACGATGAAACACAGAAAATGCATCCGAATTTAATACAAAAGGCACAATGCCGACTTAAGTACAAGAGGACTGACACTCTAACTTTCTCTGATTTGAACCTCTTCTGTGAGTCCAGTTTTAGATTCCGATGCTTCACTTCAGGTTTACTGTATCCCTTGGACTTTCTTATTGACGATGAAACACAGAAATTGCATTCGATTTTAATACAAAAGGCATATTGCCGACTTAAGAACAAGTGGACTGACACTCTAACTTTCTCTGATTTGAACCTCTCCTGTGAGTTCAGTTTTAGATTCCGATGCTTCACTTCGGGTTTACTGTACCCCTTGGACCATCTTATTGACGATGAAGCACAGAAATTGCATTCGATTTGAATACAAAAGGCACAATGCCGACTTAAGTACAAGAGGACTGACACTCTAACTTTCTCTGATTTGAACCTCCCCTGAGAGTCCAGTTTTTGTTGCCGAGGCTTCACTTCAGGTTTACTGTATTTCTTGGACCTTCTTATTGACGATGAAACACAGAAATTGCATTCGAAATTAATACAAAAGGCACAATGCCGACTTAAGTACAAGACGATAGACACTCTAACATTCTATGATTTGAACCACTCCTGTGACGCCACTTTTAGATTCCGATTCTTCACTTCAGGTTTACTGTATCCCTTGGACCTTCTTATTGTCGATGAAACACAGAAATTGCATCCGAATTTAATACAAAAGGCACAATGCCGACTTAAGTACAAGAGGACAGACTTTCTAACTTCCTATGATTTGAACCTCTCCTGCTAGTGCAGTTTTAGATTCCGATGCTTCACTTCAGGTTTACTGTATCCCTTGGAGCTTCTTATTGACGATGTAACACAGAAATTGCATCCGAATTTAATACAAAAGGCACAATGCCGGCTTAAGTACAAGAGGACTGACACTCTAACTTTCTATTATTTGAACCTCTCCTGTGAGTCCAGTTTTAGATTCCGATGCTTCACTTCAGGTTTACTGTGTCCCTTGGACCTTCTTATTGACGATGAAACACACAAATTGCATCCGAATTTAATACAATAGGCACAATAGCGACTTAAGTACAAGAGGACTGACTTTCGAACTTCCTATGATTTGAACCTCTCCTGCTAGTCCAGTTTTAGATTCCGATGCTTCACTTCAGGTTTACTGTATACCTTGGACCTTCTTATTGACGATGAAACACAGTAATTGCATCCGAATTTAATAGAAAATGCACAATGTCGACTTAAGTACAAGAGGACTGACACTCTAACTTTCTTTGATTTGAACCTCTCCTGTGATTCCAGTTTTAGATTCCGATGCTTCACTTCAGGTTTTCTGTTCCCTGGGACCTTCTTATTGACGATGAAACACTGAAATTGCATCCGAAATTAATACAAAAGCCACAATGCCGACTTAAGTAAAAGAGGTCTGACACTCTAACTTTCTATGATTTGAACCTCACCTGTGAGTCTAGTTTTAGATTTCGATGCTTCACTTCAGGTTTACGGAATCGCTTGGACCTTCGTATTGACGAGGAAACACAGAAATTGCATCCGAATATAATACAAAATGCACAATTCCGACTTAAGTTTAAGATGACTGACACTCTAACTTTCTTTGATTTGAACCTCTCCTGTGAGTCCAGTTTTAGATTCCGATGCTTCACTTCAGGTTTACTGTATCCCTTGGACCTTCTTATTGACGATGAAACACAGAAATTGCATCCGAATTTAATACAAAAGGCACAATGCCGACTTAAGTTCAAGTGGCCTGACACTCTAACTTTCTTTGATTTGAACCTCTTCTGTAATTCCAGTTTTAGATTCCGATGCTTCACTTCGGGTTTACTGTACCCCTTGGACCATCTTATTGACGATGAAGCACAGAAATTGCATTCGATTTGAATACAAAATGCACAATGCCGACTTAAGTACAAGAGGACCGACACTATAACTTTCTATGATTTGAACCTCACCTGTGAGTCCAGTTTTAGATTCCGATGCCTCACTTCACTCTTACTGTATCCCTTGGACCATCTTATTGACGATGAAACACAGAAATTGCATCCGAAATTAATACAAAAGGCACAAGCCGACTTAAGTACAAGAGGATAGACACTCTAACTTTCTATGATTTGAACCACTCCTGTGAGGCCAGTTTTAGATTCCGATTCTTCACTTCAGGTTTACTGTATCCCTTGGACCTTCTTATTGACGATGAAACACAGAAATTGCATCCGAATTTAATACAATAGGCACAATGGCGACTTAAGTACAAGAGGACTGACTTTCAAACTTCCTATGATTTGAACCTCTCCTGCTAGTCCAGTTTTAGATTCAGATGCTTCACTTCAGGTTTACTGTATACCTTGGACCTTCTTATTGACGATGAAACACAGAAATTGCATCCGAATTTAATAGAAAATGCACAATGTCGACTTAAGTACAAGAGGACCGACACTCTAACTTTCTATGGTTTGAACCTCACCTGTGAGTCCAGTTTTAGATTCCGATGCTTCACTTCAGGTTTACTGAATCCCTTGGACCTTCTTATTGACGATGAAACACAGAAATTGCATCCGAATTTAATACAAAAGGCAAAATGCCGGCTTAAGTACAAGAGGACTGACACTCTTATTTTCTATGATTTGAACCCCTCCTGTGATTCCAGTTTTAGATTCCGATGCTTCACTTCAAGTTTACTGTATCCCTTGGACCTTCTTATTGACGATGAAACACAGAAAATGCATCCGAATTTAATACAAAAGGCACAATGCCGACTTAAGTACAAGAGGACAGACACTCTAACTTTCTCTGATTTGAACCTCTTCTGTGAGTCCAGTTTTAGATTCCGATGCTTCACTTCAGGTTTACTGTATCCCTTGGACTTTCTTATTGACGATGAAACACAGAAATTGCATTCGATTTTAATACAAAAGGCATATTGCCGACTTAAGAACAAGTGGACTGACACTCTAACTTTCTCTGATTTGAATCTCTCCTGTGAGTTCAGTTTTAGATTCCGATGCTTCACTTCGGGTTTACTGTACCCCTTGGACAATCTTATTGACGATGAAGCACAGAAATTGCATTCGATTTGAATACAAAAGGAACAATGCCGACTTAAGTACAAGAGGTCTGACACTCTAACTTTCTCTGATTTGAACCTTTCCTGAGAGTCCAGTTTTTGTTGCCGAGGCTTCACTTCAGGTTTACTGTATCCCTTGGACCTTCTTATTGACGATGAAACACAGAAATTGCATTCGAAATTAATACAAAAGGCACAATGCCGGCTTAAGTACAAGAGGATAGACACTCTAACTTTCTATGATTTGAACCACTCCTGTGACGCCAGTTTTAGATTCCGATTCTTCACTTCAGGTTTACTGTATCCCTTGGACCTTCTTATTGACGATGAAACACAGAAATTGCATCCGAATTTAATACAAAAGGCACAATGCCGACTTAAGTACAAGAGGACTGACACTCTAACTTCCTATTATTTGAACCTCTCCTGTGAGTCCAGTTTTAGATTCCGATGCTTCACTTCAGGTTTACTGTATCCCTTGGACCTTCTTATTAACGATGAAACACAGAAATTGCATCCGAATTTAATACAAAATGCACAATGCCGACTTAAGTACAAGAGGACCGACACTCTAACTTTCTATGATTTGAACCTCACCTGTGAGTCCAGTTTTAGATTCCGATGCCTCACTTCACTCTTACTGTATCCCTTGGACCATCTTATTGACGATGAAACACAGAAATTGCATCCGAAATTAATACAAAAGGCACAAGCCGACTTAAGTACAAGAGGATAGACACTCTAACTTTCTATGATTTGAACCACTCCTGTGAGGCCAGTTTTAGATTCCGATTCTTCACTTCAGGTTTACTGTATCCCTTGGACCTTCTTATTGACGATGAAACACAGAAATTGCATCCGAATTTAATACAATAGGCACAATGGCGACTTAAGTACAAGAGGACTGACTTTCAAGCTTCCTATGATTTGAACCTCTCCTGCTAGTCCAGTTTTAGATTCAGATGCTTCACTTCAGGTTTACTGTATACCTTGGACCTTCTTATTGACGATGAAACACAGAAATTGCATCCGAATTTAATAGAAAATGCACAATGTCGACTTAAGTACAAGAGGACCGACACTCTAACTTTCTATGGTTTGAACCTCACCTGTGAGTCCAGTTTTAGATTCCGATGCTTCACTTCAGGTTTACTGAATCCCTTGGACCTTCTTATTGACGATGAAACACAGAAATTGCATCCGAATTTAATACAAAAGGCAAAATGCCGGCTTAAGTACAAGAGGACTGACACTCTTATTTTCTATGATTTGAACCCCTCCTGTGATTCCAGTTTTAGATTCCGATGCTTCACTTCAAGTTCACTGTATCCCTTGGACCTTCTTATTGACGATGAAACACAGAAAATGCATCCGAATTTAATACAAAAGGCACAATGCCGACTTAAGTACAAGAGGACAGACACTCTAACTTTCTCTGATTTGAACCTCTTCTGTGAGTCCAGTTTTAGATTCCGATGCTTCACTTCAGGTTTACTGTATCCCTTGGACTTTCTTATTGACGATGAAACACAGAAATTGCATTCGATTTTAATACAAAAGGCATATTGCCGACTTAAGAACAAGTGGACTGACACTCTAACTTTCTCTGATTTGAATCTCTCCTGTGAGTTCAGTTTTAGATTCCGATGCTTCACTTCGGGTTTCCTGTACCCCTTGGACAATCTTATTGACGATGAAGCACAGAAATTGCATTCGATTTGAATACAAAAGGAACAATGCCGACTTAAGTACAAGAGGTCTGACACTCTAACTTTCTCTGATTTGAACCTTTCCTGAGAGTCCAGTTTTTGTTGCCGAGGCTTCACTTCAGGTTTACTGTATCCCTTGGACCTTCTTATTGACGATGAAACACAGAAATTGCATTCGAAATTAATACAAAAGGCACAATGCCGGCTTAAGTACAAGAGGATAGACACTCTAACTTTCTATGATTTGAACCACTCCTGTGACGCCAGTTTTAGATTCCGATTCTTCACTTCAGGTTTACTGTATCCCTTGGACCTTCTTATTGACGATGAAACACAGAAATTGCATCCGAATTTAATACAAAAGGCACAATGCCGACTTAAGTACAAGAGGACAGACTTTCTAACTTCCTATGATTTGAACCTCTCCTGCTAGTGCAGTTTTAGATTCCGATGCTTCACTTCAGGTTTACTGAATCCCTTGGACCTTCTTATTGACGATGAAACACAGAAATTGCATCCGAATTCAATACAAGAGGTACAATGCCGACTTAAGTACAAGATGACTGACACTCTAATTTTCTTTGATTTGAACCTCTCCTGTGATTCCAGTTTTAGATTCCGATGCTTCACTTCAGGTTTTCTGTATCCCTTGGACCTTCTTATTGACGATGGAACACAGAAATTGCATCCGAAATTAATACAAAAGGCACAATGCCGACTTAAGTAAAAGAGGACTGACACTCTAACTTTCTATGATTTGAACCTCACCTGTGAGTCCAGTTTTAGATTCCGATGCTTCACTTCAGGTTTACTGTATCCCTTGGACCTTCTTATTGACGATGAAACACAGAAATTGCATCCGAATGTAATACAAAATGCACAATGCCGCCTTAAGTACAAGAGGACCGACACTCTAATTTTCTATGATTTGAACCACACCTGTGAGTCCAGTTTTAGATTCCGATGCCTCACTTCAGGTTTACTGTATCCCTTGGACCTTCTTATTGACGATGAAACACAGAAATTGCATCCGAAATTAATACAAAAGGCACAATGCCGACTTAAGTACAAGAGGACTGACACTCTAACTTCCTATCATTTGAACCTCTCCTGTGAGTCCAGTTTTAGATTCCGATGCCTCACTTCAGGTTTACTGTATCTCTTGGACCTTCTTATTGATGATGAAACACAGAAATTGCTTCCGAATTTAATACAAAATGCACAATGCCGACTTAAGTACAAGAGGACCGACCCTCTAACTTTCTATGATTTGAACATCACCTGTGAGTCCAGTTTTAGATTTCGATGCTTCACTTCAGGTCTACTGAATCCCTTGGACCTTCTTATTGACGATGAAACACAGAAATTGCATCCGAATTCAATACAAGAGGTACAATGCCGACTTAAGTACAAGATGACTGACACTCTAATTTTCTTTGATTTGAACCTCTCCTGTGATTCCAGTTTTAGATTCCGATGCTTCACTTCAGGTTTTCTGTATCCCTTGGACCTTCTTATTGACGATGGAACACAGAAATTGCATCCGAAATTAATACAAAAGGCACAATGCCGACTTAAGTAAAAGAGGACTGACACTCTAACTTTCTATGATTTGAACCTCACCTGTGAGTCCAGTTTTAGATTCCGATGCTTCACTTCAGGTTTACTGTATCCCTTGGACCTTCTTATTGACGATGAAACACAGAAATTGCATCCGAATGTAATACAAAATGCACAATGCCGCCTTAAGTACAAGAGGACCGACACTCTAATTTTCTATGATTTGAACCACACCTGTGAGTCCAGTTTTAGATTCCGATGCCTCACTTCAGGTTTACTGTATCCCTTGGACCTTCTTATTGACGATGAAACACAGAAATTGCATCCGAAATTAATACAAAAGGCACAATGCCGACTTAAGTACAAGAGGACTGACACTCTAACTTCCTATCATTTGAACCTCTCCTGTGAGTCCAGTTTTAGATTCCGATGCCTCACTTCAGGTTTACTGTATCTCTTGGACCTTCTTATTGATGATGAAACACAGAAATTGCTTCCGAATTTAATACAAAATGCACAATGCCGACTTAAGTACAAGAGGACCGACCCTCTAACTTTCTATGATTTGAACATCACCTGTGAGTCCAGTTTTAGATTTCGATGCTTCACTTCAGGTCTACTGAATCCCTTGGACCTTCGTATTGACGATGAAACACAGAAATTGCATTCGAATTTAATACAAAATGCACAATGCCGACTTAAGTTTAAGATGACTGACACTCTAACTTTCTTTGATTTGAACCTCTCCTGTGAGTCCAGTTTTAGATTCCGATGCTTCACTTCAGGTTTACTGTATCCCTTGGACCTTCTTATTGACGATGAAACACAGAAATTGCATCCGAATTTAATACAAAAGGCACAATGCCGACTTAAGTTCAAGTGGCCTGACACTCTAACTTTCTTTGATTTGAACCTCTTCAGTAATTCCAGTTTTGGATTCCGATGCTTCATTTCAGGTTTTCTGTATCCCTTGGACCTTCTTATTGACGATGAAACACAGATATTGCATCCGAAATTAATACAAAAGGCACAATGCCGACTTAGGTACAAGAGGATAGACACTCTAACTTTCTATGATTTGAACCACTCCTCTGAGGCCAGTTTTAGATTCCGATTCTTCACTTCAGATTTACTGTATCCCATGGACCTTCTTATTGACGATGAAACACAGAAATTGCATCCGAATTTAATACAAAAGGCACAATGCCGCCTTAAGTACAAGAGGGCAGACTTTCTAACTTCCTATGATTTGAACCTCTCCTGCTAGTCCAGTTTTAGATTCCGATGCTTCACTTCAGGTTTACTGTATCCCTTGGACCTTCTTATTGACGATGAAACACAGAAATTGCATCCGAATTTAATATAAAAGGCACAATGCTGGCTTAAGTACAAGAGGACTGACACTCTAACTTTCTATTATTTGAATCTCTCCTGTGAGTCCGGTTTTTGATTCCGATGCTTCACTTCAGGTTTACTGTGTCCCTTGGACCTTCTTATTGACGATGAAACACAGAAATTGCATCCGAATATAATAGAAAATGCACAATGTCGACTTAAGTACAAGAGGACCGACACTCTAACTTTCTATAATTTGAACCACACCTGTGAGTCCAGTTTTAGATTCCGATGCTTCACTTCAGGTTTACTGAATCCCTTGGACCTTCTTATTGACGATGAAACACAGAAATTGCATCCGAATTTAATACAAAAGGCACAATGCCGACTTAAGTACAAGAGGACTGACACTCTAACTTTCTTTGATTTGCACCTCTCCTGTGATTCCAGTTTTAGATTCCGATGCTTCACTTCAGGTTTTCTGTATCCCTTGGACCTTCTAATTGACGATGAAACACAGAAATTGCATCCGAAATTAATACAAAAGGCACAATGCCGACTTAAGTAAAGGAGGTCTGACACTCTAACTTTCTTTGATTTGAACCTCACCTGTGAGTCCAGTTTTAGATTTCGATGCTTCACTTCAGGTTTACTGAATCCCTTGGACATTCGTATTGACGATGAAACACAGAAATTGCATCCGAATTTAATACAAAATGCACAATGCCGACTTAAGTTTAAGATGACTGACACTCTAACTTTCTTTGATTTGAACCTCTCCTGTGAGTCCAGTTTTAGATTCCGATGCTTCACTTCAGGTTTACTGTATCCCGTGGACCTTCTAATTGACGATGAAACATAGAAATTGCATCCGAATTTAATACAAAAGGCACAATGCCGACTTAAGTTCAAGTGGCCTGACACTCTAACTTTTTTTGATTTGAACCTCCTCTGTAATTCCAGTTTTAGATTCCGATGCTTCACTTCAGGTTTTCTGTATCCCTGGGGCCTTCTTATTGACGATGAAACACAGAAATTGCATCCGAAATTAATACAAATGGCACAATGCCGACTTAAGTACAAGAGGATAGACACTCTAACTTTCTATGATTTGAACCACTCCTGTGAGGCCAGTTTTAGATTCCGATTCTTCACTTCAGGTTTACTGTATCCCTTGGACCTTCTTATTGACGATGAAACACAGAGATTGCATCCGAATTTAATACAAAAGGTACAATGCCGACTTAAGTACAAGAGGACTGACTTTCTAACTTCCTATGATTTGAACCTCTGCTGCTAGTCCAGTTTTAGATTCCGATGCTTCACTTCAGGTTTACTGTATCCCTTGGACCTTCTTATTGACGATGAAACACAGAAATTGCATCCGAATTTAATAGAAAATGCACAATGTCGACTTAAGTACAAGAGGACCGACACTCTAACTTTCTATGGTTTGAACCTCACCTGTGAGTCCAGTTTTAGATTCCGATGCTTCACTTCAGGTTTACTGAATCCCTTGGACCTTCTTATTGACGATGAAACACAGAAATTGCATCCGAATTTAATACAAAAGGCACAATGCCGGCTCAAGTACAAGAGGACTGACACTCTAATTTTCTATGATTTGAACCACTCCTGTGAATCCAGTTTTAGATTCCAATGCTTCAATTCAAGTTTACTGTATCCCTTGGACCTTCTTATTGACGATGAAACACAGAAAATGCATCCGAATTTAATACAAAAGGCACAATGCCGACTTAAGTACAAGAGGACTGACACTCTAACTTTCTCTGATTTGAACCTCTTCTGTGAGTCCAGTTTTAGATTCCGATGCTTCACTTCAGGTTTACTGTATCCCTTGGACTTTCTTATTGACGATGAAACACAGAAATTGCATTCGATTTTAATACAAAAGGCATAATACCGACTTAAGTACAAGAGGACTGACACTCTAACTTTCTCTGATTTGAACCTCCCCTGAGAGTCCAGTTTTTGTTGCCGAGGCTTCACTTCAGGTTTACTGTATCCCTTGGACCTTCTTATTGACGATGAAACACAGAAATTGCATTCGAAATTAATACAAAAGGCACAATGCCGACTTAAGTACAAGAGGATAGACACTCTAACATTCTATGATTTGAACCACTCCTGTGACGCCAGTTTTAGATTCCGATTCTTCACTTCAGGTTTGCTGTATCCCTTGAACCTTCTTATTGACGATGAAACACAGAAATTGCATCCGAATTTAATACAAAAGGCACAATGCCGACTTAAGTTCAAGTGGCCTGACACTCTAACTTTTTTTGATTTGAACCTCTTCTGTAATTCCAGTTTTAGATTCCGATGCTTCACTTCAGGTTTTCTGTATCCCTGGGGCCTTCTTATTGACGATGAAACACAGAAATTGCATCCGAAATTAATACAAATGGCACAATGCCGACTTAAGTACAAGAGGATAGACACTCTAACTTTCTATGATTTGAACCACTCCTGTGAGGCCAGTTTTAGATTCCGATGCTTCACTTCAAGTTTACTGTATCCCTTGGACCTTCTTATTGACGATGAAACACAGAAAATGCATCCGAATTTAATACAAAAGGCACAATGCCGACTTAAGTACAACAGGACTGACACTCTAACTTTCTCTGATTTGAACCTCTTCTGTGAGTCCAGTTTTAGATTCCGATGCTTCACTTCAGGTTTACTGTATCCCTTGGACTTTCTTATTGACGATGAAACACAGAAATTGCATTCGATTTTAATACAAAAGGCATATTGCCGACTTAAGAACAAGTGGACTGACACTCTAACTTTCTCTGATTTGAACCTCTCCTGTGAGTTCAGTTTTAGATTCCGATGCTTCACTTCGGGTTTACTGTACCCCTTGGACCATCTTATTGACGATGAAGCACAGAAATTGCATTCGATTTGAATACAAAAGGCACAATGCCGACTTAAGTACAAGAGGACTGACACTCTAACTTTCTCCGATTTGAACCTCCCCTGAGAGTCCAGTTTTTGTTGTCGAGGCTTCACTTCAGGTTTACTGTATTCCTTGGACCTTCTTATTGACGATGAACCACAGAAATTGCATTCGAAATTAATACAAAAGGCACAATGCCGACTTAAGTACAAGAGGATAGACACTCCAACATTCTATGATTTGAACCACTCCTGTGACGCCAGTTTTAGATACCGATTCTTCACTTCAGGTTTACTGTATCCCTTGGACCTTCTTATTGACGATGAAACACAGAAATTGCATCCGAATTTAATACAAAAGGCACAATGCCTACTTAAGTACAAGAGGACAGACTTTCTAACTTCCTATGATTTGAACCTCTCCTGCTAGTGCAGTTTTAGATTCCGATGCTTCACTTCAGGTTTACTGTATCCCTTGGAGCTTCTTATTGACGATGTAACACAGAAATTGCATCCGAATTTAATACAAAAGGCACAATGCCGGCTTAAGTACAAGAGGACTGACACTCTAACTTTCTATTATTATAACCTCTCCTGTGAGTCCAGTTTTAGATTCCGATGCTTCACTTCAGGTTTACTGTATCCCTAGGACCTTCTTATTGACGATGAAACACAGAAATTGCATCCGAATTTAATACAAAAGGCACAATGCCGCCTTAAGTACAAGAGGACAGACTTTCTAACTTCCTATGATTTGAACCTCTCCTGCTAGTCCAGTTTTAGATTCCGATGCTTCACTTCAGGTTTACTGTATCCCTTGGACCTTCTTATTGACGATGAAACACAGAAATTGCATCCGAATTTAATACAAAAGGCACAATGCTGGCTTAAGTACAAGAGGACTGACACTCTAACTTTCTATTATTTGAATCTCTCCTGTGAGTCCGGTTTTTGATTCCGATGCTTCACTTCAGGTTTACTGTGTCCCTTGGACCTTCTTATTGACGATGAAACACAGAAATTGCATCCGAATTTAATAGAAAATGCACAATGTCGACTTAAGTACAAGAGGACCGACACTCTAACTTTCTATAATTTGAACCTCACCTGTGACTCCAGTTTTAGATTCCGATGCTTCACTTCAGGTTTACTGAATCCCTTGGACCTTCTTATTGACGATGAAACACAGAAATTGCATCCGAATTTAATACAAATGGCACAATGCAGACTTAAGTACAAGAGGACTGAAACTCTAACTTTCTTTGATTTGAACCTCTCCTGTGATTCCAGTTTTAGATTCCGATGCTTCACTTCAGGTTTTCTGTATCCCTTGGACCTTCTTATTGACGATGACACACAGAAATTGCATCCGAAATTAATACAAAAGGCACAATGCCGACTTAAGTAAAGGAGGTCTGACACTCTAACTTTCTTTGATTTGAACCTCACCTGTGAGTCCAGTTTTAGATTTCGATGCTTCACTTCAGGTTTACTGAATCCCTTGGACCTTCGTATTGACGATGAAACACAGAAATTGCATCCGAATTTAATACAAAATGCACAATGCCGACTTAAGTTTAAGATGACTGACACTCTAACTTTCTTTGATTTGAACCTCTCCTGTGAGTCCAGTTTCAGATTCCGATGCTTCACTTCAGGTTTACTGTATCCCTTGGACCTTCTTATTGACGATGAAACATAGAAATTGCATCCGAATTTAATACAAAAGGCACAATGCCGACTTAAGTTCAAGTGGCCTGACACTCTAACTTTTTTTCATTTGAACCTCTTCTGTAATTCCAGTTTTACATTCCGATGCTTCACTTCAGGTTTTCTGTATCCCTGGGGCCTTCTTATTGACGATGAAACACAGAAATTGCATCCGAAATTAATACAAATGGCACAATGCCGACTTAAGTACAAGAGGATAGACACTCTAACTTTCTATGATTTGAACCACTCCTGTGAGGCCAGTTTTAGATTCCGATTCTTCACTTCAGGTTTACTGTATCCCTTGGACCTTCTTATTGACGATGAAACACAGAGATTGCATCCGAATTTAATACAAAAGGTACAATGCCGACTTAAGTACAAGAGGACTGACTTTCTAACTTCCTATGATTTGAACCTCTGCTGCTAGTCCAGTTTTATATTCCGATGCTTCACTTCAGGTTTACTGTATCCCTTGGACCTTCTTATTGACGATGAAACACAGAAATTGCATCCGAATTTAATAGAAAATGCACAATGTCGACTTAAGTACAAGAGGACCGACACTCTAACTTTCTATGGTTTGAACCTCACCTGTGAGTCCAGTTTTAGATTCCGATGCTTCACTTCAGGTTTACTGAATCCCTTGGACCATCTTATTGACGATGAAACACAGAAATTGCATCCGAATTTAATACAAAAGGCACAATGCCGGCTTAAGTACAAGAGGACTGACACTCTAATTTTCTATGATTTGAACCACTCCTGTGAATCCAGTTTTAGATTCCAATGCTTCACTTCAAGTTTACTGTATCCCTTGGACCTTCTCATTGACGATGAAACACAGAAAATGCATCCGAATTTAATACAAAAGGCACAATGCCGACTTAAGTACAAGAGGACTGACACTTTAACTTTCTCTGATTTGAACCTCTTCTGTGAGTCCAGTTTTAGATTCCGATGCTTCACTTCAGGTTTACTGTATCCCTTGGACTTTCTTATTGACGATGAAACACAGAAATTGCATTCGATTTTAATACAAAAGGCATAATACCGACTTAAGTACAAGAGGACTGACACTCTAACTTTCTCTGATTTGAACCTCTCCTGTGAGTTCAGTTTTAGATTCCGATGCTTCACTTTGGGTTTACTGTACCCCTTGGACCTTCTTATTGACGATGAAGCACAGAAATTGCATCCGATTTTAATACAAAAGGAACAATGCCGACTTAAGTACAAGAGGACTGACACTCTAACTTTCTCTGATTTGAACCTCCCCTGAGAGACCAGTTTTTGTTGCCGAGGCTTCACTTCAGGTTTACTGTATCCCTTGGACCTTCTTATTGACGATGAAACACAGAAATTGCATCCGAATTTAATACAAAATGCACAATGCCGCCTTAAGTACAAGAGGACCGACACTCTAACTTTCTATGATTTGAACCACACCTGTGAGTCCAGTTTTAGATTCCGATGCCTCACTTCAGGTTTACTGTATCCCTTGGACCTTCTTATTGACGATGAAACACAGAAATTGCATCCGAAATTAATACAAAAGGCACAATGCCGACTTAAGTACAAGAGGACTGACACTCTAACTTCCTATCATTTGAACCTCTCCTGTGAGTCCAGTTTTAGATTCCGATGCCTCACTTCAGGTTTACTGTATCTCTTGGACCTTCTTATTGACGATGAAACACAGAAATTGCATCCGAATTTAATACAAAATGCACAATGCCGACTTAAGTACAAGAGGACCGACCCTCTAACTTTCTATGATTTGAACATCACCTGTGAGTCCAGTTTTAGATTTCGATACTTCACTTCAGGTCTACTGAATCCCTTGGACCTTCGTATTGACGATGAAACACAGAAATTGCATTCGAATTTAATACAAAATGCACAATGCCGACTTAAGTTTAAGATGACTGACACTCTAACTTTCTTTGATTTGAACCTCTCCTGTGAGTCCAGTTTTAGATTCCGATGCTTCACTTCAGGTTTACTGTATCCCTTGGACCTTCTTGTTGACGATGAAACACAGAAATTGCATCCGAATTTAATACAAAAGGCACAATGCCGACTTAAGTTCAAGTGGCCTGACACTCTAACTTTCTTTGATTTGAACCTCTTCTGTAATTCCAGTTTTGGATTCCGATGCTTCATTTCAGGTTTTCTGTATCCCTTGGACCTTCTTATTGACGATGAAACACAGAAATTGCATCCGAAATTAATACAAAAGGCACAATGCCGACTTAAGTACAAGAGGATAGACATTCTAACTTTCTATGATTTGAACCACTCCTCTGAGTCCAGTTTTAGATTCCGATTCTTCACTTCAGGTTTACTGTATCCCATGGACCTTCTTATTGACGATGAAACACAGAAATTGCATCCGAAGTTAATACAAAAGGCACAATGCCGCCTTAAGTACAAGAGGACAGACTTTCTAACTTCCTATGATTTGAACCTCTCCTGCTAGTCCAGTTTTAGATTCCGATGCTTCACTTCAGGTTTACTGTATCCCTTGGACCTTCTTATTGACGATGAAACACAGAAATTGCATCCGAATTTAATACAAAAGGCACAATGCTGGCTTAAGTACAAGAGGACTGACACTCTAACTTTCTATTATTTGAATCTCTCCTGTGAGTCCGGTTTTTGATTCCGATGCTTCACTTCAGGTTTACTGTGTCCCTTGGACCTTCTTATTGACGATGAAACACAGAAATTGCATCCGAATTTAATAGAAAATGCACAATGTCGACTTAAGTACAAGAGGACCGACACTCTAACTTTCTATAAATTGAACCTCACCTGTGAGTCCAGTTTTAGATTCCGATGCTTCACTTCAGGTTTACTGAATCCCTTGGACCATCTTATTGACGATGAAACACAGAAATTGCATCCGAATTTAATACAAAAGGCACAATGCCGACTTAAGTACAAGAGGACTGACACTCTAACTTTCTTTGATTTGAACCTCTCCTGTGATTCCAGTTTTAGATTCCGATGCTTCACTTCAGGTTTTCTGTATCCCTTGGACCTTCTTATTGACGATGAAACACAGAAATTGCATCCGAAATTAATACAAAAGGCACAATGCCGACTTAAGTAAAGGAGGTCTGACACTCTAACTTTCTTTGATTTGAACCTCACCTGTGAGTCCAGTTTTAGATTTCGATGCTTCACTTCAGGTTTACTGAATCCCTTGGACCTTCGTATTGACGATGAAACACAGAAATTGCATCCGAATTTAATACAAAATGCACAATGCCGACTTAAGTTTAAGATGACTGACACTCTAACTTTCTTTGATTTGAACCTCTCCTGTGAGTCCAGTTTTAGATTCCGATGCTTCACTTCAGGTTTACTGTATCCCTTGGACCTTCTTATTGACGATGAAACATAGAAATTGCATCCGAATTTAATACAAAAGGCACAATGCCGACTTAAGTTCAAGTGGCCTGACACTCTAACTTTTTTTGATTTGAACCTCTTCTGTAATTCCAGTTGTAGATTCCGATGCTTCACTTCAGGTTTTCTGTATCCCTGGGGCCTTCTTATTGACCATGAAACACAGAAATTGCATCCGAAATTAATACAAATGGCACAATGCCGACTTAAGTACAAGAGGTTAGGCACTCTAACTTTCTATGATTTGAACCACTCCTGTGAATCCAGTTTTAGATTCCAATGCTTCACTTCAAGTTTACTGTATCCCTTGGACCTTCTTATTGACGATGAAACACAGAAAATGCATCCGAATTTAATACAAAAGGCACAATGCCGACTTAAGTACAAGAGGACTGACACTCTAACTTTCTCTGATTTGAACCTCTTCTGTGAGTCCAGTTTTAGATTCCGATGCTTCACTTCAGGTTTACTGTATCCCTTGGACTTTCTTATTGACGATGAAACACAGAAATTGCATTCGATTTTAATACAAAAGGCATAATACCGACTTAAGTACAAGAGGACTGACACTCTAACTTTCTCTGATTTGAACCTCTCCTGTGAGTTCAGTTTTAGATTCCGATGCTTCACTTTGGGTTTACTGTACCCCTTGGACCTTCTTATTGACGATGAAGCACAGAAATTGCATCCGATTTTAATACAAAAGGAACAATGCCGACTTAAGTACAAGAGGACTGACACTCTAACTTTCTCTGATTTGAACCTCCCCTGAGAGTCCAGTTTTTGTTGCCGAGGCTTCACTTCAGGTTTACTGTATCCCTTGGACCTTCTTATTGACGATGAAACACAGAAATTGCATTCGAAATTAATACAAAAGGCACAATGCCGACTTAAGTACAAGAGGACTGACACTCTAACTTTCTATGATTTGAACCTCTCCTGAGAGTCCAGTTTTAGATTCCGATGCTTCTCTTCAGGTTTACTGTATCCCTTGGACCTTCTTATTGACAATGAAACACAGAAATTGCAATCGAAATTAACTTAAAAGGCACAGTGCCGTCTTAAGTACAAGAGGACTGTCACTCTAACTTTCTAGGATTTGAACCACTCCTGTGAGTCCAGTTTTAGATTAAGATGCTTCACTTCAGGTTTACTGTATCCCTTGGACCTTCTTATTGACGATGAAACACAGAAATTGCATCCAAATTTAATACAAAAGGCACAATGTGGACTTAAGTACAAGAGTACTGACACTCTAACTTTCAATGTTTTGAACCTCTCCTGTGAGTCCAGTTTTAGTATCCGATGCATCGCTTCAGGTTTACTGTATCCCTTGGACCTTCTTATTGACGATGACCACAGAAATTGCATCCGAATTTAATACAAAAGGCACAATGCTGACTTAAGTACAAGAGGACTGACACTCTAACTTTCAATTATTTGAACCTCTCCTGTGAGTCCAGTTTTACATTCCGATGCTTCACATCAGGTTTACTGTATCCCTTGGACCTTCTTATTGACGGTGAAACACAGAAATTGCATTCGAATTTAATACAAAAGGCACAATGCCGGCTTAAGTACAAGAGGACTGACACTCTAACATTCTATGATTTGAACCTCACCTGTGAGTCCAGTTTTAGATTCCGATGCTTCACTTCAGGTTTACTGTATACCTTGGACCTTCTTATTGACGATGAAACACAGAAATTGCTTCCGAATGTAAAACAAAATGCACAATGCCGACTTAAGTACAAGAGGAATGACACTCTAACTTTCTATGATATGAACCTCTCCTGTGAGTCCAGTTTTAGATTCCGATGCTTCACTTTAGGTTTACTGTATCCATTGGACCTTCTTATTGACGATGAAACACAGAAATTGCATCCGAATTTAATACAAAAGGCACAATGCCGACTTAAGTACAAGAGGACTGACACTCTAACTTTCTCTGAATTGAACCTCTTCTGTGAGTCCAGTTTTAGATTCCGATGCTTCACTTCAGGTTTACTGTATCCCTTCAACTGTCTTATTGACGATGAAACACAGAAATTGCATCCGATTTTAATACAAAAGGCACAATGCTGACTTAAGTACAAGAGGACTGACACTCTAACTTTCTCTGATTTGGAACTATCCTGTGAGTCCAGTTTTAGATTCCGATGCTTCACTTCAGGTTTACTGTACCCCTTGGAACTTCTTATTGACGATGAACACAGAAATTGCATCCGATTTTAATACAAAAGGAACAATGCCGACATAAGTACAAGAGGACTGACACTCTCACTTACTCTGATTTGAACCTCTCCTGAGAGTCCAGTTTTTATTGCCGAGCCTTCACTTCAGGTTTACTGTATCCGTTGGACCTTCTTATTGACAATGAAACACAGAAATTGCTTCCGAAATTAATACATAGGCACAATGCCGACTTAAGTACAAGAGGACTGACCCTCTAAGTTTCTATGATTTGAACCTCTCCTGTGAGTCAGGTTTTAGTTTCCGATGCTTCACTTCAGGTTTACTGAATCCCTTGGACATTCTTATTGACAATGAAACAAAGAAATTGCATACGAATTTAATGCAAAAGGCACAGTGCCGACTTAAGTACAAGAGGACTGGCACTCTAACTTTCTAAGATTTGAACCACTCCTGTGAGTCCAGTTTTAGATTCCGATGCTTCACTTCAGGTTTACTATATACCTTGGAACTTCTTATTGACGATGAAACACAGAAATTGCTTCCGAATTTAAAACAAAAGGCACAATGCCGACTTATGTACAAGAGGAATGACACTCTAACATTCTATGATATGAACCTCTCCTGTGAGTCCAGTATTAGATTCCGATGCTTCACTTCAGGTTTACTGTATCCCTTAGGCCTTCTTATTGACGATGAAACACAGAAATTGCATCCGAATTTAATACAAAATGCACAATTCCGACTTAAGTACAAGAGGACCGACACTCTAACTTTCTATGATTTGAACCTCATCTGTGAGTCCAGTTTTAGATTCCGATGCCTCACTTCAGGTTTACTATATCCCTTGGACCTTCTTATTGACGATGAAACACAGAAATAGCATCCGAATTTAATACAAAAGGCACAATGCAGACTTAAGTACTAGAGGATAGACACTCTAACTTTCTATGATTTGAACCACTCCTGTGAGGCCAGTTTTAGATTCCGATTTTTCACTTCAGGTTTACTGTATCCCTTGGACCTTCTTTTTGACGATGAAACACAGAAATTGCATCCGAATTTAATACAAAAGGCACAATGCCGGCTTAAGTACAAGAGGACTGACACTCTAACTTTCTATTATTTGAACCTTTCCTGTGAGTCAAGTTTTCGATTCCGATGCTTCACTTCAGGTTTACTGTATCCCTTGGACCTTCTTATTGACGATGAAACACAGAAATTGCATCCAAATTTAATACAAAAGGCACAATGCCGACGTAAGTACAAGAGGACTGACACTCTAGCTTTCTATGATTTGAACCTCTCCTGTGAGTCCAGTTTTAGATTCAGATGCTTCACTTCAGGTTTTCTGTATCCCTGGGGCCTTCTTATTGACGATGAAACACAGAAATTGCATCCGAATTTAATACAAAAGGCACAATGCCGCCTTAAGTACAAGGGGACTGACACTCTAACTTCCTATTATTTGAACCTCTCCTGTGAGTCCAGTTTTAGATTCCGATGATTCACTTCAGGTTTACTGTATCCCTTGGACCTTCTTATTGATGATGAAATACAGAAATTGCATCCGAATTTAATACAAAATGCACAATGCCGACTTAAGTACAAGAGGACCGACACTCTATCTTTCATTGATTTAACCTAACCTGTGAGTCCAGTTTTAGATTCCGATGCCTCACTTCAGGTTTACTGTATCCCTTGGACCTTCTTATTGACGATGAAACACAGAAATTGCATCCGAAAATTATACAAAAGGCACAATGCCGACTTAAGTACAAGAGGATAGACACTCTAACTTTCTATGATTTGAACCACTCTTGTGAGGCCAGTTTTAGATTCCGATTTTTCACTTCAGGTTTACTGTATCCCTTGGACCTTCTTATTGACGATGAAACACAGAAATTGCATCCGAATTTAATGCAAAAGGCACAATGCCGACTTAAGTACAAGAGGACTGACTCCCTAACTTCCTATGATTTTAACCTCTCCTGCTAGTCCAGTTTTAGATTCCGATGCTTCACTTCAGGTTTACTGTATCCCTCGGAGATTTTTATTGACGATGAAACAAGGAAATTGCATCCGAATTTAATACAAAATGCACAATGCCGGCTTAAGTACAAGAGGACTGACACTCTAACTTTCTATTATTTGAACCTCTCCTGTGAGTCCAGTTTTAGATTCCGATGCTTCACTTCAGGTTTACTGTATCCCTTGGACATTCATATTGACAATGAAACACAGAAATTGCATACGAATTTAATACAAAAGGCACAGTGCCGACTTAAGTACAAGAGGACTGACACTCTAACTTTCTAAGATTTGAACCACCCCTGTGAGTCCAGTTTTAGATTCCGATGCTTCACTTCAGGTTTACTGTATCCCTTGGACCTTCTTATTGACGATGAAACACAGAAATTGCATCCGAATTTAATACAAAAGGCACAATGTCGACTTAAGTACAAGAGGACTGACACTCTAACTTTCAATGTTTTGAACCTCTCCTGTGAGTCCTGTTTTAGATTCCGATGCATCACTTCAGGTTTACTGTATCCCTTAGGCCTTCTTATTGACGATAAAACACAGAAATTGCATCCGAATTTAATACAAAAGGCACAATGCCGACTTAAGTACATGAGGACTGACACTCTAACTTTCTGTGATTTGAACCTCACCTGTGAGTCCAGTTTTTGTTGGCGAGCCTTCACTTCTGTTTTACTGTATCCCTTGGACCTTCTTATTGACGATGAAACACAGAAATTGCATCCAAATTTAATACAAAAGGCACATTGCCGACTTAAGTACAAGAGGACTGACACTCTAACTTTCTATGATTTGAACCTCTCCTGTGAGTCGAGTTTTAGATTCCGATGCTTCACTTCAGGTTTACTGTATCCCTTGGACCTTTTTATTGACGATGAAACACAGAAATTGCATCCGAATTTAATACAAAAGGCACAATGCCGACTTAAGTACAAGTGGACTGACACTCTAACTTTCTTTGATTTGAACCTCTTCTGTAATTCCAGTTTTAGATTCCGATGCTTCACTTCAGGTTTTCTGTATCCCTGGGGCCTTCTTATTGACGATGAAACACAGAAATTTCATCTGAATTGAATACAAAAGGCATAATGCCGACTTAAGTACAAGGGGACAGACACTCTAACTTCCTATTATTTGAACCTCTCCTGTGAGTCCAGTTTTAGATTCCGATGATTCACTTCCGGTTTACTGTATCCCTTGGACCTTCTTATTGACGATGAAACACAGAAATTGCATCCGAATTTAATACAAAATGCACAATGCCGACTTAAGTACAAGGGGACCGACACTCTATCTTTCAATGATTTGAACCTAACCTGTGAGTCCAGTTTTAGATTCCGATGCCTCACTTCAGGTTTACTGTATCCCTTGGACCTTCTTATTGACGATGAAACACAGAAATTGCATCCGAAATTAATACAAAAGGCACAATGCCGACTTAAGTACAAGAGGATAGACACTCTAACTTTCTATGATTTGAACCACTCATGTGAGGCCAGTTTTAGATTCCGATTCTTCACTTCAGGTTTACTGTATCCTTTGGACCTTCTTATTGACGATGAAACACAGAAATTGCATCCGAATTTAATGCAAAAGACACAATGCCGACTTAAGTACAAGAGGACTGACTTTCTAACTTCCTATGATTAGAACCTCTCCTGCTAGTCCAGTTTTAGATTCCGATGCTTCACTTCAGGTTTACTGTATCCCTTGGACCTTCTTATTGACGATCAAACACAGAAATTGCATCCGAATTTAATACAAAATGCACAATGTCGACTTAAGTAAAAGAGGACCGACACTCTAACTTTCTATGATTTGAACCTCACCTGTGAGTCTAGTTTTACATTCCGATGCTTCACTTCAGGTTTACTGAATCTCTTGGACCTTCTTATTGACGATGAAACACAGAAATTGCATCCGATATTAATTCAAAAGGCACAATGCCGACTTAAGTACAAGAGGACTGACACTCTAACTTTCTAAGATTTGAACCTCTCCTGTGAGTCCAGTTTTAGATTCCGATGCTTCACTTCGGGTTTACTGTACCCCTTGGACCTTCTTATTGACGATGAAGCACAGAAATTGCATCCGATTTTAATACAAAAGGAACAATGCCGACTTAAGTACAAGAGGACTGACACTCTAACTTTCTCTGACTTGAATCTACCCTGAGAGTCCAGTTTTTGCTGCCGAGGCTTTACTTCAGGTTTACTGTATCCCTTGGACCTTCTTATTGACGATGAAACACAGAAATTGCAACCGAAATTAATACAAAAGGCACAATGCCGACTTAAGTTCAAGAGGATTGACACTCTTAATTTCTATGATTTGAACCTCTCCTGTGAGTCCAGTTTTAGATTCCGATGCTTCACTTCAGGTTTACTGTATCCCTTGGACCTTCTTATTGACAATGAAACACAGAAATTGCATACGAATTTAATACAAAAGGCACAGTGCCGACTTAAGTACAGGAGGACTGACACTCTAACTTTCTAAGATTTGAACCACTCCTGTGAGTCCAGTTTTAGATTCCGATGCTTCACTTCTGGTTTACTGTATCCCTTGGACCTTCTTATTGACGATGAAACACAGAAATTGCATTCCAATTTAATACAAAAGGCACAATGCCGACTTAAGTACAAGAGGACTGACACTCTAACTTTCTATGATTTGAACCTCTCCTGAGAGTCCAGTTTTAGATTCCGATGCTTCTCTTCAGGTTTACTGTATCCCTTGGACCTTCTTATTGACAATGAAACACAGAAATTGCAATCGAAATTAACTTAAAAGGCACAGTGCCGTCTTAAGTACAAGAGGACTGTCACTCTAACTTTCTATGATTTGAACCACTCTTGTGAGGCCAGTTTTAGATTCCGATTTTTCACTTCAGGTTTACTGTATCCCTTGGACCTTCTTATTGACGATGAAACACAGAAATTGCATCCGAATTTAATGCAAAAGGCACAATGCCGACTTAAGTACAAGAGGACTGACTCCCTAACTTCCTATGATTTTAACCTCTCCTGCTAGTCCAGTTTTAGATTCCGATGCTTCACTTCAGGTTTACTGTATCCCTCGGAGATTTTTATTGACGATGAAACAAGGAAATTGCATCCGAATTTAATACAAAATGCACAATGCCGGCTTAAGTACAAGAGGACTGACACTCTAACTTTCTATTATTTGAACCTCTCCTGTGAGTCCAGTTTTAGATTCCGATGCTTCACTTCAGGTTTACTGTATCCCTTGGACATTCATATTGACAATGAAACACAGAAATTGCATACGAATTTAATACAAAAGGCACAGTGCCGACTTAAGTACAAGAGGACTGACACTCTAACTTTCTAAGATTTGAACCACCCCTGTGAGTCCAGTTTTAGATTCCGATGCTTCACTTCAGGTTTACTGTATCCCTTGGACCTTCTTATTGACGATGAAACACAGAAATTGCATCCGAATTTAATACAAAAGGCACAATGTCGACTTAAGTACAAGAGGACTGACACTCTAACTTTCAATGTTTTGAACCTCTCCTGTGAGTCCTGTTTTAGATTCCGATGCATCACTTCAGGTTTACTGTATCCCTTAGGCCTTCTTATTGACGATAAAACACAGAAATTGCATCCGAATTTAATACAAAAGGCACAATGCCGACTTAAGTACATGAGGACTGACACTCTAACTTTCTGTGATTTGAACCTCACCTGTGAGTCCAGTTTTTGTTGGCGAGCCTTCACTTCTGTTTTACTGTATCCCTTGGACCTTCTTATTGACGATGAAACACAGAAATTGCATCCAAATTTAATACAAAAGGCACATTGCCGACTTAAGTACAAGAGGACTGACACTCTAACTTTCTATGATTTGAACCTCTCCTGTGAGTCGAGTTTTAGATTCCGATGCTTCACTTCAGGTTTACTGTATCCCTTGGACCTTTTTATTGACGATGAAACACAGAAATTGCATCCGAATTTAATACAAAAGGCACAATGCCGACTTAAGTACAAGTGGACTGACACTCTAACTTTCTTTGATTTGAACCTCTTCTGTAATTCCAGTTTTAGATTCCGATGCTTCACTTCAGGTTTTCTGTATCCCTGGGGCCTTCTTATTGACGATGAAACACAGAAATTTCATCTGAATTGAATACAAAAGGCATAATGCCGACTTAAGTACAAGGGGACAGACACTCTAACTTCCTATTATTTGAACCTCTCCTGTGAGTCCAGTTTTAGATTCCGATGATTCACTTCCGGTTTACTGTATCCCTTGGACCTTCTTATTGACGATGAAACACAGAAATTGCATCCGAATTTAATACAAAATGCACAATGCCGACTTAAGTACAAGGGGACCGACACTCTATCTTTCAATGATTTGAACCTAACCTGTGAGTCCAGTTTTAGATTCCGATGCCTCACTTCAGGTTTACTGTATCCCTTGGACCTTCTTATTGACGATGAAACACAGAAATTGCATCCGAAATTAATACAAAAGGCACAATGCCGACTTAAGTACAAGAGGATAGACACTCTAACTTTCTATGATTTGAACCACTCATGTGAGGCCAGTTTTAGATTCCGATTCTTCACTTCAGGTTTACTGTATCCTTTGGACCTTCTTATTGACGATGAAACACAGAAATTGCATCCGAATTTAATGCAAAAGACACAATGCCGACTTAAGTACAAGAGGACTGACTTTCTAACTTCCTATGATTAGAACCTCTCCTGCTAGTCCAGTTTTAGATTCCGATGCTTCACTTCAGGTTTACTGTATCCCTTGGACCTTCTTATTGACGATCAAACACAGAAATTGCATCCGAATTTAATACAAAATGCACAATGTCGACTTAAGTAAAAGAGGACCGACACTCTAACTTTCTATGATTTGAACCTCACCTGTGAGTCTAGTTTTACATTCCGATGCTTCACTTCAGGTTTACTGAATCTCTTGGACCTTCTTATTGACGATGAAACACAGAAATTGCATCCGATATTAATTCAAAAGGCACAATGCCGACTTAAGTACAAGAGGACTGACACTCTAACTTTCTAAGATTTGAACCTCTCCTGTGAGTCCAGTTTTAGATTCCGATGCTTCACTTCGGGTTTACTGTACCCCTTGGACCTTCTTATTGACGATGAAGCACAGAAATTGCATCCGATTTTAATACAAAAGGAACAATGCCGACTTAAGTACAAGAGGACTGACACTCTAACTTTCTCTGACTTGAATCTACCCTGAGAGTCCAGTTTTTGCTGCCGAGGCTTTACTTCAGGTTTACTGTATCCCTTGGACCTTCTTATTGACGATGAAACACAGAAATTGCAACCGAAATTAATACAAAAGGCACAATGCCGACTTAAGTTCAAGAGGATTGACACTCTTAATTTCTATGATTTGAACCTCTCCTGTGAGTCCAGTTTTAGATTCCGATGCTTCACTTCAGGTTTACTGTATCCCTTGGACCTTCTTATTGACAATGAAACACAGAAATTGCATACGAATTTAATACAAAAGGCACAGTGCCGACTTAAGTACAGGAGGACTGACACTCTAACTTTCTAAGATTTGAACCACTCCTGTGAGTCCAGTTTTAGATTCCGATGCTTCACTTCTGGTTTACTGTATCCCTTGGACCTTCTTATTGACGATGAAACACAGAAATTGCATTCCAATTTAATACAAAAGGCACAATGCCGACTTAAGTACAAGAGGACTGACACTCTAACTTTCTATGATTTGAACCTCTCCTGAGAGTCCAGTTTTAGATTCCGATGCTTCTCTTCAGGTTTACTGTATCCCTTGGACCTTCTTATTGACAATGAAACACAGAAATTGCAATCGAAATTAACTTAAAAGGCACAGTGCCGTCTTAAGTACAAGAGGACTGACACTCTAACTTTCTAGGATTTGAACCACTCCTGTGAGTCCAGTTTTAGATTAAGATGCTTCACTTCAGGTTTACTGTATCCCTTGGACCTTCTTATTGACGATGAAACACAGAAATTGCATCCAAATTTAATACAAAAGGCACAATGTGGACTTAAGTACAAGAGTACTGACACTCTAACTTTCAATGTTTTGAACCTCTCCTGTGAGTCCAGTTTTAGTATCCGATGCATCGCTTCAGGTTTACTGTATCCCTTGGACCTTCGTATTGACGATGACCACAAAAATTGCATCCGAATTTAATACAAAAGGCACAATGCTGACTTAAGTACAAGAGGACTGACACTCTAACTTTCAATTATTTGAACCTCTCCTGTGAGTCCAGTTTTAGATTCCGATGCTTCACATCAGGTTTACTGTATCCCTTGGACCTTCTTATTGACGGTGAAACACAGAAATTGCATTCGAATTTAATACAAAAGGCACAATGCCGGCTTAAGTACAAGAGGACTGACACTCTAACATTCTATGATTTGAACCTCACCTGTGAGTCCAGTTTTAGATTCCGATGCTTCACTTCAGGTTTACTGTATACCTTGGACCTTCTTATTGACGATGAAACACAGAAATTGCTTCCGAATGTAAAACAAAAGGCACAATGCCGACTTAAGTACAAGAGGAATGACACTCTAACTTTCTATGATATGAACCTCTCCTGTGAGTCCAGTTTTAGATTCCGATGCTTCACTTTAGGTTTACTGTATCCATTGGACCTTCTTATTGACGATGAAACACAGAAATTGCATCCGAATTTAATACAAAAGGCACAATGCCGACTTAAGTACAAGAGGACTGACACTCTAACTTTCTCTGAATTGAACCTCTTCTGTGAGTCCAGTTTTAGATTCCGATGCTTCACTTCAGGTTTACTGTATCCCTTCAACTGTCTTATTGACGATGAAACACAGAAATTGCATCCGATTTTAATACAAAAGGCACAATGCTGACTTAAGTACAAGAGGACTGACACTCTAACTTTCTCTGATTTGGAACTATCCTGTGAGTCCAGTTTTAGATTCCGATGCTTCACTTCAGGTTTACTGTACCCCTTGGAACTTCTTATTGACGATGAACACAGAAATTGCATCCGATTTTAATACAAAAGGAACAATGCCGACATAAGTACAAGAGGACTGACACTCTAACTTTACTCTGATTAGAACCTCTCCTGAGAGTCCAGTTTTTATTGCCGAGCCTTCACTTCAGGTTTACTGTATCCGTTGGACCTTCTTATTGACAATGAAACACAGAAATTGCTTCCGAAATTAATACAAAAGGCACAATTTTGACTTAAGTACAAGAGGACTGACCCTCTAAGTTTCTATGATTTGAACCTCTCCTGTGAGTCAGGTTTTAGTTTCCGATGCTTCACTTCAGGTTTACTGAATCCCTTGGACATTCTTATTGACAATGAAACAAAGAAATTGCATACGAATTTAATGCAAAAGGCACAGTGCCGACTTAAGTACAAGAGGACTGGCACTCTAACTTTCTAAGATTTGAACCACTCCTGTGAGTCCAGTTTTAGATTCCGATGCTTCACTTCAGGTTTACTATATACCTTGGAACTTCTTATTGACGATGAAACACAGAAATTGCTTCCGAATTTAAAACAAAAGGCACAATGCCGACTTATGTACAAGAGGAATGACACTCTAACATTCTATGATATGAACCTCTCCTGTGAGTCCAGTATTAGATTCCGATGCTTCACTTCAGGTTTACTGTATCCCTTAGGCCTTCTTATTGACGATGAAACACAGCAATTGCATCCGAATTTAATACAAAATGCACAATTCCGACTTAAGTACAAGAGGACCGACACTCTAACTTTCTATGATTGAACCTCATCTGTGAGTCCAGTTTTAGATTCCGATGCCTCACTTCAGGTTTACTATATCCCTTGGACCTTCTTATTGACGATGAAACACAGAAATAGCATCCGAATTTAATACAAAGGCACAATGCAGACTTAAGTACTAGAGGATAGACACTCTAACTTTCTATGATTTGAACCACTCCTGTGAGGCCAGTTTTAGATTCCGATTCTTCACTTCAGGTTTACTGTGTCCCTTGGACCTTCTTTTTGACGATGAAACACAGAAATTGCATCGAATTTAATACAAAAGGCACAATGCCGGCTTAAGTACAAGAGGACGGACACTCTAACTTTCTATTATTTGAACCTTTCCTGTGAGTCAAGTTTTCGATTCCGATGCTTCACTTCAGGTTTACTGTATCCCTTGGACCTTCTTATTGACGATGAAACACAGAAATTGCATCCAAATTTAATACAAAAGGCACAATGCCGACTTAAGTACAAGAGGACTGACACTCTAGCTTTCTATGATTTGAACCTCTCCTGTGAGTCCAGTTTTAGATTCAGATGCTTCACTTCAGGTTTTCTGTATCCCTGGGGCCTTCTTATTGACGATGAAACACAGAAATTGCATCCGAATTTAATACAAAAGGCACAATGCCGCCTTAAGTACAAGGGGACTGACACTCTAACTTCCTATTATTTGAACCTCTCCTGTGAGTCCAGTTTTAGATTCCGATGATTCACTTCAGGTTTACTGTATCCCTTGGACCTTCTTATTGATGATGAAATACAGAAATTGCATCCGAATTTAATACAAAATGCACAATGCCGACTTAAGTACAAGAGGACCGACACTCTATCTTTCATTGATTTAACCTAACCTGTGAGTCCAGTTTTAGATTCCGATGCCTCACTTCAGGTTTACTGTATCCCTTGGACCTTCTTATTGACGATGAAACACAGAAATTGCATCCGAAAATTATACAAAAGGCACAATGCCGACTTAAGTACAAGAGGATAGACACTCTAACTTTCTATGATTTGAACCACTCTTGTGAGGCCAGTTTTAGATTCCGATTTTTCACTTCAGGTTTACTGTATCCCTTGGACCTTCTTATTGACGATGAAACACAGAAATTGCATCCGAATTTAATACAAAAGGCACAATGCCGACTTAAGTACAAGAGGACTGACTCCCTAACTTCCTATGATTTTAACCTCTCCTGCTAGTCCAGTTTTAGATTCCGATGCTTCACTTCAGGTTTACTGTATCCCTCGGAGATTTTTATTGACGATGAAACAAGGAAATTGCATCCGAATTTAATACAAAATGCACAATGCCGGCTTAAGTACAAGAGGACTGACACTCTAACTTTCTATTATTTGAACCTCTCCTGTGAGTCCAGTTTTAGATTCCGATGCTTCACTTCAGGTTTACTGTATCCCTTGGACATTCATATTGACAATGAAACACAGAAATTGCATACGAATTTAATACAAAAGGCACAGTGCCGACTTAAGTACAAGAGGACTGACACTCTAACTTTCTAAGATTTGAACCACTCCTGTGAGTCCAGTTTTAGATTCCGATGCTTCACTTCAGGTTTACTGTATCCCTTGGACCTTCTTATTGACGATGAAACACAGAAATTGCATCCGAATTTAATACAAAAGGCACAATGTCGACTTAAGTACAAGAGGACTGACACTCTAACTTTCAATGTTTTGAACCTCTCCTGTGAGTCCTGTTTTAGATTCCGATGCATCACTTCAGGTTTACTGTATCCCTTAGGCCTTCTTATTGACGATAAAACACAGAAATTGCATCCGAATTTAATACAAAAGGCACAATGCCGACTTAAGTACATGAGGACTGACACTCTAACTTTCTGTGATTTGAACCTCACCTGTGAGTCCAGTTTTTGTTGCCGAGCCTTCACTTCTGGTTTACTGTATCCCTTGGACCTTCTTATTGACGATGAAACACAGAAATTGCATCCGAATTTAATACAAAAGGCACAATGCCGACTTAAGCACAAGAGGAATTACACTCTAACTTTCAATGTTTGAACCTCTCCTGTGAGTCCAGTTTTAGATTCCGATATTTCACTTCAGGTTTACTGTATCCCTTGGACCTTCTTATTGACGATGAAACACAGAAATTGCATCCAAATTTAATACAAAAGGCACAATGCCGACTTAAGTACAAGAGGACTGACACTCTAACTTTCTATGATTTGAACCTCTCCTGTGAGTCGAGTTTTAGATTCCGATGCTTCACTTCAGGTTTACTGTATCCCTTGGACCTTTTTATTGACGATGAAACACAGAAATTGCATCCGAATTTAATACAAAAGGCACAATGCCGACTTAAGTACAAGTGGACTGACACTCTAACTTTCTTTGATTTGAACCTCTTCTGTAATTCCAGTTTTAGATTCCGATGCTTCACTTCAGGTTTTCTGTATCCCTGGGGCCTTCTTATTGACGATGAAACACAGAAATTTCATCCGAATTTAATACAAAAGGCATAATGCCGACTTAAGTACAAGGGGACAGACACTCTAACTTCCTATTATTTGAACCTCTCCTGTGAGTCCAGTTTTAGATTCCGATGATTCACTTCCGGTTTACTGTATCCTTTGGACCTTCTTATTGACGATGAAACACAGAAATTGCATCCGAATTTAATACAAAAGACACAATGCCGACTTAAGTACAAGAGGACTGACTTTCTAACTTCCTATGATTTGAACCTCTATTGCTAGTCCAGTTTTAGATTCCGATGCTTCACTTCAGGTTTACTGTATCCCTTGGACCTTCTTATTGACGATCAAACACAGAAATTGCATCCGAATTTAATACAAAATGCACAATGTCGACTTAAGTAAAAGAGGACCGACACTCTAACTTTCTATGATTTGAACCTCACCTGTGAGTCTAGTTTTACATTCCGATGCTTCACTTCAGGTTTACTGAATCCCTTGGACCTTCTTATTGACGATGAAACACAGAAATTGCATCCGATATTAATTCAAAAGGCACAATGCCGACTTAAGTACAAGAGGACTGACACTCTAACTTTCTAAGATTTGAACCTCTCCTGTGAGTCCAGTTTTAGATTCCGATGCTTCACTTCGGGTTTACTGTACCCCTTGGACCTTCTTATTGACGATGAAGCACAGAAATTGCATCCGATTTTAATACAAAAGGAACAATGCCGACTTAAGTACAGGAGGACTGACACTCTAACTTTCTCTGATTTGAATCTACCCTGAGAGTCCAGTTTTTGCTGCCGAGGCTTTACTTCAGGTTTACTGTATCCCTTGGACCTTCTTATTGACGATGAAACACAGAAATTGCAACCGAAATTAATACAAAAGGCACAATGCCGACTTAAGTTCAAGAGGATTGACACTCTTAGTTTCTATGATTTGAACCTCTCCTGTGAGTCCAGTTTTAGATTCCGATGCTTCACTTCAGGTTTACTGTATCCCTTGGACCTTCTTATTGACAATGAAACACAGAAATTGCATACGAATTTAATACAAAAGGCACAGTGCCGACTTAAGTACAGGAGGACTGACACTCTAACTTTCTAAGATTTGAACCACTCCTGTGAGTCCAGTTTTAGATTCCGATGCTTCACTTCTGGTTTACTGTATCCCTTGGACCTTCTTATTGACGATGAAACACAGAAATTGCATCCGAATTTAATACAAAATGCACAACTCCGACTTAAGTACAAGAGGACCGACACTCTAACTTTCTATGATTTGAACCTCATCTGTGAGTCCAGTTTTAGATTCCGCTGCCTCACTTCAGGCTTACTATATCCCTTGGACCTTCTTATTGACGATGAAACACAGAAATTGCATCCGAATTTAATACAAAAGGCACAATGCCGACTTAAGTACAAGAGGATAGACACTCTAACTTTCTATGATTTGAACCACTCCTGTGAGGCCAGTTTTAGATTCCGATTCTTCACTTCAGGTTTACTGTATCCCTTGGACCTTCTTATTGACGATGAAACACAGAAATTGCATCCGAATTTAATACAAAAGGCACAATGCCGGCTTAAGTACAAGAGGACTGACACTCTAACTTTCTATTATTTGAACCTCTCCTGTGAGTCAAGTTTTCGATTCCGATGCTTCACTTCAGGTTTACTGTATCCCTTGGACCTACTTATTGACGATGAAACACAGAAATTGCATCCAAATTTAATACTAAAGGCACAATGCCGACTTAAGTACAAGAGGACTGACACTCTAACTTTCTATGATTTGAACCTCTCCTGTGAGTCCAGTTTTAGATTCCGATGCTTCACTTCAGGTTTTCTTTATCCCTGGGGCCTTCTTATTGACGATGAAACACAGAAATTGCATCCGAATTTAATACAAAAGGCACAATGCCGACTTAAGTACAAGGGGACTGACACTCTAACTTCCTATTATTTGAACCTCTCCTGTGAGTCCAGTTTTAGATTCCGATGATTCACTTCAGGTTTACTGTATCCCTTGGACCTTCTTATTGACGATGAAACACAGAAATTGCATCCGAATTTAATACAAAATGCACAATGCCGACTTAAGTACAAGAGGACCGACACTCTATCTTTCAATGATTTGAACCTAACCTGTGAGTCCAGTTTTAGATTCCGATGCCTCACTTCCGGTTTGCTGTATCCATTGGACCTTCTTATTGACGATGAAACGCAGAAATTGCATCCGATATTAATACAAAAGGCACAATGCCGACTTAAGTACAAGAGGATAGACACTCTAACTTTCTATGATTTGAACCACTCTTGTGAGGCCAGTTTTAGATTCCGATTTTTCACTTAAGGTGTACTGTATCCCTTGGACCTTCTTATTGACGATGAAACACAGAAATTGCATCCGAATTTAATACAAAAGGCACAATACCGACTTAAGTACAAGAGGACTGACTCTCTAACTTCCCATTATTTGAACCTCTCCTGCTAGTCCAGTTTTACATTCCGATGCTTCACTTCAGGTTTACTGAATCCCTTGGACATTCTTATTGACAATGAAACAAAGAAATTGCATACGAATTTAATACAAAAGGCACAGTGCCGACTTAAGTACAAGAGGACTGGCACTCTAACTTTCTAAGATTTGAACCACTCCTGTGAGTCCAGTTTTAGATTCCGATGCTTCACTTCAGGTTTACTATATACCTTGGAACTTCTTATTGACGATGAAACACAGAAATTGCTTCCGAATTTAAAACAAAAGGCACAATGCCGACTTATGTACAAGAGGAATGACACTCTAACATTCTATGATATGAACCTCTCCTGTGAGTCCAGTATTAGATTCCGATGCTTCACTTCAGGTTTACTGTATCCCTTAGGCCTTCTTATTGACGATGAAACACAGAAATTACATCCGAATTTAATACAAAATGCACAATTCCGACTTAAGTACAAGAGGACCGACACTCTAACTTTCTATGATTTGAACCTCATCTGTGAGTCCAGTTTTAGATTCCGATGCCTCACTTCAGGTTTACTATATCCCTTGGACCTTCTTATTGACGATGAAACACAGAAATAGCATCCGAATTTAATACAAAAGGCACAATGCAGACTTAAGTACTAGAGGATAGACACTCTAACTTTCTATGATTTGAACCACTCCTGTGAGGCCAGTTTTAGATTCCGATTCTTCACTTCAGGTTTACTGTATCCCTTGGACCTTCTTTTTGACGATGAAACACAGAAATTGCATCCGAATTTAATACAAAAGGCACAATGCCGGCTTAAGTACAAGAGGACTGACACTCTAACTTTCTATTATTTGAACCTTTCCTGTGAGTCAAGTTTTCGATTCCGATGCTTCACTTCAGGTTTACTGTATCCCTTGGACCTTCTTATTGACGATGAAACACAGAAATTGCATCCAAATTTAATACGAAAGGCACAATGCCGACTTAAGTACAAGAGGACTGACACTCTAGCTTTCTATGATTTGAACCTCTCCTGTGAGTCCAGTTTTAGATTCAGATGCTTCACTTCAGGTTTTCTGTATCCCTGGGGCCTTCTTATTGACGATGAAACACAGAAATTGCATCCGAATTTAATACAAAAGGCACAATGCCGCCTTAAGTACAAGGGGACTGACACTCTAACTTCCTATTATTTGAACCTCTCCTGTGAGTCCAGTTTTAGATTCCGATGATTCACTTCAGGTTTACTGCATCCCTTGGACCTTCTTATTGATGATGAAATACAGAAATTGCATCCGAATTTAATACAAAATGCACAATGCCGACTTAAGTACAAGAGGACCGACACTCGATCTTTCATTGATTTAACCTAACCTGTGAGTCCAGTTTTAGATTCCGATGCCTCACTTCAGGTTTACTGTATTCCTTGGACCTTCTTATTGACGATGAAACACAGAAATTGCATCCGAAAATTATACAAAAGGCACAATGCCGACTTAAGTACAAGAGGATAGACACTCTAACTTTCTATGATTTGAACCACTCTTGTGAGGCCAGTTTTAGATTCCGATTTTTCACTTCAGGTTTACTGTATCCCTTGGACCTTCTTATTGACGATGAAACACAGAAATTGCATCCGAATTTAATACAAAAGGCACAATGCCGACTTAAGTACAAGAGGACTGACTCCCTAACTTCCTATGATTTTAACCTCTCCTGCTAGTCCAGTTTTAGATTCCGATGCTTCACTTCAGGTTTACTGTATCCCTCGGAGATTTTTATTGACGATGAAACAAGGAAATTGCATCCGAATTTAATACAAAATGCACAATGCCGGCTTAAGTACAAGAGGACTGACACTCTAACTTTCTATTATTTGAACCTCTCCTGTGAGTCCAGTTTTAGATTCCGATGCTTCACTTCAGGTTTACTGTATCCCTTGGACATTCTTATTGACAATGAAACACAGAAATTGCATACGAATTTAATACAAAAGGCACAGTGCCGACTTAAGTACAAGGGGACTGACACTCTAACTTTCTAAGATTTGAACCACTCCTGTGAGTCCAGTTTTAGATTCCGATGCTTCACTTCAGGTTTACTGTATCCCTTGGACCTTCTTATTGACGATGAAACACAGAAATTGCATCCGAATTTAATACAAAAGGCACAATGTCGACTTAAGTACAAGAGGACTGACACTCTAACTTTCAATGTTTTGAACCTCTCCTGTGAGTCCAGTTTTAGATTCCGATGCATCACTTCAGGTTTACTGTATCCCTTAGGCCTTCTTATTGACGATAAAACACAGAAATTGCATCCGAATTTAATACAAAAGGCACAATGCCGACTTAAGTACATGAGGACTGACACTCTAACTTTCTGTGATTTGAACCTCACCTGTGAGTCCAGTTTTTGTTGCCGAGCCTTCACTTCAGGTTTACTGTATCCCTTGGACCTTCTTATTGACGATCAAACACAGAAATTGCATCCGAATTTAATACAAAAGGCACAATGCCGACTTAAGCACAAGAGGAATTACACTCTAACTTTCAATGTTTGAACCTCTCCTGTGAGTCCAGTTTTAGATTCCGATGCTTCACTTCAGGTTTACTGTATCCCTTGGACCTTCTTATTGACGATGAAACACAGAAATTGCATCCAAATTTAATACAAAAGGCACAATGCCGACTTAAGTACAAGAGGACTGACACTCTAACTTTCTATGATTTGAACCTCTCCTGTGAGTCCAGTTTTAGATTCCGATGCTTCACTTCAGGTTTACTGTATCCCTTGGACCTTCTTATTGACGATGAAACACAGAAATTGCATCCGAATTTAATACAAAAGGCACAATGCCGACTTAAGTACAAGTGGACTGACACTCTAATTTTCTTTGATTTGAACCTCTTCTGTAATTCCAGTTTTAGATTCCGATGCTTCACTTCAGGTTTTCTGTATCCCTGGGGCCTTCTTATTGACGATGAAACACAGAAATTTCATCCGAATTTAATAGAAAAGGCATAATGCCGACTTAAGTACAAGGGGACAGACACTCTAACTTCCTATTATTTGAACCTCTCCTGTGAGTCCAGTTTTAGATTCCGATGATTCACTTCAGGTTTACTGTATCCCTTGGACCTTCTTATTGACGATGAAACACAGAAATTGCATCCGAATTTAATACAAAATGCACAATGCCGACATAAGTACAAGGGGACCGACACTCTATCTTTCAATGATTTGAACCTAACCTGTGAGTCCAGTTTTAGATTCCGATGCCTCACTTCAGGTTTACTGTATCCCTTGGACCTTCTTATTGACGATGAAACACAGAAATTGCATCCGAAATTAATACAAAAGGCACAATGCCGACTCAAGTACAAGAGGATAGACACTCTAACTTTCTATGATTTGAACCACTCATGTGAGGCCAGTTTTAGATTCCGATTCTTCACTTCAGGTTTACTGTATCCTTTGGACCTTCTTATTGACGATGAAACACAGAAATTGCATCCGAATTTAATACAAAAGACACAATGCCGACTTAAGTACAAGAGGACTGACTTTCTAACTTCCTGTGATTTGAACCTCTCCTGCTAGTCCAGTTTTAGATTCCGATGCTTCATTTCAGGTTTACTGTATCCCTTGGACCTTCTTATTGACGATCAAACACAGAAATTGCATCCGAATTTAATACAAAATGCACAATGTCGACTTAAGTAAAAGAGGACCGACACTCTAACTTTCTATGATTTGAACCTCACCTGTGAGTCTAGTTTTACATTCCGATGCTTCACTTCAGGTTTACTGAATCCCTTGGACCTTCTTATTGACGATGAAACACAGAAATTGCATCCGATATTAATTCAAAAGGCACAATGCCGACTTAAGTACAAGAGGACTGACACTCTAACTTTCTAAAATTTGAACCTCTCCTGTGAGTCCAGTTTTAGATTCCGATGCTTCACTTCGGGTTTACTGTACCCCTTGGACCTTCTAATTGACGATGAAGCACAGAAATTGCATCCGATTTTAATACAAAAGGAACAATGCCGACTTAAGTACAAGAGGACTGACACTCTAACTTTCTCTGATTTGAATCTACCCTGAGAGTCCAGTTTTTGCTGCCGAGGCTTTACTTCAGGTTTACTGTATCCCTTGGACCTTCTTATTGACGATGAAACACAGAAATTGCAACCGAAATTAATACAAAAGGCACAATGCCGACTTAAGTTCAAGAGGATTGACACTCTTAGTTTCTATGATTTGAACCTCTCCTGTGAGTCCAGTTTTAGATTCCGATGCTTCACTTCAGGTTTACTGTATCCCTTGGACCTTCTTATTGACAATGAAACACAGAAATTGCATACGAATTTAATACAAAAGGCACAGTGCCGACTTAAGTACAGGAGGACTGACACTCTAACTTTCTAAGATTTGAACCACTCCTGTGAGTCCAGTTTTAGATTCCGATGCTTCACTTCAGGTTTACTGTATCCCTTGGACCTTCTTATTGACGATGAAACACAGAAATTGCATCCGAATTTAATACAAAATGCACAACTCCGACTTAAGTACAAGAGGACCGACACTCTAACTTTCTATGATTTGAACCTCATCTGTGAGTCCAGTTTTAGATTCCGATGCCTCACTTCAGGCTTACTATATCCCTTGGACCTTCTTATTGACGATGAAACACAGAAATTGCATCCGAATTTAATACAAAAGGCACAATGCCGACTTAAGTACAAGAGGATAGACACTCTAACTTTCTATGATTTGAACCACTCCTGTGAGGCCAGTTTTAGATTCCGATTCTTCACTTCAGGTTTACTGTATCCCTTGGACCTTCTTATTGACGATGAAACACAGAAATTGCATCCGAATTTAATACAAAAGGCACAATGCCGGCTTAAGTACAAGAGGACTGACACTCTAACTTTCTATTATTTGAACCTCTCCTGTGAGTCAAGTTTTCGATTCCGATGCTTCACTTCAGGTTTACTGTATCCCTTGGACCTACTTATTGACGATGAAACACAGAAATTGCATCCAAATTTAATACTAAATTCACAATGCCGACTTAAGTACAAGAGGACTGACACTCTAAATTTCTATGATTTGAACCTCTCCTGTGAGTCCAGTTTTAGATTCCGATGCTTCACTTCAGGTTTTCTGTATTCCTGGGGCCTTCTTATTGACGATGAAACACAGAAATTGCATCCGAATTTTATACAAAAGGCACAATGCCGACTTAAGTACAAGGGGACTGACACTCTAACTTCCTATTATTTGAACCTCTCCTGTGAGTCCAGTTTTAGATTCCGATGATTCACTTCAGGTTTACTGTATCCCTTGGACCTTCTTATTGACGATGAAACACAGAAATTGCATCCGAATTTAATACAAAATGCACAATGCCGACTTAAGTACAAGAGGACCGACACTCTATCTTTCAATGATTTGAACCTAACCTGTGAGTCCAGTTTTAGATTCCGATGCCTCACTTCCGGTTTACTGTATCCCTTGGACCTTCTTATTGACGATGAAACACAGAAATTGCATCCGAAATTAATACAAAAGGCACAATGCCGACTTAAGTACAAGAGGATAGACACTCTAACTTTCTATGATTTGAACCACTCTTGTGAGGCCAGTTTTAGATTCCGATTTTTCACTTAAGGTGTACTGTATCCCTTGGACCTTCTTATTGACGATGAAACACAGAAATTGCATCCGAATTTAATACAAAAGGCACAATGCCGACATAAGTACAAGAGGACTGACTCTCTAACTTCCCATTATTTGAACCTCTCCTGCTAGTCCAGTTTTACATTCCGATGCTTCACTTCAGGTTTACTGTATCCCTCGGAGATTCTTATTGACGATGAAACAAGGAAATTGCATCCGAATTTAATACAAAATGCACAATGCCGGCTTAAGTACAAGAGGACTGACACTCTAACTTTCTATTATTTGAATCTCTCCTGTGAGTCCAGTTTTAGATTCCGATGCTTCACTTCAGGTTTACTGTATCCCTTGGACCTTCTAATTGACAATGAAACACAGAAATTGCATACGAATTTAATACAAAAGGCACAGTGTCGACTTAAGTACAAGAGGACTGACATTCTAACTTTCTAAGATTTGAACCACTCCTGTGAGTCCAGTTTTAGATTGCGATGCTTCACTTCAGGTTTACTGTATCCCTTGGACCTTCTTATTGACGATGAAACACAGAAATTGTATCCGAATTTAATACAAAAGGCACAATGTCGACTTAAGTACAAGAGGACTGACACTCTAACTTTCAATGTTTTGAACCTCTCCTGTGAGTCCAGATTTTGTTGCCGAGCCTTCACTTCAGGTTTACTGTATCCCTTGGACCTTCTTATTGACGGTGAAACACAGAAATTGCATCCGAATTTAATACAAAAGGCACAATGCCGACTTAAGTACAAGAGGAATTACACTCTAACTTTCAATGTTTGAACCTCTCCTGTGAGTCCAGTTTTAGATTCCGATGCTTCATTTCAGGTTTACTGTATCCCTTGGACCTTCTTATTGACGATGAAACACAGAAATTGCATCCGAAATTAAGTCAAAAGGCACAATGCCGACTTAAGTACAAGAGGACTGACACTCTAACTTTCTAATATTTGAACCTCTCCTGTGAGTCCACTTTTAGATTCCGATGCTTCACTTCAGGTTTACTGTATCCCTTGGTCCTTCTTATTGACGATGAAACACAGATATTGCATCTGAATTTAATACAAAAGGCACAATGCCGACTTAAGTACAAGAGGACTGACACTCTAATTTCCTATTATTTGAACCTCTCCTGTGAGTCCAGTTTTAGATTCCGATGCTTCACTTCAGGTTTACTGTATCCCTTGGACCTTCTTATTAACGATGAAACACAGAAATTGCTTCCGAAATTAATACAAAAGGCGCAATGCCGACTTATGTACAAGAGGATAGACACTCTAACTTTCTATGATTTGAACATCTCCTGTGAGTCAAGTTTTAGATTCCGATGCTTCACTTCAAGTTTACTGTATCCCTTCGACCTTCTTATTGACGATGAAACACAGAAATTGCATCCAAATTTAATACAAAAGGCACAATGCCGACTTAAGTACAAGAGGACTGACACTCTAACTTTCTATGATTTGAACCTCTCCTGTGAGTCCAGTTTTAGATTCCGATGCTTCACTTCAGGTTTACTGTATCCCTTGGACCTTCTTATTGACGATGAAACACAGAAATTGCATCCGAATTTAATACAAAAGGCACAATGCCGACTTAAGTACAAGTGGACTGACACTCTAAATTTCTTTGATTTGAACCTCTTCTGTAATTCCAGTTTTAGATTCCGATGCTTCACTTCAGGTTTTCTGTATCCCTGGGGCCTTCTTATTGACGATGAAACACAGAAATTTCATCCGAATTTATTACAAAAGGCACAATGCCGACTTAAGTACAAGGGGACAGACACTCTAACTTCCTATTATTTGAACCTCTCCTGTGAGTCCAGTTTTAGATTCCGATGATTCACTTCAGGTTTACTGTATCCCTTGGACCTTCTTATTGACGATGAAACACAGAAATTGCATCCGAATTTAATACAAAATGCACAATGCCGACCTAAGTACAAGAATATCGACACTCTATCTTTCAATGATTTGAACCTAACCTGTGAGTCCAGTTTTAGATTCCGATGCCTCACTTCAGGTTTACTGTATCCCTTGGACCTTCTTGTTGACGATGAAACACAGAAATTGCATCCGAAATTAATACAAAAGGCACAATGCCGACTTAAGTACAAGAGGATAGACACTCTAACTTTCTATGATTTGAACCACTCTTGTGAGGCCAGTTTTAGATTCCGATTCTTCACTTCTGGTTTACTGTATCCCTTGGACCTTCTTATTGACGATTAAACACAGAAATTGCATCCGAATTTAATACAAAAGGCACAATGCCGACTTAAGTACAAGAGGACTGACTTTCTAACTTCCTATGATTTGAACCTCTCCTGCTAGTCCAGTTTTAGATTCCGATGCTTCACTTCATTTTTACTGTATCCCTTGGACCTTCTTATTGACGATGAAACACAGAAATTGCATCCGAATTTAATACAAAATGCACAATGTCGACTTAAGTAAAAGAGGACCGACACTCTAAATTTCTATGATTTGAACCTCTTCTGTGAGTCTAGTTTTAGATTCAGATGCCTCACTTCAGGTTTTCTGTATCCCTGGGGCCTTCTTATTGACAATGAAACACAGAAATTGCATACGAATTTAATACAAAAGGCACAGTGTCGACTTAAGTACAAGAGGACTGACACTCTAACTTTCGAAGATTTGAACCACTCCTGTGAGTCCAGTTTTAGATTCCGATGCTTCACTTCAGGTTTACTGTATCCCTTGGACCTTCTTATTGACGATGAAACACAGAAATTGCATCCGAATTTAATGCAAAATGCACAACTCCGACTTAAGTACAAGAGGACCGACACTCTAACTTTCTATGATTTGAACCTCATCTGTGAGTCCAGTTTTAGATTCCGATGCCACACTTCAGGTTTACTATATCCCTTGGACCTTCTTATTGACGATGAAACACAGAAATTGCATCCGAATTTAATACAAAAGGCACAATGCCGACTTAAGTACAAGAGGATAGACACTCTAACTTTCTATGATATGAACCACTCCTGTGATGCCAGTTTTAGATTCCGATTCTTCACTTCAGGTTTACTGTATCCCTTGGACCTTCTTATTGACGATGAAACACAGAAATTGCATCCGAATTTAATACAAAAGGCACAATGCCGGCTTAAGTACAAGAGGACTGACACTCTAACTTTCTATTACTTGAACCTCTCCTGTGAGTCAAGTTTTCGATTCCGATGCTTCACTTCAGGTTTACTGTATCCCTTGGACCTACTTATTGACGATGAAACACAGAAATGGCATCCAAATTTAATACAAAAGGCACAATGCCGACTTAAGTACAAGAGGACTGACACTCTAACTTTCTATGATTTGAACCTCCCCTGTGAGTCCAGTTTTAGATTCCGATGCTTCACTTCAGGTTTTCTGTATCCCTGGGGCCTTCTTATTGACGATGAAACACAGAAATTGCATCCGAATTTAATACAAAAGGCACAATGCCGACTTAAGTACAAGGGGACTGACACTCTAACTTCCTATTATTAGAACCTCTCCTGTGAGTCCAGTTTTAGATTCCGATGATTCACTTCAGGTTTACTGTATCCCTTGGACCTTCTTATTGACGATGAAACACAGAAATTGCATCCGAATTTAATACAAAAGGCACAATGTCGACTTAAGTACAAGAGGACTGACACTCTAACTTTCAATGTTTTGAACCTCTCCTGTGAGTCCAGTTTTAGATTCCGATGCATCACTTCAGGTTTTTCTGTATCCCTTAGGCCTTCTTATTGACGATAAAACACAGAAATTGCATCCGAATTTAATACAAAAGGCACAATGCCGACTTAAGTACATGAGGACTGACACTCTAAATTTGTGTGATTTGAACCTCACCTGTGAGTCCAGTTTTTGTTGCCGAGCCTTCACTTCAGGTTTACTGTATCCCTTGGACCTTCTTATTGACGATGAAACACAGAAATTGCATCCGAATTTAATACAAAAGGCACAATGCCGACTTAAGTACAAGAGGAATTACACTCTAACTTTCAATGTTTGAACCTCTCCTGTGAGTCCAGTTTTAGATTCCGATGCTTCACTTCAGGTTTACTGTATCCCTTGGACCTTCTTATTGACGATGAAACACAGAAATTGCATCCAAATTTAATACAAAAGGCACAATGCCGACTTAAGTACAAGAGGACTGACACTCTAACTTTCTATGATTTGAACCTCTCCTGTGAGTCCAGTTTTAGATTCCGATGCTTCACTTCAGGTTTACTGTATCCCTTGGACCTTCTTATTGACGATGAAACACAGAAATTGCATCCGAATTTAATACAAAAGGCACAATGCCGACTTAAGTACATGTGGACTGACACTCTAACTTTCTTTGATTTGAACCTCTTCTGTAATTCCAGTTTTAGATTCCGATGCTTCACTTCAGGTTTTCTGTATCCCTGGGGCCTTCTTATTGACGATGAAACACAGAAATTTCATCCGAATTTAATACAAAGGCACAATGCCGACTTAAGAACAAGGGGACAGACACTCTAACTTCCTATTATTTGAACCTCTCCTGTGAGTCCAGTTTTAGATTCCGATGATTCACTTCAGGTTTACTGTATACCTTGGACCTTCTTATTGACGATGAAACACAGAAACTGCATCCGAATTTAATACAAAATGCACAATGCCGACTTAAGTACAAGAGGACCGACACTCTATCTTTCAATGATTTGAACCTAACCTGTGAGTCCAGTTTTAGATTCCGATGCCTCACTTCAGGTTAACTGTATCCCTTGTCCCTTCTTATTGACGATGAAACACAGAAATTGCATCCGAAATTAATACAAAAGGCACAATGCCGACTTAAGTACAAGAGGATAGACACTCTAACTTTCTATGATTTGAACCACTCTTGTGAGGCCAGTTTTAGATTCCGATTCTTCACTTCAGGTTTACTGTATCCCTCGGAGATTCTTATTGACGATGAAACAAGGAAATTGCATCCGAATTTAATACAAAATGCACAATGCCGGCTTAAGTACAAGAGGACTGACACTCTAACTTTCTATTATTTGAATCTCTCCTGTGAGTCCAGTTTTAGATTCCGATGCTTCACTTCAGGTTTACTGTATCCCTTGGACCTTCTAATTGACAATGAAACACAGAAATTGCATACGAATTTAATACAAAAGGCACAGTGTCGACTTAAGTACAAGAGGACTGACATTCTAACTTTCTAAGATTTGAACCACTCCTGTGAGTCCAGTTTTAGATTGCGATGCTTCACTTCAGGTTTACTGTATCCCTTGGACCTTCTTATTGACGATGAAACACAGAAATTGTATCCGAATTTAATACAAAAGGCACAATGTCGACTTAAGTACAAGAGGACTGACACTCTAACTTTCAATGTTTTGAACCTCTCCTGTGAGTCCAGATTTTGTTGCCGAGCCTTCACTTCAGGTTTACTGTATCCCTTGGACCTTCTTATTGACGGTGAAACACAGAAATTGCATCCGAATTTAATACAAAAGGCACAATGCCGACTTAAGTACAAGAGGAATTACACTCTAACTTTCAATGTTTGAACCTCTCCTGTGAGTCCAGTTTTAGATTCCGATGCTTCATTTCAGGTTTACTGTATCCCTTGGACCTTCTTATTGACGATGAAACACAGAAATTGCATCCGAAATTAAGTCAAAAGGCACAATGCCGACTTAAGTACAAGAGGACTGACACTCTAACTTTCTAATATTTGAACCTCTCCTGTGAGTCCACTTTTAGATTCCGATGCTTCACTTCAGGTTTACTGTATCCCTTGGTCCTTCTTATTGACGATGAAACACAGATATTGCATCTGAATTTAATACAAAAGGCACAATGCCGACTTAAGTACAAGAGGACTGACACTCTAATTTCCTATTATTTGAACCTCTCCTGTGAGTCCAGTTTTAGATTCCGATGCTTCACTTCAGGTTTACTGTATCCCTTGGACCTTCTTATTAACGATGAAACACAGAAATTGCTTCCGAAATTAATACAAAAGGCGCAATGCCGACTTATGTACAAGAGGATAGACACTCTAACTTTCTATGATTTGAACATCTCCTGTGAGTCAAGTTTTAGATTCCGATGCTTCACTTCAAGTTTACTGTATCCCTTCGACCTTCTTATTGACGATGAAACACAGAAATTGCATCCAAATTTAATACAAAAGGCACAATGCCGACTTAAGTACAAGAGGACTGACACTCTAACTTTCTATGATTTGAACCTCTCCTGTGAGTCCAGTTTTAGATTCCGATGCTTCACTTCAGGTTTACTGTATCCCTTGGACCTTCTTATTGACGATGAAACACAGAAATTGCATCCGAATTTAATACAAAAGGCACAATGCCGACTTAAGTACAAGTGGACTGACACTCTAAATTTCTTTGATTTGAACCTCTTCTGTAATTCCAGTTTTAGATTCCGATGCTTCACTTCAGGTTTTCTGTATCCCTGGGGCCTTCTTATTGACGATGAAACACAGAAATTTCATCCGAATTTATTACAAAAGGCACAATGCCGACTTAAGTACAAGGGGACAGACACTCTAACTTCCTATTATTTGAACCTCTCCTGTGAGTCCAGTTTTAGATTCCGATGATTCACTTCAGGTTTACTGTATCCCTTGGACCTTCTTATTGACGATGAAACACAGAAATTGCATCCGAATTTAATACAAAATGCACAATGCCGACCTAAGTACAAGAATATCGACACTCTATCTTTCAATGATTTGAACCTAACCTGTGAGTCCAGTTTTAGATTCCGATGCCTCACTTCAGGTTTACTGTATCCCTTGGACCTTCTTGTTGACGATGAAACACAGAAATTGCATCCGAAATTAATACAAAAGGCACAATGCCGACTTAAGTACAAGAGGATAGACACTCTAACTTTCTATGATTTGAACCACTCTTGTGAGGCCAGTTTTAGATTCCGATTCTTCACTTCTGGTTTACTGTATCCCTTGGACCTTCTTATTGACGATTAAACACAGAAATTGCATCCGAATTTAATACAAAAGGCACAATGCCGACTTAAGTACAAGAGGACTGACTTTCTAACTTCCTATGATTTGAACCTCTCCTGCTAGTCCAGTTTTAGATTCCGATGCTTCACTTCATTTTTACTGTATCCCTTGGACCTTCTTATTGACGATGAAACACAGAAATTGCATCCGAATTTAATACAAAATGCACAATGTCGACTTAAGTAAAAGAGGACCGACACTCTAAATTTCTATGATTTGAACCTCTTCTGTGAGTCTAGTTTTAGATTCAGATGCCTCACTTCAGGTTTTCTGTATCCCTGGGGCCTTCTTATTGACAATGAAACACAGAAATTGCATACGAATTTAATACAAAAGGCACAGTGTCGACTTAAGTACAAGAGGACTGACACTCTAACTTTCGAAGATTTGAACCACTCCTGTGAGTCCAGTTTTAGATTCCGATGCTTCACTTCAGGTTTACTGTATCCCTTGGACCTTCTTATTGACGATGAAACACAGAAATTGCATCCGAATTTAATGCAAAATGCACAACTCCGACTTAAGTACAAGAGGACCGACACTCTAACTTTCTATGATTTGAACCTCATCTGTGAGTCCAGTTTTAGATTCCGATGCCACACTTCAGGTTTACTATATCCCTTGGACCTTCTTATTGACGATGAAACACAGAAATTGCATCCGAATTTAATACAAAAGGCACAATGCCGACTTAAGTACAAGAGGATAGACACTCTAACTTTCTATGATTTGAACCACTCCTGTGATGCCAGTTTTAGATTCCGATTCTTCACTTCAGGTTTACTGTATCCCTTGGACCTTCTTATTGACGATGAAACACAGAAATTGCATCCGAATTTAATACAAAAGGCACAATGCCGGCTTAAGTACAAGAGGACTGACACTCTAACTTTCTATTACTTGAACCTCTCCTGTGAGTCAAGTTTTCGATTCCGATGCTTCACTTCAGGTTTACTGTATCCCTTGGACCTACTTATTGACGATGAAACACAGAAATGGCATCCAAATTTAATACAAAAGGCACAATGCCGACTTAAGTACAAGAGGACTGACACTCTAACTTTCTATGATTTGAACCTCCCCTGTGAGTCCAGTTTTAGATTCCGATGCTTCACTTCAGGTTTTCTGTATCCCTGGGGCCTTCTTATTGACGATGAAACACAGAAATTGCATCCGAATTTAATACAAAAGGCACAATGCCGACTTAAGTACAAGGGGACTGACACTCTAACTTCCTATTATTAGAACCTCTCCTGTGAGTCCAGTTTTAGATTCCGATGATTCACTTCAGGTTTACTGTATCCCTTGGACCTTCTTATTGACGATGAAACACAGAAATTGCATCCGAATTTAATACAAAAGGCACAATGTCGACTTAAGTACAAGAGGACTGACACTCTAACTTTCAATGTTTTGAACCTCTCCTGTGAGTCCAGTTTTAGATTCCGATGCATCACTTCAGGTTTTTCTGTATCCCTTAGGCCTTCTTATTGACGATAAAACACAGAAATTGCATCCGAATTTAATACAAAAGGCACAATGCCGACTTAAGTACATGAGGACTGACACTCTAAATTTGTGTGATTTGAACCTCACCTGTGAGTCCAGTTTTTGTTGCCGAGCCTTCACTTCAGGTTTACTGTATCCCTTGGACCTTCTTATTGACGATGAAACACAGAAATTGCATCCGAATTTAATACAAAAGGCACAATGCCGACTTAAGTACAAGAGGAATTACACTCTAACTTTCAATGTTTGAACCTCTCCTGTGAGTCCAGTTTTAGATTCCGATGCTTCACTTCAGGTTTACTGTATCCCTTGGACCTTCTTATTGACGATGAAACACAGAAATTGCATCCAAATTTAATACAAAAGGCACAATGCCGACTTAAGTACAAGAGGACTGACACTCTAACTTTCTATGATTTGAACCTCTCCTGTGAGTCCAGTTTTAGATTCCGATGCTTCACTTCAGGTTTACTGTATCCCTTGGACCTTCTTATTGACGATGAAACACAGAAATTGCATCCGAATTTAATACAAAAGGCACAATGCCGACTTAAGTACATGTGGACTGACACTCTAACTTTCTTTGATTTGAACCTCTTCTGTAATTCCAGTTTTAGATTCCGATGCTTCACTTCAGGTTTTCTGTATCCCTGGGGCCTTCTTATTGACGATGAAACACAGAAATTTCATCCGAATTTAATACAAAGGCACAATGCCGACTTAAGAACAAGGGGACAGACACTCTAACTTCCTATTATTTGAACCTCTCCTGTGAGTCCAGTTTTAGATTCCGATGATTCACTTCAGGTTTACTGTATACCTTGGACCTTCTTATTGACGATGAAACACAGAAACTGCATCCGAATTTAATACAAAATGCACAATGCCGACTTAAGTACAAGAGGACCGACACTCTATCTTTCAATGATTTGAACCTAACCTGTGAGTCCAGTTTTAGATTCCGATGCCTCACTTCAGGTTAACTGTATCCCTTGTCCCTTCTTATTGACGATGAAACACAGAAATTGCATCCGAAATTAATACAAAAGGCACAATGCCGACTTAAGTACAAGAGGATAGACACTCTAACTTTCTATGATTTGAACCACTCTTGTGAGGCCAGTTTTAGATTCCGATTCTTCACTTCAGGTTTACTGTATCCCGTGGACCTTCTTATTGACGATGAAACACAGAAATTGAATCCGAATTTAATACAAAAGGCACAATGCCGACTTAAGTACAAGAGGACTGACTTTCTAACTTCCTATGATTTGAACCTCTCCTGCTAGTCCAGTTTTTGATTCCGATGCTTCACTTCAGGTTTACTGTATCCCTTGGACCTTCTTATTGACGATCAAACACAGAAATTGCATCCGAATTTAATACAAAATGCACAATGTCGACTTAAGTAAAAGAGGACCGACACTCTAACTTTCTATGATTTGAACCTCACCTGTGAGTCTAGTTTTAGATTCCGATGCTTCACTTCAGGTTTACTGAATCCCTTGGACCTTCTTATTGACGATGAAACACAGAAATTGCATCCGAAATTAATACAAAAGGCACAATGCCGACTTAAGTACAAGAGGACTGACACTCTAACATTCTCTGATTTGAACCTCTCCTGTGAGTCCACTTTTAGATTCCGATGCTTCACTTCGGGTTTACTGTACCCCTTGGACCTTCTTATTGACGATGAAGCACAGAAATTGCATCCGATTTTAATACATAAGGAACAATGCCGACTTAAGTACAAGAGGACTGACACTCTAACTCTCTCTGATTTGAATCTACCCTGAGAGTCCAGTTTTTGTTGCCGAGGCTTCACTTCAGGTTTACTGTATCCCTTGGACCTTCTTATTGACGATGAAACACAGAAATTGCAACCGAAATTAATACAAAAGGCACAATGCCGACTTAAGTTCAAGAGGATTGACACTCTTAGTTTCTATGATTTGAACCTCTCCTGTGAGTCCAGTTTTAAATTCCGATGCTTCACTTCACGTTTACTGTATCCCTTGGACCTTCTTATTGACAATGAAACACAGAAATTGCATACGAATTTAATACAAAAGGCACAGTGCCGACTTAAGTACAAGAGGACTGACACTCTAACTTTCTAAGATTTAAACCACTCCTGTGAGTCCAGTTTTAGATTCCGATGCTTCACTTCAGGTTTACTGTATCCCTTGGACCTTCTTATTGACGATGAAACACAGAAATTGCATCCGAATTTAATACAAAATGCACAACTCCGACTTAAGTACAAGAGGACCGACACTCTAACTTTCTATGATTTGAACCTCATCTGTGAGTCCAGTTTTAGATTCCGATGCCTCACTTCAGGTTTACTATATCCCTTGGACCTTCTTATTGACGATGAAACACAGAAATTGCATCCGAATTTAATACAAAAGGCACAATGCCGACTTAAGTACAAGAGGATAGACACTCTAACTTTCTATGATTTGAACCACTCCTGTGATGCCAGTTTTAGATTCCGATTCTTCACTTCAGGTTTACTGTATCCCTTGGACCTTCTTATTGACGATGAAACACAGAAATTGCATCCGAATTTAATACAAAAGGCACAATGCCGGCTTAAGTACAAGAGGACTGACACTCTAACTTTCTATTATTTGAACCTCTCCTGTGTGTCAAGTTTTCGATTCCGATGCTTCACTTCAGGTTTACTGTATCCCTTGGACCTACTTATTGACGATGAAACACAGAAATTGCATCCAAATTTAATACAAAAGGCACAATGCCGACTTAAGTACAAGAGGACTGACACTCTAACTTTCTATGATTTGAACCTCTCCTGTGAGTCCAGATTTAGATTCCGATGCTTCACTTCAGGTTTTCTGTATCCCTGGGGCCTTCTTATTGACGATGAAACACAGAAATTGCATCCGAATTTAATACAAAAGGCACAATGCCGACTTAAGTACAAGGGGACTGACACTCTAACTTCCTATTATTTGAACCTCTCCTGTGAGTCCAGTTTTAGATTCCGATGATTCACTTCAGGTTTACTGTATCCCTTGGACCTTCTTATTGACGATGAAACACAGAAATGGCATCCGAATTTAATACAAAATGCACAATGCCGACTTAAGTACAAGAGGACCGACACTCTGTCTTTCAATGATTTGAACCTAACCTGTGAGTCCAGTTTTAGATTCCGATGCCCCACTTCAGGTTTACTGTATCCCTTGGACCTTCTTATTGACGATGAAACACAGAAATTGCATCCGAAATTAATACAAAAGGCACAATGCCGACTTAAGTACAAGAGGATAGACACTGTAACTTTCTATGATTTGAACCACTCTTGTGAGGCCTGTTTTAGATTCCGATTTTTCACTTCAGGTTTACTGTATCCCTTGGACCTTCTTATTGACGATGAAACACAGAAATTGCATCCGAATTTAATACAAAAGGCACAATGCCGACTTAAGTACAAGAGGACTGACTCTAACTTCCTATTATTTGAACCTCTCCTGCTAGTCCAGTTTTACATTCCGATGCTTCACTTCAGGTTTACTGTATCCCTCGGAGATTCTTATTGACGATGAAACATAGAAATTGCATCCGAATTTAATACAAAATGCACAATGCCGGCTTAAGTACAAGAGGACTGACACTCTAATTTTCTATTATTTGAACCTCTCCTGTGAGTCCAGTTTTAGATTCCGATGCTTCACTTCAGGTTTACTGTATCGCTTGGACCTTCTTATTGACAATGAAACACAGAAATTGCATACGAATTTAAACCAAGAGGCACAGTGCCGACTTAAGTACAAGAGGACTGACACTCTAACTTTCTAAGATTTGAACCACTCCTGTGAGTCCAGTTTTAGATTGCGATGCTTCACTTCAGGTTTACTGTATCCCTTGGACCTTCTTATTGACGATGAAACACAGAGATTGTATCCGAATTTAATACAAAAGGCACAATGTCGACTTAAGTACAAGAGGACTGACACTCTAACTTTCAATGTTTTGAACCTCTCCTGTGAGTCCAGTTTTAGATTCCGATGCATCACTTCAGGTTTACTGTATCCCTTAGGCCTTCTTATTGACGATGAAACACAGAAATTGCATCCGAATTTAATACAAAAAGCACAATGCCGACTTAAGTACATGAGGACTGACACTCTAATTTTCTGTGATTTGAACCTCACCTGTGAGTCCAGATTTTGTTGCCGAGCCTTCACTTCAGGTTTACTGTATCCCTTGGACCTTCCTATTGACGTTGAAACACAGAAATTGAATCCGAATTTAATAGAAAAGGCACAATGCCGACTTAAGTACAAGAGGAAATACACTCTAACTTTCAATGTTAGAACCTCTCCTGTGAGTCCAGTTTTAGATTCCGATGCTTCACTTCAGGTTTACTGTATCCCTTGGACCTTCTTATTGACGATGAAACACAGAAATTGCATCCAAAATTAAGTCAAAAGGCACAATGCCGACTTAAGTACAAGAGGACTGTCACTCTAACTTTCTAATATTTGACCTCTCCTGTGAGTCAAGTTTTAGATTCCGATGCTTCACTTCAAGTTTACTGTATCCCTTGGACCTTCTTATTGACGATGAAACACAGAAATTGCATCCGAATTTAATACAAAAGGCACAATGCCGACTTAAGTACAAGAGGACTGACTCTCTAAATTTCTATGATTTGAACCTCTCCTGTGAGTCCAGTTTTAGATTCCGATGCTTCACTTCAGGTTTACTGTATCCCTTGGACCTTCTTATTGACGATGAAACACAGAAATTGCATCCAAATTTAATACAAAAGGCACAATGCCGACTTAAGTACAAGAGGACTGACACTCTAACTTTCTATGATTTGAACCTCTCCTGTGAGTCCAGTTTTAGATTCCGATGCTTCACTTCAGGTTTACTGTATCCCTTGGACCTTCTTATTGACGATGAAACACAGAAATTGCATCCGAATTTAATACAAAAGGCACAATGCCGACTTAAGTACATGTGGACTGACACTCTAACTTTCTTTGATTTGAACCTCTTCTGTAATTCCAGTTTTAGATTCCGATGCTTCACTTCAGGTTTTCTGTATCCCTGGGGCCTTCTTATTGACGATGAAACACAGAAATTTCATCCGAATTTAATACAAAGGCACAATGCCGACTTAAGTAAAAGGGGACAGACACTCTAACTTCCTATTATTTGAACCTCTCCTGTGAGTCCAGTTTTAGATTCCGATGATTCACTTCAGGTTTACTGTATCCCTTGGACCTTCTTATTGACGATGAAACACAGAAATTGCATCCGAATTTAATACAAAATGCACAATGCCGACTTAAGTACAAGAGGACCGACACTCTATCTTTCAATGATTTGAACCTAACCTGTGAGTCCAGTTTTAGATTCCGATGCCTCACTTCAGGTTTACTGTATCCCTTGTCCCTTCCTATTGACGATGAAACACAGAAATTGCATCCGAAATTAATACAAAAGGCACAATGCCGACTTAAGTACAAGAGGATAGACACTCTAACTTTCTATGATTTGAACCACTCTTGTGAGGCCAGTTTTAGATTCCGATTCTTCACTTCAGGTTTACTGTATCCCGTGGACCTTCTTATTGACGATGAAACACAGAAATTGCATCCGAATTTAATACAAAACCCACAATGCCGACTTAAGTACAAGAGGACTGACTTTCTAACTTCCTATGATTTGAACCTCTCCTGCTAGTCCAGTTTTTGATTCCGATGCTTCACTTCAGGTTTACTGTATCCCTTGGACCTTCTTATTGACGATCAAACACAGAAATTGCATCCGAATTTAATACAAAATGCACAATGTCGACTTAAGTAAAAGAGGACCGACACTCTAACTTTCTATGATTTGAACCTCACCTGTGAGTCTAGTTTTAGATTCCGATGCTTCACTTCAGGTTTACTGAATCCCTTGGACCTTCTTATTGACGATGAAACACAGAAATTGCATCCGAAATTAATACAAAAGGCACAATGCCGACTTAAGTACAAGAGGACTGACACTCTAACATTCTCTGATTTGAACCTCTCCTGTGAGTCCACTTTTAGATTCCGATGCTTCACTTCGGGTTTACTGTACCCCTTGGACCTTCTTATTGACGATGAAGCACAGAAATTGCATCCGATTTTAATACAAAAGGAACAATGCCGACTTAAGTACAAGAGGACTGACACTCTAACTCTCTCTGATTTGAATCTACCCTGAGAGTCCAGTTTTTGTTGCCGAGGCTTCACTTCAGGTTTACTGTATCCCTTGGACCTTCTTATTGACGATGAAACACAGAAATTGCAACCGAAATTAATACAAAAGGCACAATGCCGACTTAAGTTCAAGAGGATTGACACTCTTAGTTTCTATGATTTGAACCTCTCCTGTGAGTCCAGTTTTAAATTCCGATGCTTCACTTCACGTTTACTGTATCCCTTGGACCTTCTTATTGACAATGAAACACAGAAATTGCATACGAATTTAATACAAAAGGCACAGTGCCGACTTAAGTACAAGAGGACTGACACTCTAACTTTCTAAGATTTAAACCACTCCTGTGAGTCCAGTTTTAGATTCCGATGCTTCACTTCAGGTTTACTGTATCCCTTGGACCTTCTTATTGACGATGAAACACAGAAATTGCATCCGAATTTAATACAAAATGCACAACTCCGACTTAAGTACAAGAGGACCGACACTCTAACTTTCTATGATTTGAACCTCATCTGTGAGTCCAGTTTTAGATTCCGATGCCTCACTTCAGGTTTACTATATCCCTTGGACCTTCTTATTGACGATGAAACACAGAAATTGCATCCGAATTTAATACAAAACTCACAATGCCGACTTAAGTACAAGAGGATAGACACTCTAACTTTCTATGATTTGAACCACTCCTGTGATGCCAGTTTTAGATTCCGATTCTTCACTTCAGGTTTACTGTATCCCTTGGACCTTCTTATTGACGATGAAACACAGAAATTGCATCCGAATTTAATACAAAAGGCACAATGCCGGCTTAAGTACAAGAGGACTGACACTCTAACTTTCTATTATTTGAACCTCTCCTGTGTGTCAAGTTTTCGATTCCGATGCTTCACTTCAGGTTTACTGTATCCCTTGGACCTACTTATTGACGATGAAACACAGAGATTGCATCCAAATTTAATACAAAAGGCACAATGCCGACTTAAGTACAAGAGGACTGACACTCTAACTTTCTATGATTTGAACCTCTCCTGTGAGTCCAGATTTAGATTCCGATGCTTCACTTCAGGTTTTCTGTATCCCTGGGGCCTTCTTATTGACGATGAAACACAGAAATTGCATCCGAATTTAATACAAAAGGCACAATGCCGACTTAAGTACAAGGGGACTGACACTCTAACTTCCTATTATTTGAACCTCTCCTGTGAGTCCAATTTTAGATTCCGATGATTCACTTCAGGTTTACTGTATCCCTTGGACCTTCTTATTGACGATGAAACACAGAAATGGCATCCGAATTTAATACAAAATGCACAATGCCGACTTAAGTACAAGAGGACCGACACTCTGTCTTTCAATGATTTGAACCTAACCTGTGAGTCCAGTTTTAGATTCCGATGCCCCACTTCAGGTTTACTGTATCCCTTGGACCCTCTTATTGACGATGAAACACAGAAATGGCATCCGAAATTAATACAAAAGGCACAATGCCGACTTAAGTACAAGAGGATAGACACTCTAACTTTCTATGATTTGAACCACTCTTGAGAGGCCTGTTTTAGATTCCGATTGTTCACTTCAGGTTTACTGTATCCCTTGGACCTTCTTATTGACGATGAAACACAGAAATTGCATCCGAATTTAATACAAAAGGCACAATGCCGACTTAAGTACAAGAGGACTGACTCTAACTTCCTATTATTTGAACCTCTCCTGCTAGTCCAGTTTTACATTCCGATGCTTCACTTCAGGTTTACTGTATCCCTCGGAGATTCTTATTGACGATGAAACATAGAAATTGCATCCGAATTTAATACAAAATGCACAATGCCGGCTTAAGTACAAGAGGACTGACACTCTAATTTTCTATTATTTGAACCTCTCCTGTGAGTCCAGTTTTAGATTCCGATGCTTCCCTTCAGGTTTACTGTATCGCTTGGACCTTCTTATTGACAATGAAACACAGAAATTGCATACGAATTTAAACCAAGAGGCACAGTGCCGACTTAAGTACAAGAGGACTGACACTCTAACTTTCTAAGATTTGAACCACTCCTGTGAGTCCAGTTTTAGATTGCGATGCTTCACTTCAGGTTTACTGTATCCCTTGGACCTTCTTATTGACGATGAAACACAGAGATTGTATCCGAATTTAATACAAAAGGCACAATGTCGACTTAAGTACAAGAGGACTGACACTCTAACTTTCAATGTTTTGAACCTCTCCTGTGAGTCCAGTTTTAGATTCCGATGCATCACTTCAGGTTTACTGTATCCCTTAATCCTTCTTATTGACGATGAAACACAGAAATTGCATCCGAATTTAATACAAAAAGCACAATGCCGACTTAAGTACAAGAGGACTGACTTTCTAACTTCCTATGATTTGAACCTCTCCTGCTAGTCCAGTTTTTGATTCCGATGCTTCACTTCAGGTTTACTGTATCCCTTGGACCTTCTTATTGACGATCAAACACAGAAATTGCATCCGAATTTAATACAAAATGCACAATGTCGACTTAAGTAAAAGAGGACCGACACTCTAACTTTCTATGATTTGAACCTCACTTGTGAGTCTAGTTTTAGATTCCGATGCTTCACTTCAGGTTTACTGAATCCCTTGGACCTTCTTATTGACGATGAAACACAGAAATTGCATCCGAAATTAATACAAAAGGCACAATGCCGACGTAAGTACAAGAGGACTGACACTCTAACATTCTCTGATTTGAACCTCTCCTGTGAGTCCACTTTTAGATTCCGATGCTTCACTTCGGGTTTACTGTACCCCTTGGACCTTCTTATTGACGATGAAGCACAGAAATTGCATCCGATTTTAATACAAAAGGAACAATGCCGACTTAAGTACAAGAGGACTGACACTCTAACTCTCTCTGATTTGAATCTACCCTGAGAGTCCAGTTTTTGTTGCCGAGGCTTCACTTCAGGTTTACTGTATCCCTTGGACCTTCTTATTGACGATGAAACACAGAAATTGCAACCGAAATTAATACAAAAGGCACAATGCCGACTTAAGTTCAAGAGGATTGACACTCTTAGTTTCTATGATTTGAACCTCTCCTGTGAGTCCAGTTTTAAATTCCGATGCTTCACTTCACGTTTACTGTATCCCTTGGACCTTCTTATTGACAATGAAACACAGAAATTGCATACGAATATAATACAAAAGGCACAGTGCCGACTTAAGTACAAGAGGACTGACACTCTAACTTTCTAAGATTTAAACCACTCCTGTGAGTCCAGTTTTAGATTCCGATGCTTCACTTCAGGTTTACTGTATCCCTTGGACCTTCTTATTGACGATGAAACACAGAAATTGCATCCGAATTTAATACAAAATGCACAACTCCGACTTAAGTACAAGAGGACCGACACTCTAACTTTCTATGATTTGAACCTCATCTGTGAGTCCAGTTTTAGATTCCGATGCCTCACTTCAGGTTTACTATATCCCTTGGACCTTCTTATTGACGATGAAACACAGAAATTGCATCCGAATTTAATACAAAAGGCACAATGCCGACTTAAGTGCAAGAGGATAGACACTCTAACTTTCTATGATTTGAACCACTCCTGTGATGCCAGTTTTAGATTCCGATTCTTCACTTCAGGTTTACTGTATCCCTTGGACCTTCTTATTGACGATGAAACACAGAAATTGCATCCGAATTTAATACAAAAGGCACAATGCCGGCTTAAGTACAAGAGGACTGACACTCTAACTTTCTATTATTTGAACCTCTCCTGTGTGTCAAGTTTTCGATTCCGATGCTTCACTTCAGGTTTACTGTATCCCTTGGACCTACTTATTGACGATGAAACACAGAAATTGCATCCAAATTTAATACAAAAGGCACAATGCCGACTTAAGTACAAGAGGACTGACACTCTAACTTTCTATGATTTGAACCTCTCCTGTGAGTCCAGATTTAGATTCCGATGCTTCACTTCAGGTTTTCTGTATCCCTGGGGCCTACTTATTGACGATGAAACACAGAAATTGCATCCGAATTTAATACAGAAGGCACAATGCCGACTTAAGTACAAGGGGACTGACACTCTAACTTCCTATTATTTGAACCTCTCCTGTGAGTCCAGTTTTAGATTCCGATGATTCACTTCAGGTTTACTGTATCCCTTGGACCTTCTTATTGACGATGAAACACAGAAATGGCATCCAAATTTAATACAAAATGCACAATGCCGACTTAAGTACAAGAGGACCGACACTCTGTCTTTCAATGATTTGAACCTAACCTGTGAGTCCAGTTTTAGATTCCGATGCCCCACTTCAGGTTTACTGTATCCCTTGGACCTTCTTATTGACGATGAAACACAGAAATTGCATCCGAAATTAATACAAAAGGCACAATGCCGACTTAAGTACAAGAGGATAGACACTCTAACTTTCTATGATTTGAACCACTCTTGTGAGGCCTGTTTTAGATTCCGATTTTTCACTTCAGGTTTACTGTATCCCTTGGACTTTCTTATTGACGATGAAACACAGAAATTGCATCCGAATTTAATACAAAAGGCACAATGCCGACTTAAGTACAAGAGGACTGACTCTAACTTCCTATTATTTGAACCTCTCCTGCTAGTCCAGTTTTACATTCCGATGCTTCACTTCAGGTTTACTGTATCCCGCGGAGATTCTTATTGACGATGAAACATAGAAATTGCATCCGAATTTAATACAAAATGCACAATGCCGGCTTAAGTACAAGAGGACTGACACTCTAATTTTCTATTATTTGAACCTCTCCTGTGAGTCCAGTTTTAGATTCCGATGCTTCACTTCAGGTTTACTGTATCGCTTGGACCTTCTTATTGACAATGAAACACAGAAATTGCATACGAATTTAAACCAAGAGGCACAGTGCCGACTTAAGTACAAGAGGACTGACACTCTAACTTTCTAAGATTTGAACCACTCCTGTGAGTCCAGTTTTAGATTGCGATGCTTCACTTCAGGTTTACTGTATCCCTTGGACCTTCTTATTGACGATGAAACACAGAGATTGTATCCGAATTTAATACAAAAGGCACAATGTCGACTTAAGTACAAGAGGACTGACACTCTAACTTTCAATGCTTTGAACCTCTCCTGTGAGTCCAGTTTTAGATTCCGATGCATCACTTCAGGTTTACTGTATCCCTTAGGCCTTTTTATTGACGATGAAACACAGAAATTGCATCCGAATTTAATACAAAAAGCACAATGCCGACTTAAGTACATGAGGACTGACACTCTAACTTTCTGTGATTTGAACCTCACCTGTGAGTCCAGATTTTGTTGCCGAGCCTTCACTTCAGGTTTACTGTATCCCTTGGACCTTCCTATTGACGTTGAAACACAGAAATTGAATCCGAATTTAATAGAAAAGGCACAATGCCGACTTAAGTACAAGAGGAAATACACTCTAACTTTCAATGTTAGAACCTCTCCTGTGAGTCCAGTTTTAGATTCCGATGCTTCACTTCAAGTTTACTGTATCCCTTGGACCTTCTAATTGACGATGAAACACAGAAATTGCATCCGAATTTAATACAAAAGGCACAATGCCGACTTAAGTACAAGAGGACTGACTCTCTAAATTTCTATGATTTGAACCTCTCCTGTGAGTCCAGTTTTAGATTCCGATGATTCACTTCAGGTTTACTGTATCCCTTGGACCTTCTTATTGACGATGGAACACAGAAATTGCATCCGAATTTAATACAAAAGGCACAATGCCGACTTAAGTACAAGTGGACTGACACTCTAACTTTCTTTGATTTGAACCTCTTCTGTAATTCCAGTTTTAGATTCCGATGCTTCACTTCAGGTTTTCTGTATCCCTGGGGCCTTCTTATTGACGATGAAACACAGAAATTTCATCCGAATTTATTACAAAAGGCACAATGCCGACTTAAGTACATGGGGACAGACACTCTAACTTCTTATTATTTGAAAGTCTCCTGTGAGTCCAGTTTTAGATTCCGATGATTCACTTCAGGTTTACTGTATCCCTTAGGCCTTCTTATTGACGATAAAACACAGAAATTGCATCCGAAATTAATACAAAAGGCACAATGCCGACTTAAGTACAAGAGGATAGACACTCTAACTTTCTACGATTTGAACCACTCTTGTGAGGCCAGTTTTAGATTCCGATTCTTCACTTCAGGTTTACTGTATCCCTTGGACCTTCTTATTGGCGATGAAACACAGAAATTGCAACCGAATTTAATACAAAAGGCATAATGCCGACTTAAGTACAAGAGGACTGACTTTCTAACTTCCTATGATTTGAACCTCTCCTGCTAGTCCAGTTTTAGATTCCGATGCTTCACTTCAGGTTTACTGTATCCCTTGGACCTTCTTATTGACGATGAAACACAGAAATTGCATCCGAATTTAATACAAAATGCACAATGTCGACTTCAGTAAAAGAGGACGGACACTCTAACTTTCTATGATTTGAACCTCACCTGTGTGTCTAGTTTTAGATTCCGATGCTTCACTTCAGGTTTACTGAATACCTTTGACCTTCTTATTGACGATGAAACACAGAAATTGCATCCGATATTAATACAAAAGGCACAATGCCGACTTAAGTGTAAGAGGACTGACACTCTAACATTCTCTGATTTGAACCTCTCCTGTGATTCCAGTTTTAGATTCCGATGCTTCACTTCGGGTTTACTGTACCCCTTGGACCTTCTTATTGACGATGAAGCACAGAAATTGCATCCGATTTTAATACAAAAGGAACAATGCCGACTTAAGTACAAGAGGACTTACACTCTAACTTTCTCTGATTTGAATCTACCCTGAGAGTCCAGTTTTTGTTGCCGAGGCTTCACTTCAGGTTTACTGTATCCCTTGGACCTTCTTATTGACGATGAAACACAGAAATTGCATCCGAAATTAATACAAAAGGCACAATGCCGACTTAAGTTCAAGAGGATTGACACTCTTAGTTTCTAAGATTTGAACCACTCCTGTGAGTCCAGTTTTAGATTCCGATGCTTCACTTCAGGTTTACTGTATCCCTTGGACCTTCTTGTTGACGATGAAACACAGAAATTGCATCCGAATTTAATACAAAAGCACAATGTCGACTTAAGTACAAGAGGACTGACACTCTAACTTTCAATGTTTTGAACCTCTCCTGTGAGTCCAGTTTTAGATTCCGATGCATCACTCAGGTTTACTGTATCCCTTGGACCTTCCTATTGACGATGACCACAGAAATGGCATCCGAATTTAATACAAAAGGCACAATGCTGACTTAAGTACAAGAGTACTGACACTCTAACTTTCTATTATTTGAACCTCTTCTGTGAGTCCAGTTTTAGATTCCAATGCTTCACTTCAGGTTTACTGTATCCCTTGGACCTTCTTATTGACAATGAAACACAGAAATTGCATACGAATTTAATACAAAAGGCACAATGCCGACTTAAGTACAAGAGGACTGACACTGTAACTTTCTGTGATTTGAACCTCACCTGTGAGTCCAGTTTTAGATTCCGATGCTTCAGTTCAGGTTTACTGTATACCTTGGACCTTCTTATTGACGATGAAACACAGAAATTGCTTCCGAATTTAAAACAAAAGTCACAATGCCGACTTAAGTACAAGAAGATTGACACTCTAACTTTCTATGATATGAACCTCTCCTGTGAGTCCAGTTTTAGATTCCGATGCTTCACTTCAGGTTTACTGTATCCCTTAGGCCTTCTTATTGACGATGAAACACAGAAATTGCATCCGAATTTAATACAAAAGGCACAATGCCGACTTAAGTACATGAGGACTGACACTCTAACTTTCTGTGATTTGAACCTCACCTGTGAGTCCAGTTATAGATACCGATGCTTCACTTCAGGTTTACTGAATACCTTGGAACTTCTTATTGACGATGAAACACAGAAATTGCATCCGAATTTAATACAAAAGGCACAATGCCGACTTAAGTACAAGAGGACTGACACTCTAACTTTCTATGATATGAACCTCTCCTGTGAGTTCAGTTTTAGATTCCGATGCTTCACTTCAGGTTTACTGTATCCCTTGGACCTTCTTATTGACGATGAAACACAGAAATTGCATCCGAATTTAATACAAAAGGCACAATGCCGACTTAAGTACAAGAGGACTGACACTCTAACTTTCTATGATTTGAACCTCACCTGTAAGTCCAGTTTTAGGTTCCGATGCTTCACTTCAGCTTTACTGTATACCTTCCACCTTCTTATTGACGATGAAACACAGAAATTGCATCCGAATTTAATACAAAAGGCGCAATGCCGACTTAAGGACAAGAGGACTGACACTCAAACTTTCTATATTTGAACCTCACCTATGAGTCCAGTTTTAGATTCCGATGCTTCACTTCAAGTTTACTGTATCCCTTGGACCTTCTTATTGACGATGAAACACAGAAATTGCATCCGAATTTAGTACAAAAGGCACAATGCCGACTTAAGTACAAGAGGACTGACACTCTAACTTTCTCTGACTTGAACCTCTTCTGGGAGTCCAGTTTTAGATTCCGATGCTTCACTTCAGGTTTACTGTATCCCTTGGACTTTCTAATTGACGATGCAACACAGAAATTGCATCCGATTTTAATACAAAAGGCACAATGCCGACTTAAGTACAAGAGGACTGACACTCTAACTTTCTCTGATATGAACCGCTCCTGTAAGTCCAGTTTTAGATTGCGATGCTTCACTTCAGGTTTACTGTACCCCTTGGACCTTCTTATTGACGATGAAACACAGAAATTGCATCCGAAATTAATACAAAAGGCACAATGCCGACTTAAGTACAAGAGGACTGACACTCTAAGTTCCTATGATTTGAACCTCTACTGTGAGTATGGTTTTAGTTTCCGATGCTTCACTTCAGGTTTACTGAATCCCTTGGACCTTCTTATTGACAATGAAACCCAGAAATTGTATTCGAATTTAATACAAAAGGCACAGTGCCGACGTAAGTACAAGAGGACTGACACTCTAACTTTCTAAGATTTGAACCATTCCTGTGTGTCAAGTTTTAGATTCCGATGCTTCACTTCAGGTTTACTGTATCCCTTGGACCTTCTTATTGACGTTGAAACACAGAAATTGCATCCGAATTTAATACAAAAGGCACAATGCCGACTTAAGTACAAGAGGAATTACACTCTAACTTTCAATGTTTGAACCTCTCCTGTGAGTCCAGTTTTAGATTCCGATGCTTCACTTCAGGTTTACTGTATCTCTTGGACCTTCTTATTGTCGATGAAACACAGAAATTGCATACGAATTTAATACAAAAGGCAAAATGCCGACTTTAGTACAAGAGGTCTGACACTCTAACTTTCTATGATTTGAACTTCACCTGTGAGTCCAGTTTTGGTTTCCGATGCTTCACTTCAGGTTTACTGTACACCTTGGACCTTCTTATTGACGATGAAACACAGAAATTGCATCCAAATTTAATACAAAAGGCACAATGCCGACCTAAGTACAAGAGGACTGACACTCTAACTTTCTATGATTTGAACCTCACCTGTGAGTCCAGTTTTAGTTTCCGATGCTTCACTTCAGGTTTACTGTATACCTTGGACCTTCTTATTGATGATGAAACACAGAAATTGCATCCGAATTTAATACAAAAGGCACAATGCCGACTTAAGTACAAGAGGACTGGCACTCTAACTGTCTATGATATGAACCTCTCCTGTGAGCACAGTTTTAGTTTCCAATGCTTCACTTCAGGTTTACTGCATCCCTTGGACCTTCTTATTGAGGATGAAACAAAAAATTGCATCCGAATTTAATACAACAGGCACAAAGCCGACATAAGTACAAGAGGACTGACACTCTAGCTTTCTATGATATGAACCTCTCCTGTGAGTCCAGTTTTAGATTCCGATGCTTCACTTCAGGTTTACAGTACCCCTTGGACCTTCTTATTGACGATGAAACACAGAAATTGTGTCCGAATTTAATACAAAAGGCAGAATGCCGACTTAAGTACAAGAGGTCTGACACTCTAACTTTCTATGATTTGAACCTTACCTGTGAGTCCAGTTTTAGTTTCCGATGCTTCACTTCAGTTTTACTGAATACCTTGGACCTTCTTGTTGACGATGAAACACCGAAATTGCATCCGAATTTAATACAAAAGGCACAATGTCGACTTAAGTACAAGACGACTGACCCTCTAACTTTCTATGATATGATCCTCTACTGTGAGTCCAGTTTTAGATTCCGATGCTTCACTTCAGGTTTACTGTATCTCTTGGACCTTCTTATTGTCGATGAAACACAGAAATTGCATCCGAATTAAATACAAAAGGCAAAATGCCGACTTTAGTACAAGAGGTCTGACACTCTAACTTTCTATGATTTGAACCTCACCTGTGAGTCCAGTTTTAGATTCTGATGCTTCACTTCAGATTCACTGAATACCTTGGACCTTCTTAATGACAATGAAACACAGAAATTGCATACGAATTTAATACAAAAGGCACAATGCCGACTTAAGTACAAGAGGGCTGACACTCGAACTTTCTATGATATCAACCTCTCCTGTGAGCACAGTTTTAGATTGCGATGCTTCACTTCAGGTTTACTGTACCCCTTGGACCTTATTATTGACAATGAAACACAGAAATTGCATGCGAATTTAATAGAAAAGGCACAATGCCGACTTCAGTACAAGAGGACTGACACTCGAATTTCTATTATATGAACCTCTCCTGTTAGTCCAGTTTTAAATTCCGATGCTTCACTTCAGGTTTACTGTATCCCTTGGAACTTCTTATTGACGATGAAACACAGAAATTGGATTCGAATTTAATACAAAAGGCACAATGCCGACATAAGTACAAGAGGACTGACACTCTAAGTTTATATGATTTGAACCTCACCTGTGAGTCCAGTTTTAGATTCCGATGCTTCACTTCAGGTTTACTGTACACCTGGGACCTTCTTATTGACGATGAAACACAGAAATTGCATCCAAATTTAATACAAAAGGCACAATGCCGACCTAAGTACAAGAGGACTGACACTCTAACTTTCTATGATTTGAACCTCACCTGTGAGTCCAGTTTTAGTTTCCGATGCTTCACTTCAGGTTTACTGTATACCTTGGACCTTCTTATTGATGATGAAACACAGAAATTGCATCCGAATTTAATACAAAAGGCACAATGCCGACTTAAGTACAAGAGGACTGGCACTCTAACTGTCTATGATATGAACCTCTCCTGTGAGCACAGTTTTAGTTTCCAATGCTTCACTTCAGGTTTACTGCATCCCTTGGACCTTCTTATTGAGGATGAAACAAAAAATTGCATCCGAATTTAATGCAACAGGCACAAAGCCGACATAAGTACAAGAGGACTGACACTCTAGCTTTCTATGATATGAACCTCTCCTGTGAGTCCAGTTTTAGATTCCGATGCTTCACTTCAGGTTTACAGTACCCCTTGGACCTTCTTATTGACGATGAAACACAGAAATTGTGTCCGAATTTAATACAAAAGGCAGAATGCCGACTTAAGTACAAGAGGTCTGACACTCTAACTTTCTATGATTTGAACCATACCTGTGAGTCCAGTTTTAGTTTCCGATGCTTCACTTCAGTTTTACTGAATACCTTGGACCTTCTTGTTGACGATGAAACACCGAAATTGCATCCGAATTTAATACAAAAGGCACAATGTCGACTTAAGTACAAGACGACTGACCCTCTAACTTTCTATGATATGATCCTCTACTGTGAGTCCAGTTTCAGATTCCGATGCTTCACTTCAGGTTTACTGTATCTCTTGGACCTTCTTATTGTCGATGAAACACAGAAATTGCATCCGAATTAAATACAAAAGGCAAAATGCCGACTTTAGTACAAGAGGTCTGACACTCTAACTTTCTATGATTTGAACCTCACCTGTGAGTCCAGTTTTAGATTCTGATGCTTCACTTCAGGTTCACTGAATACCTTGGACCTTCTTAATGACGATGAAACACAGAAATTGCATACGAATTTAATACAAAAGGCACAATGCCGACTTAAGTACAAGAGGGCTGACACTCGAACTTTCTATGATATCAACCTCTCCTGTGAGCACAGTTTTAGATTGCGATGCTTCACTTCAGGTTTACTGTATCCCTTGGACCTTATTATTGACGATGAAACACAGAAATTGCATGCGAATTTAATAGAAAAGCACAATGCCGACTTCAGTACAAGAGGACTGACACTCGAATTTCTATTATATGAACCTCTCCTGTTAGTCCAGTTTTAAATTCCGATGCTTCACTTCAGGTTTACTGTATCCCTTGGAACTTCTTATTGACGATGAAACACAGAAATTGCATCCGAATTTAATACAAAAGGCACAATGCCGACTTAAGTACAAGAGGACTGACACTCTAACTTTCTATGATTTGAACGTCACCTGTGAGTCCAGTTTTAGTTTCCGATGCTTCACTTCAGGTTTACTGTATACCTTGGACCTTCTTATTGATGATGAAACACAGAAATTGCATCCGAATTTAATACAAAAGGCACAATGCCGACTTAAGTACAAGAGGACTGGCACTCTAACTGTCTATGATATGAACCTCTCCTGTGAGACACAGTTTTAGTTTCCAATGCTTCACTTCAGGTTTACTGCATCCCTTGGACCTTCTTATTGAGGATGAAACAAAAAATTGCATCCGAATTTAATACAACAGGCACAAAGCCGACATAAGTACAAGAGGACTGACACTCTAGCTTTCTATGATATGAACCTCTCCTGTGAGTCCAGTTTTAGATTCCGATGCTTCACTTCAGGTTTACAGTATCCCTTGGACCTTCTTATTGACGATGAAACACAGAAATTGTGTCCGAATTTAATACAAAAGGCACAATGCCGACTTAAGTACAAGAGGTCTGACACTCTAACTTTCCAAGATTTGTACCTCACCAGTGAGTCCAGTTTTAGATTACGATGCTTCACTTCAGGTTTACTGTATACCTTGGAGCTTCTTAATGACGATGAAACACAGAAATTGCATCCGAATTTAATACAAAAGGCACAATGCCGACTTAAGTACAAGAGGGCTGACACTCGAACTTTCTATGATATCAACCTCTCCTGTGAGCACAGTTTTAGATTGCGATGCTTCACTTCAGGTTTACTGTATCCCTTGGACCTTATTATTGACGATGAAACACAGAAATTGCATGCGAATTTAATAGAAAAGGCACAATGCCGACTTCAGTACAAGAGGACTGAGACTCGAACTTTCTATTATATGAACCTCTCCTGTTAGTCCAGTTTTAAATTCCGATGCTTCACTTCAGGTTTACTGTATCCCTTGGACCTTCTTATTGACGATGAAACACAGAAATTGCATCCGAATTTAATACAAAAGGCACAATGCCGACTTAAGTACAAGAGGACTGACACTCTAAGTTTATATGATTTCAACCTCACCTGTGAGTCCAGTTTTAGATTCCGCTGCTTCACTTCAGGTTTACTGTACACCTTGGACCTTCTTATTGACGATGAAACACAGAAATTGCATCCGAATTTAATACAAAAGGCACAATGCCGACTTAAGTACAACAGGACTGACACTCTAACTTTCTATGATTTGAACCTCACCTGTGAGTCCAGTTTTAGTTTCCGATGCTTCACTTCAGGTTTACTGTATCCCTTGGACCTTCTTATTGACGATGAAACACAGAAATTGCATCCGAATTTAACACAAAAGGCAAAATGCCGGCTTAAGTACAAGAGGAATGACACTCTAACTTTCTATGATTTGAACCTCACCTGTGAGTCCAGTTTTAGATTACGATGCTTCACTTCAGGTTTACTGTATACCTTGGACCTTGTTAATGACGATGAAACACAGAAATTGCATCCGAATTTAATACAAAAGGCACAATGCCGACTTAAGTAAAAGAGGACTGACCCTCTAACTTTCTATGATTTGAACCTCTCCTGTGAGTCCAGTTTTAGATTCCGATGCTTCACTTCAGGTTTACTGTATCCCTTGGACCTTCTTATTGACGATGAAACACAGAAATTGCATCCGAATTTAATACAAAAGGCACAATGCCGACTTAGGTACAAGAGGACTGACACTCTAACTTTCTTTGATTTAAACCTCTCCTGTGATTCCAGTTTTAGATTCCGATGCTTCACTTCAGGTTTTCTGTATCCCTCGGACCTTCTTATTGACGATGAAACACAGAAATTGCATCCGAATTTAATACATAAGGCACAATGCCGACTTAAGTACAAGAGGACTGGCACTCCAACTGTCTATGATATGAACCTCTCCTGTGAGCACAGTATTAGTTTCCAATGCTTCACTTCAGGTTTACTGCATCCCTTGGACCTTCTTATTGAGGATGAAACAAAAAATTGCATCCGAATTTAATACAACAGGCACAAAGCCGACATAAGTACAAGAGGACTGACACTCTAGCTTTCTATGATATGAACCTCTCCTGTGAGTCCAGTTTTAGATTCCGATGCTTCACTTCAGGTTTACAGTACCCCTTGGACCTTCTTATTGACGATGAAACACAGAAATTGTGTCCGAATTTAATACAAAAGGCACAATGCCGACTTACGTACAAGAGGTCTGACACTCTAACTTTCTATGATTTGAACCTTACCTGTGAGTCCAGTTTTAGTTTCCGATGCTTCACTTCAGTTTTTACTGAATACCTTGGACCTTCTTATTGACGATGAAACACCGAAATTGCATCCGAATTTAATACAAAAGGCACAATGTCGACTTAAGTACAAGACGACTGACCCTCTAACTTTCTATGATATGATCCTCTACTGTGAGTCCAGTTTTAGATTCCGATGCTTCACTTCAGGTTTACTGTATCTCTTGGACCTTCTTATTGTCGATGAAACACAGAAATTGCATCCGAATTAAATACAAAAGGCAAAATGCCGACTTTAGTACAAGAGGTCTGACACTCTAACTTTCTATGATTTGAACCTCACCTGTGAGTCCAGTTTTAGATTCTGATGCTTCACTTCAGGTTCACTGAATACCTTGGACCTTCTTAATGACGATGAAACACAGAAATTGCATACGAATTTAATACAAAAGGCACAATGCCGACTTAAGTACAAGAGGGGCTGACACTCGAACTTCTATGATATCAACCTCTCCTGTGAGCACAGTTTTAGATTGCGATGGTTCACTTCAGGCTTACTGTATCCCTTGGACCTTATTATTGACGATGAATCACAGAAATTGCATCCGAATTTAATAGAAAAGGCACAATGCCGACTTCAGTACAAGAGGACCGACACTCGAATTTCTATTATATGAACCTCTCCTGTTAGTCCAGTTTTAAATTCCGATGCTTCACTTCAGGTTTACTGTATCCCTTGGAACTTCTAATTGACGATGAAACACAGAAATTGCATCCGAATTTAATACAAAAGGCACAATGCCGACTTAAGTACAAGAGGACTGACACTCTAAGTTTATATGATTTGAACCTCACCTGTGAGTCCAGTTTTAGATTCCGATGCTTCACTTCAGGTTTACTGTACACCTTGGACCTTCTTATTGACGATGAAACACAGAAATTGCATCCAAATTTAATACAAAAGGCACAATGCCGACTTAAGTAAAAGAGGACTGACACTCTAACTTTCTATGATTTGAACCTCACCTGTGAGTCCAGTTTTAGTTTCCGATGCTTCACTTCAGGTTTACTGTATACCTTGGACCTTCTTATTGATGATGAAACACAGAAATTGCATCCGAATTTAATACAAAAGGCACAATGCCGACTTAAGTACAAGAGGACTGGCACTCTAACTGTCTATGATATGAACCTCTCCTGTGAGACACAGTTTTAGTTTCCAATGCTTCACTTCAGGTTTACTGCATCCCTTGGACCTTCTTATTGAGGATGAAACAAAAAATTGCATCCGAATTTAATACAACAGGCACAAAGCCGACATAAGTACAAGAGGACTGACACTCTAGCTTTCTATGATATGAACCTCTCCTGTGAGTCCAGTTTTAGATTCCGATGCTTCACTTCAGGTTTACAGTATCCCTTGGACCTTCTTATTGACGATGAAACACAGAAATTGTGTCCGAATTTAATACAAAAGGCACAATGCCGACTTAAGTACAAGAGGTCTGACACTCTAACTTTCCAAGATTTGTACCTCACCAGTGAGTCCAGTTTTAGATTCCGATGCTTCACTTCAGGTTTACTGTATACCTTGGACCTTCTTAATGACGATGAAACACAGAAATTGCATCCGAATTTAATACAAAAGGCACAATGCCGACTTAAGTACAAGAGGGCTGACACTCGAACTTTCTATGATATCAACCTCTCCTGTGAGCACAGTTTTAGATTGCGATGCTTCACTTCAGGTTTACTGTACACCTTGGACCTTCTTATTGACGATGAAACACAGAAATTGCATCCGAATTTAATACAAAAGGCACAATGCCGACTTAAGTACAAGAGGACTGACACTCTAACTTTCTATGATTTGAACCTCACCTGTGAGTCCAGTTTTAGTTTCCGATGCTTCACTTCAGGTTTACTGTATCCCTTGGACCTTCTTATTGACGATGAAACACAGAAATTGCATCCGAATTTAACACAAAAGGCAAAATGCCGGCTTAAGTACAAGAGGAATGACACTCTAACTTTCTATGATTTGAACCTCACCTGTGAGTCCAGTTTTAGATTACGATGCTTCACTTCACGTTTACTGTATACCTTGGACCTTGTTAATGACGATGAAACACAGAAATTGCATCCGAATTTAATACAAAAGGCACAATGCCGACTTAAGTGAAAGAGGACTGACCCTCTAATTTTCTATGATTTGAACCTCTCCTGTGAGTCCAGTTTTAGATTCCGATGCTTCACTTCAGGTTTACTGTATCCCTTGGACCTTCTTATTGACGATGAAACACAGAAATTGCATCCGAATTTAATACAAAAGGCACAATGCCGACTTAGGTACAAGAGGACTGACACTCTAACTTTCTTTGATTTGTACCTCTCCTGTGATTCCAGTTTTAGATTCCGATGCTTCACTTCAGGTTTTCTGTATCCCTTGGACCTTCTTATTGACGATGAAACACAGAAATTGCATCCGAATTTAATACATAAGGCACAATGCCGACTTAAGTACAAGAGGACTGGCACTCTAACTGTCTATGATATGAACCTCTCCTGTGAGCACAGTTTTAGTTTCCAATGCATCACTTCAGGTTTACTGCATCCCTTGGACCTTCTTATTGAGGATGAAACAAAAAATTGCATCCGAATTTAATACAACAGGCACAAAGCCGACATAAGTACAAGAGGACTGACACTCTAGCTTTCTATGATATGAACCTCTCCTGTGAGTCCAGTTTTAGATTCCGATGCTTCACTTCAGGTTTACAGTACCCCTTGGACCTTCTTATTGACGATGAAACACAGAAATTGTGTCCGAATTTAATACAAAAGGCACAATGCCGACTTAAGTACAAGAGGTCTGACACTCTAACTTTCTATGATTTGAACCTTACCTGTGAGTCCAGTTTTAGTTTCCGATGCTTCACTTCAGTTTTACTGAATACCTGGGACCTTCTTATTGACGATGAAACACCGAAATTGCATCCGAATTTAATACAAAAGGCACAATGTCGACTTAAGTACAAGACGACTGACCCTCTAACTTTCTATGATATGATCCTCTACTGTGAGTCCAGTTTTAGATTCCGATGCTTCACTTCAGGTTTACTGTATCTCTTGGACCTTCTTATTGTCGATGAAACACAGAAATTGCATCCGAATTAAATACAAAAGGCAAAATGCCGACTTTAGTACAAGAGGTCCGACACTCTAACTTTCTATGATTTGAACCTCACCTGTGTGTCCAGTTTTAGATTCTGATGCTTCACTTCAGGTTCACTGAATACCTTGGACCTTCTTAATGACGATGAAACACAGAAATTGCATACGAATTTAATACAAAAGGCACAATGCCGACTTAAGTACAAGAGGGCTGACACTCGAACTTTCTATGATATCAACCTCTCCTGTGAGCACAGTTTTAGATTGCGATGCTTCACTTCAGGTTTACTGTATCCCTTGGACCTTATTATTGACGATGAAACACAGAAATTGCATGCGAATTTAATAGAAAAGGCACAATGCCGACTTCAGTACAAGAGGACTGACACTCGAATTTCTATTATATGAACCTCTCCTGTTAGTCCAGTTTTAAATTCCGATGCTTCACTTCAGGTTTACTGTATCCCTTGGAACTTCTTATTGACGATGAAACACAGAAATTGCATCCGAATTTAATACAAAAGGCACAATGCCGACTTAAGTACAAGAGGACTGACACTCTAAGTTTATATGATTTGAACCTCACCTGTGAGTCCAGTTTTAGATTCCGATGCTTCACTTCAGGTTTACTGTACACCTTGGACCTTCTTATTGACGATGAAACACAGAAATTGCATCCAAATTTAATACAAAAGGCACAATGCCGACTTAAGTACAAGAGGACTGACACTCTAAATTTCTATGATTTGAACCTCACCTGTGAGTCCAGTTTTAGTTTCCGATGCTTCACTTCAGGTTTACTGTATACCTTGGACCTTCTTATTGATGATGAAACACAGAAATTGCATCCGAATTTAATACAAAAGGCACATTGCCGACTTAAGTACAAGAGGACTGGCACTCTAACTGTCTATGATACGAACCTCTCCTGTGAGACACAGTTTTAGTTTCCAATGCTTCACTTCAGGTTTACTGCATCCCTTGGACCTTCTTATTGAGGATGAAACAAAAAATTGCATCCGAATTTAATACAACAGGCACAAAGCCGACATAAGTACAAGAGGACTGACACTCTAGCTTTCTATGATATGAACCTCTCCTGTGAGTCCAGTTTTAGATTCCGATGCTTCACTTCAGGTTTACAGTATCCCTTGGACCTTCTTATTGACGATGAAACATAGAAATTGTGTCCGAATTTAATACAAAAGGCACAATGCCGACTTAAGTACAAGAGGTCTGACACTCTAACTTTCCAAGATTTGTACCTCACCAGTGAGTCCAGTTTTAGATTCCGATGCTTCACTTCAGGTTTACTGTATACCTTGGAGCTTCTTAATGACGATGAAACACAGAAATTGCATCCGAATTTAATACAAAAGGCACAATGCCGACTTAAGTACAAGAGGGCTGACACTCGAACTTTCTATGATATCAACCTCTCCTGTGAGCACAGTTTTAGATTGCGATGCTTCACTTCAGGTTTACTGTATCCCTTGGACCTTATTATTGACGATGAAACACAGAAATTGCATGCGAATTTAATAGAAAAGGCACAATGCCGACTTCAGTACAAGAGGACTGACACTCGAACTTTCTATTATATGAACCTCTCCTGTTAGTCCAGTTTTAAATTCCGATGCTTCACTTCAGGTTTACTGTATCCCTTGGACCTTCTTATTGACGATGAAACACAGAAATTGCATCCGAATTTAATACAAAAGGCACAATGCCGACTTAAGTACAAGAGGACTGACACTCTAAGTTTATATGATTATAACCTCACCTGTGAGTCCAGTTTTAGATTCCGATGCTTCACTTCAGGTTTACTGTACACCTTGGACCTTCTTATTGACGATGAAACACAGAAATTGCATCCGAATTTAATACAAAAGGCACAATGCCGACTTAAGTACAAGAGGACTGACACTCTAACTTTCTATGATTTGAACCTCACCTGTGAGTCCAGTTTTAGTTTCCGATGCTTCACTTCAGGTTTACTGTATCCCTTGGACCTTCTTATTGACGATGAAACACAGAAATTGCATCCGAATTTAACACAAAAGGCAAAATGCCGGCTTAAGTACAAGAGGAATGACACTCTAACTTTCTATGATTTGAACCTCACCTGTGAGTCCAGTTTTGGATTACGATGCTTCACTTCAGGTTTACTGTATACCTTGGACCTTGTTAATGACGATGAAACACAGAAATTGCATCCGAATTTAATACAAAAGGCACAATGCCGACTTAAGTAAAAGAGGACTGACCCTCTAACTTTCTATGATTTGAACCTCTCCTGTGAGTCCAGTTTTAGATTCCGATGCTTCACTTCAGGTTTACTGTATCCCTTGGACCTTCTTATTGACGATGAAACACAGAAATTGCATCCGAATTTAGTACAAAAGGCACAATGCCGACTTAGGTACAAGAGGACTGACACTCTAACTTTCTTTGATTTGAACCTCTCCTGTGATTCCAGTTTTAGATTCCGATGCTTCACTTCAGGTTTTCTGTATCCCTTGAACCTTCTTATTGACGATGAAACACAGAAATTGCATCCGAATTTAATACATAAGGCACAATGCCGACTTAAGTACAAGAGGACTGACACTCTATCTTTCTATGATTTGAACCTCACCTGTGAGTCCAGTTTTAGATTTCGATGCTTCACTTCAGGTTTACTGAATCCCTTGGACCTTCTTATTGACGATGAAACACAGAAATTGCATCCGAATTTAATACAAAATGCACAATGCCGACTTAAGTACAAGACGACTGGCACTCTAACTTTCTATGATTTGAACCTCTCCAGTGAGTCCAGTTTTAGATTCCGATGCTTCACTTCAGGTTTACTGTATCCCTTGGACCTTCTTAATGACGATGAAACACAGAAATTGCATCCGAATTTAATACAAAAGGCACAATGCCGACTTAAGTACAAGAGGACTGACACTCTAACTTTCTATGATATGAACCTCTCCTGTGAGCACAGTTTTTGTTTCCAATGCTTCACTTCAGGTTTACTGCATCCCTTGGACCTTCTTATTGAGGATGAAACAAAAAATTGCATCCGAATTTAATACAACAGGCACAAAGCCAACTTAAGTACAAGAGGACTGACACTCTAGCTTTCTATGATATGAACCTCTCCTGTGAGTCCAGTTTTAGATTCCGATGCTTCACTTCAGGTTTTCAGTATCCCTTGGACCTTCTTATTGACGATGAAACACTGAAATTGTGTCCGAATTTAATACAAAAGGCACAATGCCGACTTAAGTACAAGAGGTCTGACACTCTAACTTTCAATGATTTGTACCTCACCAGTGAGTCCAGTTTTAGATTCCGATGCTTCACTTCAGGTTTACTGTATACCTTGGAGCTTCTTAATGACGATGAAACACAGAAATTGCATCCGAATTTAATACAAAAGGCACAATGCCGACTTAAGTACAAGAGGACTGACACTCGAACTTTCTATGATATCAACCTCTCCTGTGAGCACAGTTTTAGATTGCGATGCTTCACTTCAGGTTTACTGTATCCCTTGGACCTTATTATTGACGATGAAACACAGAAATTGCATGCGAATTTAATAGAAAAGGCACAATGCCGACTTCAGTACAAGAGGACTGACACTCTAACTTTCTATAATATGAACCTCTCCTGTTAGTCCAGTTTTAAATTCCGATGCTTCTCTTCAGGTTTACTGTATCCCTTGGACCTTCTTATTGACGATGAAACTAAGAAATTGCATCCGAATTTAATACAAAAGGCACAATGCCGACTTAAGTACAAGAGGACTGACACTCTAAGCTTATATGATTTGAACCTCACCTGTGAGTCCAGTTTTAGATTCCGATGCTTCACTTCAGGTTTACTGTACACCTTGGACCTTCTTATTGACGATGAAACACAGAAATTGCATCCGAATTTAATACAAAAGGCACAATGCCGACTTAAGTACAAGAGGACTGACACTCTAACTTTCTATGATTTGAACCTCACCTGTGAGTCCAGTTTTAGTTTCCGATGCTTCACTTCAGGTTTACTGTATACCTTGGACCTTCTTATTGACGATGAAACACAGAAATTGCATCCGAATTTAATACAAAAGGCACAATGCCGACTTAAGTACAAGAGGACTGGCACTCTAACTGTCTATGATATGAACCTCTCCTGTGAGTCCAGTTTTAGATTCCGATGCTTCACTTCAGGTTTACTGTATCCCTTGGACCTTCTTATTGACGATGAAACACAGAAATTGCATCCGAATTTAACACAAAAGGCAAAATGCCGACGTAAGTACAAGAGGAATGACACTCTAACTTTCTATGATTTGAACCTCACCTGTGAGTCCAGTTTTAGATTCCGATGCTTCACTTCAGGTTTACTGTATACCTTGGACCTTCTTAATGACGATGAAACACAGAAATTGCATCCGAATTTAATACAAAAGGCACAATGCCGACTTAAGCACAAGAGGACTGACACTCGAACTTTCTGTGATATGAACCTCTCCAGTGAGCACAGTTTTAGATTCCGATGCTTCACCTCACGTTTAATGCATCCCTTGGACCTTCTTATTGAGGAAGAAACACAGAAATTGTATCCGAATTTAATACAACAGGCACAATGTCGACTTAAGTACAAGAGTACTGACACTCTAACTTTCTATGATTTGAACCACTCCTGTGAGTCCAGTTTTCGATTTCGATGCTTCACTTCAGGTTTACTGTATCCCTTGGACCTTCTTATTGACGATGAAACACAGAAATTGCATCCGAATTTAATACAAAAGGCACATTGCCGACTTAAGTACAAGAGGTCTGACACTCTAATTTTCTATGATTTGAACTTCTCCTGTGAGTCCAGTTTTAGATTCCGATGCTTCACTTCAGGTTTACTGTATCCCTTGGACCTTCTTATTGACGATGAAACACCGAAATTGCATCCGAATTTAATACAAAAGACACAATGCCGACTTAAGTACAAGAGGACTGACACTCTAACTTTCTATGATTTGAACCTCTCCTGTGAGTCCAGTTTTAGATGTCGAGGCTTCACTTCAGGTTTACTGTGTTCCTTGGACCTTCTTATTGACGATGAAACACCGAAATTGCATCCGAATTTAATACAAAAGGCACAATGCCGACTTAAGTACAAGAGGACAGACACTCTAATTTTCTATGATTTGAACCTCTCCTGTGAGTCCAGTTTTAGATGTCGAGGCTTCACTTCAGGTTTACTGTGTTCCTTGGACCTTCTTATTGACGATGAAACACAGAAATTGCGTCCGAATTTAATACAAAAGGCACAATGCCGACTTAAGTACAAGAGGACTGACACTCTAACTTTCTATGTTTTGAACCACTCCTGTGAGTCCAGTTTTAGATTCCGATGCTTCACTTCAGGTTTACTGTATCCCTTGGACCTTCTTATTGACGATGAAACACAGAAATTGCATCCGAATTTAATACAAAAGGCACAATGCTGCCTTAAGTACAAAAGGACTGACACTCTAACTTTCTAAGATTTGAACCTCTCCTGTGAGTCCAGTTTTAGATTCCGATGCTTCACTTCAGGTTTACTGTATCCCTTGGACCTTCTTATTGACGATGAAACACAGAAATTGCATCCAAATTTAATACAAAAAGCACAATGCCGACTTAAGTACAAGAGGACTGACACTCTCAGTTTCTCTTATTCGAACCTCGCCTTTGAGTCCAGTTTTAGATTCCGATGCTTCACTTCAGGTTTAATGTATCCCTTGGACCTTCTTATTGACGATGAAGCACAGAAATTACATCCGATTTCAATACAAAAAGCACAATGCCGACTTAAGTACAAGAGGACAGACACTCTAATTTTCTATGATTTGAACCTCTCCTGTGAGTCCAGTTTTAGATGTCGAGGCTTCACTTCAGGTTTACTGTATCCCTTGGACCATCTTAATGACGATGAAACACAGAAATTGCATCCGAATTTAATACAAAAGGCACAATGCCGACTTAAGTACAAGAGGACTGACACTCTAACTTTCTATGATTTAAACCTCTCCTGTGAGTCCAGTTTTAGATTCCGATGCTTCACTTCAGGTTTACTGTATCCCTTGGACCTTCTTATTGACGATGAAACACCGAAATTGCATCCGAATTTATACAAAAGGCACAATGCCGACTTAAGTACAAGAGGACTGACACTCTAACTTTCTATGATTTGAACCTCTTCTGTGAGTCCAGTTTTCGATTTCGATGCTTCACTTCAGGTTTTCTGTATCCGTTGGACCTTCTTATTGACGATGAAACACAGAAATTGCATCCGAATTTAATACAAAAGGCACAATGCCGACTTAAGTACAAGAGTACTGACACTCTTACTTTCTTTGAATTGAACCTCTCCAGTGATTCCAGTTTTAGATTCCGATGCTTCACTTCAGGTTTGCTGTATACCTTGGACCTTCTTATTGACGATGAAACACAGAAATTGCATCCGAATTTAATACAAAAGGCACAATGCTGACTTAAGTACAAGAAGACATACACTCTAACTTTCTTTTATTTGAACTTCTCCTGTGAGTCCAGTTTTAGATTCCGATGCTTCACTTCAGGTTTACTGTATCCCTTGGACCTTCTTATTGACGATAGAACACAGAAATTGCATCCGAATTTAATACAAAATGCATAATGCCGACTTAAGTACAAGAGGACCGACACTCTAACTTTCTATGATTTGAACCTCACCTGTGAGTCCAGTTTTAGATTCCGATGCTTCACTTCAGGTTTACTGTATCCCTTGGACCTTCTTATTGACGATGAAACACAGAAATTGCATCCGAATTTAATACAAAAGGCACAATGCCGGCATAAGTACAAGAGGACTGACACTCTAACTTTCTATGATTTGAACCTCTCCTGTGATTCCAGTTTTAGATTCCGATGCTTCACTTCAAGTTTACTGTATCCCTTGGACATTCTTATTGACGATGAAACACAGAAATTGCATCCGAATTTAAAACAAAAGGCATAATGCCGACTTAAGTACAAGGGGACTGACACTCTAACTTTCTATGATTTTAACCACTCCTGTGAGTCCAGTTTTAGATTCCGATGCTTCACTTCAGGTTTACTGTACCCCTTGGACCTTCTTATTGACGATGAAGCACAGAAATCGCATACGATTTTAATACAAAAGGAACAACGCCGACTTAAGTACAAGAGGACTGACACTCTAATTTTCTATGATTTGAACCTCACCTGTGAGTCCAGTTTTAGATTCCGATGCTTCACTTCAGGTTTACTGTATACCTTGGACCTTCTTATTGACGATGAAACACAGAAATTGCATCCGAATTTAATACAAAAGGCACAATGCCGACTTAAGTACAAGAGGACTGACACTCTAATTTTCTATGATATAAACCTCTCCTGTGACTTCAGTTTTAGATTCCGATGCTTCACTTCAGGTTTACTGTATCCCTTGGACCTTCTTATTGCCGCTGAAACACATAAATTGCATCCGAATTTAATACAAAAGGCACAATGCCGACTTAAGTACAAGAGGACTGAGACTCTAACTTTCTATGATTTGAACCACTCCTGTCAGGCCGGTTTTAGATTCCGATGCTTCACTTCAGTTTTACTGTATCCCTTGGACTTTCTTATTGACGATGAAACACAGAAATTGCATCCGAAATTAATACAAAGGGCACAATGCCGACTTAAGTACAAGAGGACTGACACCCTAACTTTCTATGATTTGAACCTCTCCTGTGATTCCAGTTTTAGATTCCGATGCTTCACTTCAAGTTTACTGTATCCCTTGGACCTTCTTATTGACGATGAAGCACAGAAATCGCATCCGATTTTAATACAAAAGGAACAACGCCGACTTAAGTACAAGAGGACTGACACTCTAATTTTCTATGATTTGAACCTCACCTGTGAGTCCAGTTTTAGATTCCGATGCTTCACTTCAGGTTTACTGTATACCTTGGACCTTCTTATTGACGATGAAACACAGAAATTGCATCCGAATTTAATACAAAAGGCACAATGCCGACTTAAGTACAAGAGGACTGACACTCTAATTTTCTATGATATAAACCTCTCCTGTGACTTCAGTTTTAGATTCCGATGCTTCACTTCAGGTTTACTGTATCCCTTGGACCTTCTTATTGCCGCTGAAACACATAAATTGCATCCGAATTTAATACAAAAGGCACAATGCCGACTTAAGTACAAGAGGACTGAGACTCTAACTTTCTATGATTTGAACCACTCCTGTGAGGCCGGTTTTAGATTCCGATGCTTCACTTCAGTTTTACTGTATCCCTTGGACTTTCTTATTGACGATGAAACACAGAAATTGCATCCGAAATTAATACAAAGGGCACAATGCCGACTTAAGTACAAGAGGACTGACACTCTAACTTTCTATGATTTGGACCTCTCCTGTGAGTCCAGTTTTAGATTCCGATGCTTCACTTCAGGTTTACTGTATCCCTTGGACCTTCTTATTGACGATGAAACACAGAACTTGCATCCGAATTTAATACAAAAGGCACAATGCCGACTTAAGTACAAGAGGACTGACACTCTCAGTTTCTCTTATTTGAACCTCTCCTTTGAGTCCGGTTTTAGTTTCCGATGCTTCACTTCAGGTTTACTGTAACCCTTGGACCTTCTTATTGACGATGAAGCACAGAAATTACATCCGATTTTAATACAAAAGGCACAATGCCGACTTAAGTACAAGAGGACAGACACTCTAATTTTCTTTGATTTGAACCTCTCCTGTGAGTCCTGTTTTACATGACGAGGCTTCACTTCAGGTTTACTGTATCCCTTGGACCTTCTTATTGACGATGAAACACAGAAATTGCATCCGAATTTAATACAAAAGGCACACTGCCGACTTAAGTACAAGAAGACTGACACTCTAATTTTCTATGATTTGAACCTCTCCTGTGAGTCCAGTTTTAGATTCCGATGCTTCACTTCAGGTTTACTGTATCCCTTGGACCTTCTTATTGACGATGAAACACCGAAATTGCATCCGAATTTAATACAAAAGGCACAATGCCGACTTAAGTACAAGAGGACTGACACTCTAACTTTCTATGATTTGAACCTCTCCTGTGAGTCCAGTTTTCGATTTCGATGCTTCACTTCAGGTTTACTGTATCCCTTGGACCTTCTTATTGACGATGAAACACAGAAATTGCATCCGAATTTAATACAAAAGGCTCAATGCCGACTTAAGTACAAGAGGACTGACACTCTTACTTTCTTTGATTTGAACCTCTCCAGTGATTCCAGTTTTAGATTCCGATGCTTCACTTCAGGTTTACTGTATCCCTTGGACCTTCTTATTGACGATGAAACACAGAAATTGCATCCGAATTTAATACAAAAGGCCCAATGCCGACTTAAGTACAAGAGGACTGACACTCTCAGTTTCTCTTATTTGAACCTCTCCTTTGAGTCCAGTTTTAGATTCCGATGCTTCACTTCAGGTTTACTGTATCCCTTGGACCTTCTTATTGACGATGAAGCACACAAATTATATCCGATTTTAATACAAAAGGCACAATGCCGACTTAAGTACAAGAGGACAGACACTCTAATTTTCTATGATTTGAACCTCTCCTGTGAGTCCAGTTTTAGATGTCGAGGCTTCACTTCAGGTTAACTGTGTCCCTTGGACCTTCTTATTGACGATGAAACACAGAAATTGCGTCCGAATTTAATACAAAAGGCACAATGCCGACTTAAGTACAAGAGGACTGACACTCTAACTTTCTATGTTTTGAACCACTCCTGTGAGTCCAGTTTTAGATTCCGATGCTTCACTTCAGGTTTACTGTATCCCTTGGACCTTCTTATTGACAATGAAACACAGAAATTGCATCCGAATTTAATACAAAAGGCACAATGCTGCCTCAAGTACAAGAGGACTGACACTCTAACTTTCTATGATTTGAACCTCTCCTGTGAGTCCAGTTTTAGATTCCAATGCTTCACTTCAGGTTTACTGTATCCCTTGGACCTTCTTATTGACGATGAAACACAGAAATTGCATCCAAATTTAATACAAAAGGCACAATGCCGACTTAAGTACAAGAGGACTGACACTCTCAGTTTCTCTTATTCGAACCTCGCCTTTGAGTCCAGTTTTAGATTCCGATGCTTCACTTCAGGTTTAATGTATCCCTTGGACCTTCTTATTGACGATGAAGCACAGAAATTACATTCGATTTCAATACAAAAGGCACAATGCCGACTTAAGTACAAGAGGACAGACACTCTAATTTTCTATGATTTGAATCTCTCCTGTGAGTCCAGTTTTAGATGTCGAGGCTTCACTTCAGGTTTACTGTATCCCTTGGACCTTCTTATTGACGATGAAACACAGAAATTGCATCCGAATTTAATACAAAAGGCACAATGCCGACTTAAGTACAAGAGGACTGACACTCTAACTTTCTATGATTTAAACCTCTCCTGTGAGTCCAGTTTTAGATTCCGATGCTTCACTTCAGGTTTACTGTATCCCTTGGACCTTCTTATTGACGATGAAACACCGAAATTGCATCCGAATTTATACAAAAGGCACAATGCCGACTTAAGTACAAGTGGACTGACACTCTAACTTTCTATGATTTGAACCTCTTCTGTGAGTCCAGTTTTCGATTTCGATGCTTCACTTCAGGTTTACTGTATCCGTTGGACCTTCTTATTGACGATGAAACACAGAAATTGCATCCGAATTTAATACAAAAGGCACAATGCCGACTTAAGTACAAGAGTACTGACACTCTTACTTTCTTTGAATTGAACCTCTCCAGTGATTCCAGTTTTAGATTCCGATGCTTCACTTCAGGTTTGCTGTATACCTTGGACCTTCTTATTGACGATGAAACACAGAAATTGCATCCGAATTTAATACAAAAGGCACAATGCCGACTTAAGTACAAGAAGACATACACTCTAACTTTCTTTTATTTGAACCTCTCCTGTGAGTCCAGTTTTAGATTCCGATGCTTCACTTCAGGTTTACTGTATCCCTTGGACCTTTTTATTGACGATAAAACACAGAAATTGCATCCGAATTTAATACAAAATGCACAATGCCGACTTAAGTACAAGAGGACCGACACTCTAACTTTCTATGATTTGAACCTCACCTGTGAGTCCAGTTTTAATTTCCGATGCTTCACTTCAGGTTTACTGTATCCCTTGGACCTTCTTATTGACGATGAAACACAGAAATTGCATCCGAATTTAATACAAAAGGCACAATGCCGCATAAGTACAAGAGGACTGACACTCTAACTTTCTATGATTTGAACCTCTCCTGTGATTCCAGTTTTAGATTCCGATGCTTCACTTCAGGTTTACTGAATCCCATGGACCTTCTTATTGACAATGAAACACAGAAATTGCATACGAATTTGATACAAAAGGCACAGTGCCGACTTAAGTACAAGAGGACTGACACTCTAAATTTCTATGCTTTGAACCACTCCTGTGAGTCCAGTTTTAGATTCCGATGCTTCACTTCAGGTTTACTGTATCCCTTGGACCTTCTTATTCACGATGAAACACAGAAATTGCATCCGAATTTAATACAAAAGGCACAATGCCGACATAAGTACAAGAGGACTGACACTCTAATTTTCTATTATTTGAACCTCACCTGTGAGTCCTGTTTTAGATGACGAGGCTTCACTTCAGGTTTACTGTATCCCTTGGACCTTCTTATTGACGATGAAACACAGAAATTGCATCCGAATTTAATGCAAAAGGAACAACGCCGACTTAAGTACAAGAGGACTGACACTCTAATTTTCTATGATTTGAACCTCACCTGTGAGTCCAGTTTTAGATTCCGATGCTTCACTTCAGGTTTACTGTATACCTTGGACCTTCTTATTGACGATGAAACACAGAAATTGCATCCGAATTTAATACAAAAGGCACAATGCCGACTTAAGTACAAGAGGACTGACACTCTAATTTTCTATGATATAAACCTCTCCTGTGACTTCAGTTTTAGATTCCGATGCTTCACTTCGGGTTTACTGTATCCCATGGACCTTCTTATTGCCGCTGAAACACATAAATTGCATCCGAATTTAATACAAAAGGCACAATGCCGACTTAAGTACAAGAGGACTGAGACTCTAACTTTCTATGATTTGAACCACTCCTGTGAGGCCGGTTTTAGATTCCGATGCTTCACTTCAGTTTTACTGTATCCCTTGGACTTTCTTATTGACGATGAAACACAGAAATTGCATCCGAAATTAATACAAAGGGCACAATGCCGACTTAAGTACAAGAGGACTGACACTCTAACTTTCTATGATTTGAACCTCTCCTGTGAGTCCAGTTTTAGATTCCGATGCTTCACTTCAGGTTTACTGTATCCCTTGGACCTTCTTATTGACGATGAAACACAGAAATTGCATCCGAATTTAATACAAAAGGCACAATGCCGACTTAAGTACAAGAGGACTGACACTCTTACTTTCTTTGATTTGAACCTCTCCAGTGATTCCAGTTTTAGATTCCGATGCTTCACTTCAGGTTAACTGTATCCCTTGGACCTCCTCATTGACGATGAAACACAGAAATTGCATCCGAATTTAATACAAAAGGCACAATGCCGACTTAAGTACAAGAGGACTGACAGTCTCAGTTTCTCTTATTTGAACCTCTCCTTTGAGTCCAGTTTTAGATTCCGATGCTTCACTTCAGGTTTACTGTATCCCTTGGACCTTCTTATTGACGATGAAGCACACAAATTATATCCGATTTTAATACAAAAGGCACAATGCCGACTTAAGTACAAGAGGACAGACACTCTAATTTTCTATGATTTGAACCTCTCCTGTGAGTCCAGTTTTAGATGTCGAGGCTTCACTTCAGGTTTACTGTGTCCCTTGGACCTTCTTATTGACGATGAAACACAGAAATTGCGTCCGAATTTAATACAAAAGGCACATTGCCGACTTAAGTACAAGAGGACTGACACTCTAACTTTCTATGTTTTGAACCACTCCTGTGAGTCCAGTTTTAGATTCCGATGCTTCACTTCAGGTTTACTGTATCCCTTGGACCTTCTTATTGACGATGGAACACAGAAATTGCATCCGAATTTAATACAAAAGGCACAATGCTGCCTTAAGTACAAGAGGCCTGACACTCTAACTTTCTATGATTTGAACCTCTCCTGTGAGTCCAGTTTTAGATTCCGATGCTTCACTTCAGGTTTACTGTATACCTTGGACCTTCTTATTGACGATGAAACACAGAAATTGCATCCAAATTAAATACAAAAGGCACAATGCCGACTTAAGTACAAGAGGACTGACACTCTCAGTTTTTCTTATTCGAACCTCGCCTTTGAGTCCGGTTTTAGATTCCGATGCTTGACTTCAGGTTTACTGTATCCCTTGGACCTTCTTATTGACGATGAAGCACAGAAATTACATCCGATTTCAATACAAAAGGCACAATGCCGACTTAAGTACAAGAGGACAGACACTCTAATTTTCTATGATTTGAACCTCTCCTGTGAGTCCAGTTTTAGATGTCGAGGTTTCACTTCAGGTTTTCTGTATCCCTTGGACCTTCTTATTGACGATGAAACACAGAAATTGCATCCGAATTTAATACAAACGGCACAATGCCGACTTAAGTACAAGAGGACTGACACTCTAACTTTCTATGATTTGAACCTCTCCTGTGAGTCCAGTTTTAGATTCCGATGCTTCACTCCAGGTTTACTGTATCCCTTGGACCTTCTTATTGACGATGAAACACAGAAATTGCATCCGAATTTAATACAAAAGGCACAATGCCGACTTAAGTACAAGAGGACTGACACTCTCAGTTTCTCTTATTTGAACCTCTCCTTTGAGTCCGGTTTTAGTTTCCGATGCTTCACTTCAGGTTTACTGTAACCCTTGGACCTTCTGATTGACGATGAAGCACAGAAATTACATCCGATTTTAATACAAAAGGCACAATGCCGACTTAAGTACAAGAGGACAGACACTCTAATTTTCTTTGATTTGAACCTCTCCTGTGAGTCCTGTTTTAGATGACGAGGCTTCACTTCAGGTTTACTGTATCCCTTGGACCTTCTTATTGACGATGAAACACAGAAATTGCATCCGAATTTAATACAAAAGGCACATTGCCGACTTAAGTACAAGAGGACTGACACTCTAACTTTCTACGATTTGAACCTCTCCTGTGAGTCCAGTTTTAGATTCCGATGCTTCACTTCAGGTTTACTGTATCCCTTGGACCTTCTTATTGACGATGAAACACCGAAATTGCACCCGAATTTAATACAAAAGGCACAATGCCGACTTAAGTACAAGAGGACTGACACTCTAACTTTCTATGATTTGAACCTCTCCTGTGAGTCCAGTTTTCGATTTCGATGCTTCACTTCAGGTTTACTGTATCCCTTGGACCTTCTTATTGACGATGAAACACAGAAATTGCATCCGAATTTAATACAAAAGGCTCAAAGCCGACTTAAGTACAAGAGGACTGACACTCTCAGTTTCTCTTATTTGAACCTCTCCTTTGAGTCCGGTTTTAGTTTCCGATGCTTCACTTCAGGTTTACTGTAACCCTTGGACCTTCTTATTGACGATGAAGCACAGAAATTACATCCGATTTTAATACAAAAGGCACAATGCCGACTTAAGTACAAGAGGACAGACACTCTAATTTTCTTTGATTTGAGCCTCTCCTGTGAGTCCTGTTTTAGATGACGAGGCTTCACTTCAGGTTTACTGTATGCCTTGGACCTTCTTATTGACGATGAAACACAGAAATTGCATCCGAATTTAATACAAAAGGCACATTGCCGACTTAAGTACAAGAGGTCTGACACTCTAATTTTCTATGATTTGAACTTCTCCTGTGAGTCCAGTTTTAGATTCCGATGCTTCACTTCAGGTTTACTGTCTCCCTTGGACCTTCTTATTGACGATGAAACACCGAAATTGCATCCGAATTTAATACAAAAGGCACAATGCCGACTTAAGTACAAGCGGACTGACACTCTAACTTTCTATGATTTGAACCTCTCCTGTGAGTCCAGTTTTCGATTTCGATGCTTCACTTCAGGTTTACTGTATCCCTTGGACCTTCTTATTGACGATGAAACACAGAAATTGCATCCGAATTTAATACAAAAGGCTCAATGCCGACTTAAGTACAAGAGGACTGACACTCTTACTTTCTTTGATTTGAACCTCTCCAGTGATTCCAGTTTTAGATTCCGATGCTTCACTTCAGGTTTACTGTATCCCTTGGACCTTCTTATTGACGATGAAACACAGAAATTGCATCCGAATTTAATACAAAAGGCACAATGCCGACTTAAGTACAAGAGGACTGACACTCTCAGTTTCTCTTATTTGAACCTCTCCTTTGAGTCGAGTTTTAGATTCCGATGCTTCACTTCAGGTTTACTGTATCCCTTGGACCTTCTTATTGACGATGAAGCACACAAATTATATCCGATTTTAATACAAAAGGCACAATGCCGACTTAAGTACAAGAGGACAGACACTCTAATTTTCTATGATTTGAACCTCTCCTGTGAGTCCAGTTTTAGATGTCGAGGCTTCACTTCAGGTTTACTGTGTTCCTTGGACCTTCTTATTGACGATGAAACACAGAAATTGCGTCCGAATTTAATACAAAAGGCACAATGCCGACTTAAGTACAAGAGGACTGACACTCTAACTTTCTATGTTTTGAACCACTCCTGTGAGTCCAGTTTTAGATTCCGATGCTTCACTTCAGGTTTACTGTATCCCTTGGACCTTCTTATTGACGATGAAACACAGAAATTGCATCCGAATTTAATACAAAAGGCACAATGCTGCCTTAAGTACAAGAGGACTGACACTCTAACTTTCTAAGATTTGAACCTCTCCTGTGAGTCCAGTTTTAGATTCCGATGCTTCACTTCAGGTTTACCGTATCCCTTGGACCTTCTTATTGACGATGAAACACAGATATTGCATCCAAATTTAATACAAAAGGCACAATGCCGACTTAAGTACAAGAGGACTGACACTCTCAGTTTCTCTTATTCGAACCTCGCCTTTGAGTCCAGTTTTAGATTCCGATGCTTCACTTCAGGTTTAATGTATCCCTTGGACCTTCTTATTGACGATGAAGCACAGAAATTACATCCGATTTCAATACAAAAGGCACAATGCCGACTTAAGTACAAGAGGACAGACACTCTAATTTTCTATGATTTGAACCTCTCCTGTGAGTCCAGTTTTAGATGTCGAGGCTTCACTTCAGGTTTACTGTATCCCTTGGACCTTCTTAATGACGATGAAACACAGAAATTGCATCCGAATTTAATACAAAAGGCACAATGCCGACTTAAGTACAAGAGGACTGACACTCTAACTTTCTATGATTTAAACCTCTCCTGTGAGTCCAGTTTTAGATTCCGATGCTTCACTTCAGGTTTACTGTATCCCTTGGACCTTCTTATTGACGATGAAACACCGAAATTGCATCCGAATTTATACAAAAGGCACAATGCCAACTTAAGTACAAGAGGACTGACACTCTAACTTCCTATGATTTGAACCTCTCCTGTGAGTCCAGTTTTCGATTTCGATGCTTCACTTCAGGTTTACTGTATCCGTTGGACCTTCTTATTGACGATGAAACACAGAAATTGCATCCGAATTTAATACAAAAGGCACAATGCCGACTTAAGTACAAGAGTACTGACACTCTTACTTTCTTTGAATTGAACCTCTCCAGTGATTCCAGTTTTAGATTCCGATGCGTCACTTCAGGTTTACTGTATACCTTGGACCTTCTTATTGACGATGAAACACAGAAATTGCATCCGAATTTAATACAAAAGGCACAATGCTGACTTAAGTACAAGAAGACATACACTCTAACTTTCTTTTATTTGAACCTCTCCTGTGAGTCCAGTTTCAGATTCCGATGCTTCACTTCAGGTTTACTGTATCCCTTGTACCTTCTTATTGACGATAAAACACAGAAATTGCATCCGAATTTAATACAAAATGCACAATGCCGACTTAAGTACAAGAGGACCGACACTCTAACTTTCTATGATTTGAACCTCACCTTTGAGTCCAGTTTTAGATTCCGATGCTTCACTTCAGGTTTACTGTATCCCTTGGACCTTCTTATTGACGATGAAACACAGAAATTGCATCCGAATTTAATACAAAAGGCACAATGCCGGCATAAGTACAAGAGGACTGACACTCTAACTTTCTATGATTTGAACCTCTCCTGTGATTCCAGTTTTAGATTCCGATGCTTCACTTCAAGTTTACTGTATCCCTTGGACATTCTTATTGACGATGAAACACAGAAATTGCATCCGAATTTAAAACAAAAGGCATAATGCCGACTTAAGTACAAGAGGACTGACACTCTAACTTTCTATGATTTTAACCACTCCTGTGAGTCCAGTTTTAGATTCCGATGCCTCACTTCAGGTTTACTGTACCCCTTGGACTTTCTTATTGACGATGAAGCACAGAAATCGCATCCGATTTTAATACAAAAGGAACAACGCCGACTTAAGTACAAGAGGACTGACACTCTAATTTTCTATGATTTGAACCTCACCTGTGAGTCCAGTTTTAGATTCCGATGCTTCACTTCAGGTTTACTGTATACCTTGAACCTTCTTATTGACGATGAAACACAGAAATTGCATCCGAATTTAATACAAAAGGCACAATGCCGACTTAAGTACAAGAGGACTGACACTCTAATTTTCTATGATATAAACCTCTCCTGTGACTTCAGTTTTAGATTCCGATGCTTCACTTCAGGTTTACTGTATCCCTTGGACCTTCTTATTGCCGCTGAAACACATAAATTGCATCCGAATTTAATACAAAAGGCACAATGCCGACTTAAGTACAAGAGGACTGAGACTCTAACTTTCTATGATTTGAACCACTCCTGTGAGGCCGGTTTTAGATACCGATGCTTCACTTCAGTTTTACTGTATCCCTTGGACTTTCTTATTGACGATGAAACACAGAAATTGCATCCGAAATTAATACAAAGGGCACAATGCCGACTTAAGTACAAGAGGACTGACACTCTAACTTTCTATGATTTGAACCTCTCCTGTGATTCCAGTTTTAGATTCCGATGCTTCACTTCAGGTTTACTGTATACCTTGAACCTTCTTATTGACGATGAAACACAGAAATTGCATCCGAATTTAATACAAAAGGCACAATGCCGACTTAAGTACAAGAGGACTGACACTCTAATTTTCTATGATATAAACCTCTCCTGTGACTTCAGTTTTAGATTCCGATGCTTCACTTCAGGTTTACTGTATCCCTTGGACCTTCTTATTGCCGCTGAAACACATAAATTGCATCCGAATTTAATACAAAAGGCACAATGCCGACTTAAGTACAAGAGGGCTGAGACTCTAACTTTCTATGATTTGAACCACTCCTGTGAGGCCGGTTTTAGATACCGATGCTTCACTTCAGTTTTACTGTATCCCTTGGACTTTCTTATTGACGATGAAACACAGAAATTGCATCCGAAATTAATACAAAGGGCACAATGCCGACTTAAGTACAAGAGGACTGACACTCTAACTTTCTATGATTTGAACCTCTCCTGTGATTCCAGTTTTAGATTCCGATGCTTCACTTCAAGTTTACTGTATCCCTTGGGCATTCTTATTGACGATGAAACACAGAAATTGCATCCGAATTTAATGCAAAAGGAACAACGCCGACTTAAGTACAAGAGGACTGACACTCTAATTTTCTATGATTTGAACCTCACCTGTGAGTCCAGTTTTAGATTCCGATGCTTCACTTCAGGTTTACTGTATACCTTGGACCTTCTTATTGACGATGAAACACAGAAATTGCATCCGAATTTAATACAAAAGTCACAATGCCGACTTAAGTACAAGAGGACTGACACTCTAATTTTCTATGATATAAACCTCTCCTGTGACTTCAGTTTTAGATTCCGATGCTTCACTTCGGGTTTACTGTATCCCTTGGACCTTCTTATTGCCGCTGAAACACATAAATTGCATCCGAATTTAATACAAAAGGCACAATGCCGACTTAAGTACAAGAGGACTGAGACTCTAACTTTCTATGATTTGAAACACTCCTGTGAGGCCGGTTTTAGATTCCGATGCTTCACTTCAGTTTAACTGTATCCCTTGGACATTCTTATTGACGATGAAACACAGAAATTGCATCCGAAATTAATACAAAGGGCACAATGCCGACTTAAGTACAAGAGGACTGACACTCTAACTTTCTATGATATGAACCTCTCCTGTGAGTCCAGTTTTAGATTCCGAAGCTTCGCTTCAGGTTTACTGTATCCCTTGGACCTTCTTATTGACGATGAAACACAGAAATTGCATCCGATTTTAATACAAAAGGCACAATGCCGACTTAAGTACAAGAGGACAGACACTCTAATTTTCTTTGATTTGAACCTCTCCTGTGAGTCCTGTTTTAGATGACGAGGCTTCACTTCAGGTTTACTGTATCCCTTGGACCCTCTTATTGACGATGAAACACAGAAATTGCATCCGAATTTAATACAAAAGGCACATTGCCGACTTAAGTACAAGAGGACTGACACTCTAACTTTCTATGATTTGAACCTCTCCTGTGAGTCCAGTTTTAGATTCCGATGCTTCACTTCAGGTTTACTGTATCCCTTGGACCTTCTTATTGACGATGAAACACCGAAATTGCATCTGAATTTAATACAAAAGGCACAATGCCGACTTAAGTACAAGAGGACTGACACTCTAACTTTCTATGATTTGAACCTCTCCTGTGAGTCCAGTTTTCGATTTCGATGCTTCACTTCAGGTTTACTGTATCCCTTGGACCTTCTTATTGACGATGAAACACAGAAATTGCATCCGAATTTAATACAAAAGGCTCAATGCCGACCTAAGTACAAGAGGACTGACACTCTTACTTTCTTTGATTTGAACCTCTCCAGTGATTCCAGTTTTAGATTCCGATGCTTCACTTCAGGTTTACTGTATCCCTTGGACCTTCTTATTGACGATGAAACACAGAAATTGCATCCGAATTTAATACAAAAGGCACAATGCCGACTTAAGTACAAGAGGACTGACACTCTCAGTTTCTCTTATTTGAACCTCTCCTTTGAGTCCAGTTTTAGATTCCGATGCTTCACTTCAGGTTTACTGTATCCCTTGGACCTTCTTATTGACGATGAAGCACACAAATTATATCCGATTTTAATACAAAAGGCACAATGCCGACTTAAGTACAAGAGGACAGACACTCTAATTTTCTATGATTTGAACCTCTCCTGTGAGTCCAGTTTTAGATGTCGAGGCTTCACTTCAGGTTTACTGTGTCCCTTGGACCTTCTTATTGACGATGAAACACAGAAATTGCGTCCGAATTTAATACAAAAGGCACAATGCCGACTTAAGTACAAGAGGACTGACACTCTAACTTTCTATGTTTTGAACCACTCCTGTGAGTCCAGTTTTAGATTCCGATGCTTCACTTCAGGTTTACTGTATCCCTTGGACCTTCTTATTGACGATGGAACACAGAAATTGCATCCGAATTTAATACAAAAGGCACAATGCTGCCTTAAGTACAAGAGGCCTGACACTCTAACTTTCTATGATTTGAACCTCTCCTGTGAGTCCAGTTTTAGATTCCGATGCTTCACTTCAGGTTTACTGTATCCCTTGGACCTTCTTATTGACGATGAAACACAGAAATTGCATCCAAATTTAATACAAAAGGCACAATGCCGACTTAAGTACAAGAGGACTGCCACTCTCAGTTTCTCTTATTCGAACCTCGCCTTTGAGTCCGGTTTTAGATTCCGATGCTTGACTTCAGGTTTACTGTATCCCTTGGACCTTCTTATTGACGATGAAGCACAGAAATTACATCCGATTTCAATACAAAAGGCACAATGCCGACTTAAGTACAAGAGGACAGACACTCTAATTTTCTATGATTTGAACCTCTCCTGTGAGTCCAGTTTTAGATGTCGAGGTTTCACTTCAGGTTTACTGTATCCCTTGGACCTTCTTATTGACGATGAAACACAGAAATTGCATCCGAATTTAATACAAACGGCACAATGCCGACTTAAGTACAAGAGGACTGACACTCTAACTTCCTATGATTTGAACCTCTCCTGTGAGTCCAGTTTTCGATTTCGATGCTTCACTTCAGGTTTACTGTATCCCTTGGACCTTCTTATTGACGATGAAACACAGAAATTGCATCCGAAGTTAATACAAAAGGCTCAATGCCGACTTAAGTACAAGAGGACTGACACTCTCAGTTTCTCTTATTTGAACCTCTCCTTTGAGTCCGGTTTTAGTTTCCGATGCTTCACTTCAGGTTTACTGTAACCCTTGGACCTTCTTATTGACGATGAAGCACAGAAATTACATCCGATTTTAATACAAAAGGCACAATGCCGACTTAAGTACAAGAGGACAGACACTCTAATTTTCTTTGATTTGAGCCTCTCCTGTGAGTCCTGTTTTAGATGACGAGGCTTCACTTCAGGTTTACTGTATCCCTTGGACCTTCTTATTGACGATGAAACACAGAAATTGCATCCGAATTTAATACAAAAGGCACATTGCCGACTTAAGTACAAGAGGTCTGACACTCTAATTTTCTATGATTTGAACTTCTCCTGTGAGTCCAGTTTTAGATTCCGATGCTTCACTTCAGGTTTACTGTATCCCTTGGACCTTCTTATTGACGATGAAACACCGAAATTGCATCCGAATTTAATACAAAAGGCACAATGCCGACTTAAGTACAAGAGGACTGACACTCTAACTTTCTATGATTTGAACCTCTCCTGTAAGTCCAGTTTTCGATTTCGATGCTTCACTTCAGGTTTACTGTATCCCT